>NC_056733.1:391787601-392105101 GCF_019279795.1 Protopterus annectens
AGTCCTGAGTGTGTGATGTTGCACAGCTATCTCCATTTGCTTAGTAGATCAAATTTTGTCCACAGTCTTTGGTTCTTGGCTGTACTGTATTCTGTGTTTTGTTTATGCATTCTTCCCTTGTATACATGTTCTTTGTTTTTTTTTTGCTGTTTAGATGAAACGGTCATCTTTCAAACTGCTAGGTGTGTGTGTGTGTGTGTGTGTGTGTGTGTGTGTGTGTGTGTGTGTGTGTGTGTGTGTGTGTGTGTGTGTGTGTGTGTGAGTGTGTGTGTGTGTGTGTGTGTGTGTGTGTGTTTGCTTTGTGACACAAATTGTGTCTTCTGCAGGATTCTTTTTTCAACCTCGCACTCACCGAGTGTTGTCCAGTTCTTCCCTGACTCTGGATTAGATAAAACAAGTGTTGGAGAGTTAATAAATATTTTATTAGTGCATATGACACAAGTGAATGATGAAAAGACAAACTCATACCACATACTGAACTGGGGGTACATGTTAAACATAACTAGAGTTATAGAAACAAGCATGTGAATACAAAACCACATATAAAGTGGGTCCACAGGTGGCCACTGTCAACAACAAATCAGGAAAAGAACTGAGAACATTAATTTTCTGACAGCCAATAGCAAAGCTCATAGACAACCTAGATATTGAAAAACAAGTCATATTAACTGAATATAAAAGGCTTGTGCATAAGCTTGGTGTGAATTCAGGAAGAACAGCTCTGTGAGCTTACCCCTTAGACATAATGCTGACAAACACTGTCCTACAGTCCCCATCCAATCAGGTCAGCCCTATGCCAATCTGTCAAGCTAGTTCATAAAAATAGGATAACTATAATTCTCAATTCAATATACAATTCAATATACTGAGCACTGCCAAAGTTGTGAATTTATACTTTCTTTCTCCACTGCAGTGTCACTATTTCACATTACATAATTTGCTACAATTTTAACTAAGGATGACTCCATATCAGGAAATTCAGACCATGTAGCTGCTGCAATCTTGTTACTTTGAGAATGTATTTGATGACTTGATCTGTCACTGACAGTGACAAGATCTAAGGTGGATAGATAGGGAGTTACTATACCAGCATATAGCTTTACGAGATGCACTTCTTAAAATGTACAGTGCTAGAAGTTTCCATGTTGGTATTGCTCTATTTGGAAGTTCATGAATTTATACAGTAAAAATAGCTTAATATACATGCATAGATCTATCGTCCTGACTCTCTCTTCTATAGAAGCTGATCTAACAACTTTTTCCAGTATTTCACATTATTTCCTGTCCTTAACAAACTACTTTATTAAGCTCTGTGGTTTCAACAGCCAGATCTCTGCACAGGGGACAGAGACACATTGCAGAATATATAAGCTTTGGCGCAAAAGATCACTTTCTAAGCACCCACCCGTCCTAACCTGAACAACTGGAGATTTCTCCATACATGTACTTTTATGAGCAGTTCATTTCATAGAGGCTTTAAATGAATACTAAATGGTATTTTATCCTAATGGTGTAGCTTAATGCCTATTTATTTTGTCTGAAACATTTAAAAAAGAAAAAAAACAAATATGCACATGATAATTTCTAAGATAATAGGTTTACAGGCAGCATATATGTTTTGGTCTTCCTTGCAAGTAAGCCTGGGAGAGCATAAAATGTAAACAATCCAAGGCTAGGACAGAGTCAATAAGATCAACAAATCAAAAAATTCAAAATCCAAAAACAAAAGAAATGGATCTCAATGCCAAAATTAAAACTTTACTTTAATAAAAGTAACAATTGCAAAACATTCAGGAAAACCTTTAATCAGTGCATAAAATTACATCTTCAAAATGAAAATTCAAAATGACAGCTTTATACACAGCACATGTCCCAATAAACAATGAAAACCATTTCCTGTTACACAAATTAAAAAAGTTAAAAACTGAAAGAGACAGCACCATATATATGAATACACACACATACTAGTTAGTAATGGTTTCAAAATATTCATACAACTATTTATAGTTGTCATTGGTTGTTGGGGTCATGTGCTATGTATAAAACCGCCATTTTGAATATTAATTTTGAACATGTGATTTTATGCAGTGATGAAGGTTTTTCCTGAAAACTTTGCAATTATAACTTTTATTCAAGTATAAAATGTGTCAAGCATTTTTAAGTACTAGGATGTCGTGAATGGGGTTTCAGTCATCTCTATGTAGTCATTAGTAAACAACAGCACTGTAGTTTTTACTATAAAAAAACTCAAATCTTGCAGTGAGAAAGACTGTCTGATAAGTTGGGCTATTAGCTAACTGGCTACAGATAGGATATTCATTGTTGTGGCTAAATTGTTTTATAACCTATTGCATTCTCATTTTTTGGGCTTTTATAATTTAGTAGGTTAACATTACTAGCTATAGCTCTATAAAATAAAAATATCTCAAAAAATTTTAGTAGGCATGATATATCGTATATTATTGCACATTATACAAGCACATTATACTTGCTGTCACCTTGGAATATATCATGACAGTAATGCATATATTATATGACTATTTATATAATATATATATCATACTATTTATATATTATATTATTATTTATATATATATTATTATTGTATTAGATGATTATGGATTGATTTTGCAATTTTTTGATTTTAACCCATGCAATTCTTATTTTGGGTATTATATTTAGGTTAATATTAATTATAAATACTTATATATGTTATTATAAAATATACTTTTATACATTTTAATCGGGTTTTGTATATATCTATTATTCATTACATTACATTACATTGTTCCTTAATTTTGCTCTCAAGTAGGAATTATTTACATTACATGATTATTTCATTTATTATTCATTGACAGAATCTGAATAGTCTCCCCCTTAAATGAATAGTTAGATTTGTTGGAACATTGGTAAAATTGATAAAAGCTAGCCACATGTAGAAATGTAATATGCTTAATAGATATATCTATATAGTATTAATATATATATCATTTATTAATTATTTAATATTTTGATAATTGATAATACAACTAGCTTTTCTTTATCTTTATAGGTCATCTTTTATCTTTATTCTCGGGTGTCTATATGGTTATATATGTTTCATCCTGTCTGACTCAAACTGATTTTAGTATTTCATATATATCTCCTTGATAGTTATATTCTGTTCCTGAGATTTTTGCTGGCTTTTATTTTGATTTTTGGGATTTTTGACAGCAATTATCTTGCATTTATTAGCGATTATTATCAGATCTGGAAATGCAGAAAGAATATTTTGCACTGGCATGATGTCAATGGAAATGGTTAGGGTCCAACATTAGATCCAGTTGATGGTTGCTGTTAGGCTGTTTAACCAGTTAGGCAAGCAAGTCAGAACAATCAAACAGTAAAAGTAGGCACACAAAAAAAAACATTAAAATAGGGCTTATCAGAACTAAAAATCATAGGGCTAACAGACAAAAAAAAAATATCCTATGGGGTTTATAACCAAAATTCAACCATTATTATTGGTGGAATGATATTTTATAGTTTATTGGCCATATGGCACACAGGGAGGCAGCATCTTTTACTTGAAGAACTTTTCAGATTTTAGATTTTAAAGTTGGAAGAGATGTAATGATAAACAAGTTGAAAAAGACAGTAAAAATTCTAAAGGTGGCCTGAGCAAGCTCATAAGGGGAAGTGATGAAACTGAATAAGAAACACAACTGTTGACTCTTGAAAATAAATTCTCAATCTAAACGCATAAATTCTCAGGGAGACAGGGGTTTTTATGATACAGGTAAGGTAGTTCCAGGGGGTACAAAGAAGGGTTGGTAGGGCAAAAAGAAAATTTAGGCCTAAAGTAAAAACTTAGGCTTAGGTAAAAGAAAAAAGGCAGACTTCAGTAACACTACTTCTGGTCCCCTGTCTTCAGCACAACAGACACACGTTAAGAGTTGGTAAACGTCACTCACCAAAAGAGGGGAACAATAACATCAAACCCCTACATCTAGTAAGTGTTTAGAGGATGAGTTAAACACAAGGGTAGTAAAATTTTGGATGTGTTAATGTCAGTAGTTGTTAACAATACCAGTGTACTAATGTGCTAAACATCTCCAAGTATGTTTTATAGGGTGAATCATTAAACAGAAGATTAATACTTACCGAAAGTCATATACTAGAAGCGACGACATATGAAATTAAAATATATTCACAGCGTCCGCAGTAAAGTGACAACATATCATCAAGTTCTTTATGTTAAAAGCACTGATGCAAGGGGTTTCTGAAGATATGATATAGGGAGTCATTTTTATGTCTTCCTTTACTTAGCCTTATGTTTACTGTTTATATGTATTTTGACGGCCTGAACTTAATTTAACTTTAGCAACTGCGTAATGTATAAGTATCGATGTGTCGAATCTTTCATTTGAATAGGTGCTTTTCAATGTTTTCTCTGACTGTCGATTCGTACATTATTGAACTCATTTTTTTATATCATTCTTGGTTCTGCTTCCCTTTTTCTTGATTCTATTTTTTATTTATTTTTTCCTGTTGATATTTATTTATCAGACAGATTAACATTTCTCATTTTTATTTATTTATTTTTTATTTTATCATTAACATTATCACATTCCATTAATCTTTCATAATTCGACATTTAACCCTTATTTACATTACATTTAATAATTATTTGGGCAGTTATTACTGATATGGTTTTTTTATGATTAATCATTTACACTAAGACATCTAATTACTCCATCAGAACACTGTAATTATAGCAAATCTATATATAATAAAATAACACTTCTAAAGAATAATACTGATATGGTCATTCTCTGCTAAGATGGGGTGATTATTGGTCATTATACATCCCATTTAAGCAATAACAACCATATCTATCTCAAAAGCCATCATCATTACATAGAACTAAGTAAGGGGAGGCCACCTAACTTACAAAGGACAATGATGACTTTTTTTCTGAGAAGATGGTAAACAACATACATTCTGACTTCATCAATCTCCACTGAAATTCACAAATCCATAAACAATATGTAGTAGCCAGACTACTGACTATCAAAACCAGACTTTCTAACTCCCACTAGAGAAACTGTGTTCCCCACAGACTATCTATACCCTTCTACTTTCAAGTTTGAACTAACTTGGACTTAACCTTCTCTATTAATGGATTGACACCTTCAATACTAATTACAATTTTTTTGATAAGTGTCTGAATACCAGAATTCCACACTGGTAACATTTATTAGAAGTTATGTCAGGTAGCTAAAGTTAGTTATTTGGAGTTACACATTTAATTTGTTTATTGTATACATTACACATTACTTATTTGCATGGCTGAAACACATTACTTAAGAGAATGGCTGGCTGACCACAAAGATGCAATGGCATTGTTACATTATTGCCATTTTGCTATTGATTATATTATATTATGGCTGGATTGACCATTCCATGATGTGGAGGATGATGGCTATCTATGGTTATGTGGAGGAACACATCATCTATGATGAGTTGCACAATACTGAAATACCTGAGATTGATGGCTATCTGGAGAAGATGGATGGAATGGGAACTATGTTATAGGTTATTTGGGGGATCATCATTTCAGACTTGTTGGACATCTGAATGATTTTACAACCATTAACATATTTATAGCGACAATCATAATAAAAAACATTTCTTGATGTCTTTTTTTACATAAACCAGACAATATACTAAAACTTCTGTAACTTATAATAAAAAAAAAATTAACCACTATCTAACATATAAATGTTTACATCCAAAACATACATTTAATAACATTCCTTTTGTCAATAGGTGATGCTCCAAAGGATATATCAGACATACAAGAAGTCTGGCAAAGATTTGATGCAACACCTATAATAGGAATATACTGAGGATTCAAAAGAACAATACAACAGACATATTAACAATTGCACCAGAGTAACAAAAAAAAAACTAAAACTACTTGAATAGCATAAAATACATTTATAGAAGAAACAATTTTACTGGTGTCTCATTGTTACAACTCATAGCCACAAAAGATTTTCAGAATATTATAAGAAAACATTGAGAACATATGGATCTCAAAAACTAGTTTCCTTAGATTTAGGGGCTTTTTCCTCTGCTTGCAGGGTTATTACAAGGGAAAGACAACAGTAATAACATTTCTCACACTATAAGAAAATCTGTTTTTTATAACTTTTTTGTTTATCCCACTAAACATTAACATATGAGAAACTAATTTGGTTGCAGCCCTGGTACTATATATTTGTATTTTTATAATATGCATATTTAAAACAATCATATTTATTGTATTGTTTATTGGTAATATTTGCACAGTACAGACATCCAGACAGTTCAGAATTAGAATATCTGAACACCTGGTTGGATTAGATGTTAAAATGAATGCCAGCTAAAATGCCCAAACAGTATCAATTATCATATCTGGTGGGATTTCAAATGTCTTATAATAAAACATTAATAATGTTTATTCTGCCAAACAAATGATATTTGAATCATTTAAGTTCATTGATTTGTTTCCATTTGAGATAAGTTGTCAAAACCTAGATGCAACTATGAAGGAATAACAATTTTCATTCATTGTCTGAATAACAAAATATTGATGTTAGGATTTTTGTTCATTTTATACTTAATCTATAATTGTTCTTTTTTATATAATGTATGTTTTATTGTATTTTTATTTTCATTATTTTATGTATTTGGATTTTTATTATTTTGTGTATTAATGCTTTCTTTTCTTTTATTTTTTATTTTGAGTTGTTCTTCATCTTAATCCATCTTTTGATTATTTTGATGTTTCTTATGTAGCTTTCAAATGATGTGTATTTAAGCTTCTACTTTCTTACATAAAAAGTAAAAATAAACTGATGAAACAATAAATTTGAAAACTTCTATTCATTCTAAGCCTGGTTTTTTTTATTTATTACTTACTACAGCTTTTTTAAATTTTGGTCAGCTTAGCTTACTTAATCCATTTTTTGCTAATAAAAATAAGGCAGGAATGGAAAAGGAGCTAATACACTGGATCCCAATAAAACTTTCACAAAAGTGATGTAGATCTAAGGCTTGAATATAATCAAAAAAGCAGCAGGGAATTCCATATGATCAAGCAAGAACCATAAGTAAATACAACATGTAGAATCAAAATCGTTCTTAAAGTCTATTAATATGGCCACTGAAGGTGATCTCCAATCCTTTGTATGATTTATTGTATATATGTGATCAGAGCACTTTAATGGTCTCTGTTTGAATGACCCTTGACAAAGTCAACGTGGGATGGATCTTGTAAACTCTGTCTTACACCTACAGTGTCGGCAAGTGTATGTGCAGTGTGTTGCATTTTTTTCCTTTGCCCTTCTCTCTTTCACCAACCATCAAGTCCTTGTCTTCTGCTGGCCCATATTTTTCTACTTTTCACAGCATCTGAGGTCATCAAGAGAGGTATGTAACAGCCATGAACTGTGGACATCATGATCCAGTGAGAGTTAAGGAGATTTCTTTGGGCTACTAATTTCCCTCCTCCTTTGTAGTTCACATTTATACTGCTGAAACAAGACAAGACACATTGCCTGGTAGGCTGAAGTACCCACCTTTAGCGCTTTCTGCTGTTTTGACTGTCATGTGGCTGTCACCAAGTGTCAGTCATGCAGTAGGTTGAACTGTTTTCCTGAAGAAAGATAATCGGTTCAACACTGGTTACCCCCACCCACCCTTTGTTGCAAGCTTCCAGATGCACTGGGTGAGCTCAGGTTACAAAAGCTGTGGTCAGGGCTCCATCTGCCTGTATCATGGATAAGGCTCATAGTTCAGTGCTTAGCTACCGATTTCTGTGGAGTATAATTACTGACTAGCTTTCAGTTTCAACACTAGTCTCAAGATAAAAATCAAAGTTACCTTTTTTTTAACCAAATCTAGTAACTACATAAGAAAGGAAGAGGCGGAGAGAGAAAATACATTTGGGAATAAATGTCCCACCTTGGCTTAAATAATAGCATTAATGTTACTAGAATGTATAACAAATGAGGCTAATCTCTTATTAAATGCAAGGAGCAAATTTTTCTTTTACAATAGTAAATACATATTTTTATCCATATCAATTGTTATGCTTCAATAATGTCATCATATTCCTGGAAAATCGCATGCATTTGGTTCAAATCCTATATTCATATTAGGGTATGCCCCCCTCCCAAAAAAAAAAAAAAAGACAAAGCATGAAATATCCAGCAAAATACCAAAATATTTTTAAAAAGCTATTTGTATTGTCAACTGTAATTAAAAAAAAAGTGAACAACTTCAAATGTTCTCCTTTCCCTGAGCACTACATTATTAGTGCCTGACTTTTCTCTACTTCTACTTTGATTTCCATTCCTGCTTGACGCAGATAAGCTTCTGCTAGATTAAGATTCTGAATACGAAGATGTTGTGGGAGATGGGATGCACAATAAAACAAGAATGAAAGATATAATAATGTAAATAGTTCATAAAAAAAAAGAGAAAAAAAAAGAGGAAAGCTGTTTAGATATGTTTCTTCATTTGACAGACATATATGCATTTGAGAAGTTTGCATACTACCATTAATCTCAGATCAGATACCAAAGATCAAGACAGTCCACCACAGCTGTAACAGTGAGAGTGAACAGGTGCCCTGACTCAGAGATCACTGAATGCTTAAATAGTGATATGCCTAATTACATTTTTTTCTTATAAATGTAAGACTGAATGAAAGGAAGAGAAAAGCATAAATCTGTTTGGATGGATCTCCTATGCAATCAGTTGATAGAATCTAATCATGGCCCACATCAAGAGGTAGTTGATTAAAACCATAAAAAGAAATCAGACATTAAAATGCAGACAAGTCAAACGATGCATGCTGACATCTCGTGTATTAGTGCTCTTTATAATCTCTGGGCTGATATAATTAAGCCCTTTTTAAACACCTTTATTGAATTATATTTGTCCTTTACAGGTGACAGTACTGATTTAGTTACTTTTCTTGTGGGAAAGCAAAACTATGCATAAGCTGATGTATTGCTTTCTTCAAGAGGAAATGATTTAGTGCTTTGTGGGGAACACAACTGTAGACCTGAAATATGCATAAGTATTTCAGCCTAGTCGTTGTTACATCTTGTCTTTACTTGGAAGATATTGAGGTGATAACTTCCCTGTAAATTTGATATCTGCAGTTTCTACCTTTTACTGTCAAGGAACTTATAGCAGTAAATGGCTCAGTATTCTTTAAGCTAGAAACAGAGGTATGCAGATAGTTTAGATGGAGTTTTTTAAAATATTAATGTGGGTTTGTGAAATTGTTATTTTATTCTTTGATGCACATCTTTTCACTTGTCTGCATATGTAACCTGTACTTGTACTGATGTCTTATGGTTTAAATAATGTAGGTCTTTATTATATATGTATCATTGTTAATTATTACTGAGAGGAGGATTATCATTTACCACTGTAGTTTAACAATCTGTGGTGGTTCCTGTCTCCAATTATCTAGATCAATTAGACCTATTACAAGTGAAAATTTTAATGGATTTCATATTTGGCTTAAATAAGAGCAGCGGCTAACATGATGCCCCTGGCCATTCAAAGTTGGTGCAGTGCTACCATCCCAGGAATAAAGTTGTGGGCTACAGAGAAAAAGGAACATACATACATAGTGTAACGGGTGTGCATGAAAGGCAGTTACCATGGGTAAGGGACACTGGAAGGCATTGTGGTTTACAGAGAGATTGGTGAGAAAGGGGCCTGGGATGCTAGTTCAAAGATCGAGCTCTTAAGGAAGCTTGTGTGTAGTCTAATCTCATTGAAAGATCAAACCCAGGACAGCAGCACATATTATCTTTATGCTCTATGAGCAAGTTTGCATTTTGTGAATTAATCATCAAGTTAGACTTGTGTGCACATTCTTTCTTGTATTTTAGCCTTCTGGGTACAAGTGCTATAACTGGAAAAATTATCCTTCTGGTGCCTCTAGGACCTTTTTTGTATTTTTTTGTTAGTGCATGCCTCTGTTCATCATAAGGACACAATAGACTATGAATCTGATGGCACTGTATAAATCAATACTCCAGTAATCTGATCTCTGTATAGTTATGCACATCTATGGCTGCTGTTCTAAACTCTCCAGTAATTCTAGTGACAGATAATATGATTCTGAGACCACTGCTAGCCCCATTACTGTATAAAAATGCATTTATTCAGGTGTATATGGGCTCTGCCCGACTAGTGAGGGGTAACAGTATTTCGAAAAATATTATGGCAATGCACCTCACTGCATGTTTAAAATGCCTTACTGCCCTGATCAGCAGTGTGAATATGGTAGACAGAAACCTGATATCAAAAGGTATTAATGGGCTGATATGCATAACACAAGAAAAATACTGCAGTTTGTCAGGCAATAGGATTTGGAAATAAAATACTGAACAACCAGAAGTCACACTGTGGCAACAAGTTTGTTAGTAGCAAGGCTACAGCCATGGACTAGGTCAGATTACCATATCTGTGCCCTAGAAGCTGGTGCTTGTATAACTGTGATGGTTGTGGTAGGCTGCAAATGTATGCCTTCCTAGTCACTGATGTTTTCTGACACTGACCATCCTGCTTTCTGAAATAAACTGCTTCTCTAAATACATGCACATAGAGCAAGCCATTCCTCTTACTCCAAAGAAACAATTCAATCTACAGCATTGACAATGTATGTCAGGTATACGGCCTGCTATCTCCTTAAGTTATTGATAACATCCAGACTTCTCAGCTTCAGGAAAGACATATACTGAATACTGTTAGCATTCCTGTGCTGTTCTTTTCCAAGGCAGTGCTGCATTAGATGCATGTAAAATGAATGTACTAATCTGTGCATGATGTGATCTGGTGTAGGTGGTAACACTCTTGGCATTACACAAATAGCATACTGCATAATATTATCAGGCTATAATGTTGTCTTTTCTGGCTGACTCAACAGATGGATTATCAGATCCAACCTTAGCACTTTCTCATGCGCATGGATCTAGGGATCTGGCTAATCCTTTACCCATAACTCCCTCCTCCCCAACCCCTAATTCCCACTGGTCCACAGATTACCTCAGTTGCTGCTTGAACTATCAAAATGCATATTCAAGGGCCTTGTGAAAATAGTGGTTGAGTACTTTCTTTAGGCTAATATTACTTTTCTATGCCTAACTTTTACACTTTCTAAGTGTTTTCCCTGCTGCTTCATTATTTTTCTACAGATTTTCTTTAACTTGAACTTGAACATCTTTCTGGGAATTTTGTCTTCCTGCCTTATCTACCTTATATATACAAAAAAAGCATATAGTTTTGATTGTACAGGTTTTTTTTTCTTAGTGTTGTTGCTAGTAATTATCTTATTGGTAGTTGTCTGAGTTTTTTGCTTAGGTTTTGTGTCCTAGTGGGCTAGCTATAGCAGAAAAGATCACTGGGTTTAAAAAAATGCAGTGTCTGTGGGCACAAAATCCCACTTCAGGACCCCATACACTTTGTGTTTAGTGTTTAGGGGTAGCTCATCCTGAGATAGAGTGCAAGGCCTGTGTCTCTATCATAGCCATGGTGCTTGCTAATCTTCATTACAAAATTGGTTCTTAAGGGCCTCCTCCTCCCTGCCCAAGTGGGAGTTTTGGCACCTTATTCTTCAGAATCCTCCTCTCTTTCTTCCAAGAAATCTGAGAAGGCAATGGCCAGTAAGGAGAAGGAAAAAGAGAAAAAAAGGAGTAAAGAGAAGGAAATGGAGAAAAAATGCTAAACAAAATAAATGAATAAATAAATAAATAAATAAATAATAAAAAAAGAGGAAAAGGTCTTGGGATCCATCAAGCCGATCCATCCTGACACCAAAGACCCCAAAGTGTATAGATCTAAGTGGGAGATATTTCAGAACCATTCCCCTACTCCACCCTGTTGATTCTCAACAAAGACAACTAGCCCTAGGCTCCACCCCACCATCTTGCAGGTCAGACCACCATCAGTAGCTTCTTACTTCAGATCCTTTTGATTGTTGGGTAGCCTCTCAGAAGCTAATATCCTCAAGATGATGTGGAAATGTATTCAGACTCAGATCCAGTTGGGGTCCTCCCAGCACTAACCTCACCATTGGTCCCAGTCATGGTCCATGATATTGAGGTCATTGTTTCTCCTATATCAGTAAGACCTTTGGCTCGGATGCCCATAGAGCTTAGTCATCCCCATGGGGCATCTATGTCATTGACGATAGTGCTTTCTACTGTGACTCCAACTGTATCCCTCACCTTTTTTTATTCTGTTTGTTTGTGATCAAGATGGATCTTGGTGGCAAAATACTGAAGTCAAGTTCAAGTCCAAGATTTTCAGGGCTGCCTTGCCTCTGGGTGCTAAAGCTTTGCAAAGCTGGTAGCCAATGTCGATTTCAGAGTTGGGTCAAGATGGAGCTGGGAATGTTCCTTCTCTGACTTCTTCAGGTCATGGGTCACTACCTTGGCTCCAGACTTGGCTTCAGCTTTTGAGACGGATCTCTCTATGCCCAAACATGATGTGTCTCTGTCTCACTTGGTTGTGTTCTAGCCCCCTTTGGATTCTGTGACCACTTCCCCTCATCTTGCCTGACAGGGACAGTCAGTTTATCTAAGCCTTGAGCGTTCTCACCTAGTGAATACCCCCTCTGATTCCAACTCTTCCCCAGAAGTTCCAATAAGGGTGGGCCATAGGAAACAGACCTGCAGGAGAACATATCTATTCTTATTTCCAGAGAATATCAGTATAGATACAGATTTTGAGGAAGAAAAGGGATCCCCTAGATCCCCTCTGGAAGACATGTCCTTTGGAGATATTCTAGAATTGATGAAACAGAGAAGGGGATGTTCCACTAAAGCCCCCTCTCAAAAAGAGTTGGATTTCTTCAAGGCTTTTAGGGCTGGTTCATCTACCACCTGCATGGCTCCATTCACTTATGAACCAACAGACAAAGCTTCTCAGCAGATGTGGAAGAAACCCAATGAGGTGTAGCATATTTCATGTAAACTGGACAAAATTTTGGTTGCACCAAGAAACAAGCCTCTTTTGAGTAAGGGTCCCCCGGTAGATGGCATAGTGGTTGTGGCAGCCACCAAAAAGGTGATCTTGGAGGAGAGCACATATATTCACCCAAGAATCTAGGGAGCTGGACAGATTTGGGAAATGGACTTATGATTCAGTGGTGTTAGTACTCCTCTCACTGAATTACTTGACCCATATGACATGTTTCCAGCAAACAACTGTCAAACTCCCTCTTGCATAACCTGCTAGTTGACATTTAAAATTTTTGGATTCACAGCTATGTCACTACAATCTATGGCCACCGTGCATCTGCTCCCTAGTGTAGATGATGGTACAGCAAGGGCAGCAGGCATCAGCACTTCTATTCATCTGCATGCCTGGATTCACCCATACAATTTCATGGAAGGCTTCAAGATGTCCTTCATTAATGCTCCCTTTGATGGTTCAACATTCTTTGGACCTAAAGATAATGAGAAACTTGCCAGAAGCAAATTGGAGAACAGGTCTCCTTCTGCATTAGGCATACATTTTTCCACCCCCCAAAGGATCTTTTTCTGGAATCATAAGCGTGGGAAAAAGCTATAGTTTCAAATCTCCCAGGGTTTTGACCAAGATGCTTCTGCTGACAGACACTCCCCAGAGGTAGAGGGGGGAATAACTTTAATGGACCCCTTAGGGATAGAGACAGACCACAGTAATGAGTGTTTCAGGGTCCATTCATCAAGAAACCTTTTCAGTGCTTATGAATGATTGTCTGGCTGCCACACTCTGGAGGCAGTCGACAGGCACTTATCCATGTACCCTCACACCTGGCAGGCCATCACTTAAGGTTCATGGGAGCAGAGAATAATCATCATAGGCTTTGTTATTCCCTTTGCTTTTCTCTCCAAAAAAGAGAAAGAAAATCACTGATGTTCTACCCAGTCAGATAGAACTGGCAGCAGCAGAATTAGCAAAGCTACTAAAAAAATGAGACATCAAGAGGTCATACCAGACCAACAAAGAGCCAGAGTCTTTTCAAGTAAAGTTTTTGGTTCTGAAAAAAAAACAGGGAACTCAGGCCCATTCTGGACCTAAGCTACATCAATCAATATGTGAGACAGACAAAGTTTCAGATGGTCATGAGTCAGGCCATTCTACCTCTTCTGAGGAAAGATGACTGGATGTGGTCCATAGAGCTCCAGGATGCCTACTACCACAGCAAGATAGCACGCAGTCCAGGATATTTCTCTATTTATCGCTGGGAGGCAGTCATTTTCATTTCACAACACCACCCTTTGGTCTCTCCACAGTCCCTAGGGTGTTCAACAAATGTATGGCAGTCATGTTGGGCTATCTCAGGCTGAAAGGGGTCCAGGTGTTCCCTTATTTGGGCAACTGGCTCATTGCCACATCAGTTAAGGATCTGCTTATTCAATGCAGGGAATTCTTGCTCTATTTGGCCTCTCACTTGGGAATTATGATTGATCTTGACAAAAGCCAGCTGACACCATCACAGACGATAAAAAATTCATAGGGTGCCACCTTGACTCAAGTACTCAAATTGCCAGACTTCCCCAATTCAGGATCCTATTTCTAGGTCAAATAGCTTCAACCCTCCAGCAAGATCAGTCCTACAGTTACTGGACTATATGGCTGCATCTATCACAGTAGTACTTCAGCCATGATTTTACAGGAGAGTTCTGCAGTGGATGCTTTCTGTACAATGGTCAATGATTCATCAATCCCTTTATGGTCCAATATATCTCTCATCAAAAGCAGAAGCAATATCCAGTGCTGGGTGACCTCCCAATAGTAACACAAGGGTCACCCATTCACACTTCCACCCGATATCCACTGTGACCACAGATGGTTATTTCTGGGATGGGGGGTTATTAGGAATGGAAGATGATTGAGGGAACATAGTCAATGACAGTGGTCAGTATTCACATCAACATCTTGAGATTAGGGCTGTCTTTCTACCATTACATGCTTTTCAGGAATCCCTTCCTGATAGTGTGATTTCCATCTAGATGGAGAACAAGTTGGTGGTCTGGTATATCAGAAAGCAAGGAAGAACCCATTCATATCCATTGTGCCAGGAAGCCATGAGAGTGTGGCAGCAGGCAATTTCATCCCAACGTTTTCTGATTGCAATGCACATCCTGGGGACTTTCAATGTTCTGGTGGACAAACTAAGCAGATCTATTTTTCTGACTCACAAGTGGTCCTTCACTTAATCAGTGACAATGATGATTTTCAGTCACTGGGGACAGCCTTGCTACAATCTTTTTCACCTCTCATCTAAACAACAAATATAGGAGATACTTTGCCCTGATTTCACCAAAAGGACAGTCACAGAGGGATTCTCTAGTCCACAATTGGTCCCCAGTTATCTTATATTCCTTTCACCAGGTTTCTTCATACAGCCATGAGGTACAAGACAATGTTAATTCTTATTGCGCCTTGTTTGGCCCTGTCAAGTTTGGTTCCCTTTTTTCTCACCTCATCTGAAATACTCTCCATGGGTGCTGGATCCATCTGTGGTCAGTGATACTGAGAAATAAAAACCCTTAAATTGACCACATGGTTTCTCCATTTCTAATGGTGGTCTGAGATGCTGGGCCATCTACTCCAGATATTCACATTCTATCATCCCCACAAAAACAAACACTAGCAAGGTTTATCTTAGAAAATGGAAAATATTTGCCATATGGGCTTAGACCTTTTTTCTGCTCCATTGCCATTCATCTTGGATTTCTTAGATGGTTTGTTTAAGAAAGGTGCTAGTTTTTCTACCATCAAAGTGCAGTTAGCATCCATATCCAATTTTCACATGGGCCAAAATCATAGAATTGCCTCCTTGAAGATTTCCAAGGCTTTTTTGAGGGAGAACTTCCTTCTCAGACCTCCAGTCCATGATCCATTTCCTTTACTGGATATTACTGTCATGTTTCAGGTGTTAACTAGATCTCCCTTTGAACCAGCATTCTCAGCAGAATTGAAATTTTTTACTTGGAAAACAATTTTTCTAGCATCAGTTACCTCAGCTAATGGCATCATTGAGTTGCAAGCATTGCCTTGCAGACCTCCTTATCTGATTTTCCATAGAGATAGGGTATCCTTACAAATCAATCCTCATTTTCTTCCTAAAGCGTCCTTTGAAACTAATCTTAACCAGAAGATTAACCTGATGTTTAACCTATCTATTTTCTTTCCAAAATTTTCTAACAAAGGGGAATATACCTTTGATGGATGTTCATCGTCAACACAGATTTTACATGGATCATATAAAGGGCATTAGAAAGTTAGACCAGCTTCTTCTTTCCTTTTCAAAGGCCAAATTGGGCCAAGGAGTTTCTAAAGTGACTTTGTCCAGGTAGCTTTCCAACTGCATTTCTTTTGTTTACAAAGAAATGGGATTAGTCCTACCAAGCAAACCCATGGCTCATCCAACTAAAGTGGTGGCTACCTCCACTACTCTCGTCACTAGAGTACTCATAGATGAGATATGTGCTGTGGCTACTTGGTCTACAGTTCATAATTTGTGTCACATTACAAACTGGATGTGCAATCTAGATCCCATACATCCTTTGGCTCCACCATTCTTTGAAATATCTTTATATGAGACCACCTGGGATTTGGGTGGCTTGGGAACCTGTTCCATCTGCTGAGCTGGACAAAAAGACAACATTGGATATGAAAGTTATGTACTTACTAAAATGTGAGATCTTTATTGTCTGTTTCTGTCTGGCTCAGAATTCCATCCCTCCCTACTTCCCCCATCATAAACGGTCCATTTTGGCTCTTGGCTGAAAAGTTGGACCTAACCAGGGGCCTTGTCTTATTAACAGTCTGAATCTGTTATTCATGTATTATAACCAGATGTTTAAGTTGATAGATTTGTGTTTTTTCCACTGTGTTCATAGGTTCATAGGTTGGTACTAGGCTATCAGCCCTAGGGCCTATACAAGCCTAGCCATAACAATTCCCTGGCTATTTCTTCCCACATTATTTACTTTCCTGGATCCCTGTCTAGCAGGGCGACTGACTTGATCCCTGGGGTGAATTTCCTTTCTCCCATCCAATTGTCAAGGTTCCTCTTGAAGAGGTCCAAAGAGGCACTCTGCTTGACATGTATGGGCAATCTATTCCAGAGTCTGGGGAGTCTCTGGGTCAGGAACCTATCCCTCCAGCATGTTTTGTTTATTGTGATGACAAGGTTTAGATCCCTGGAGCGTGTAGCTCTGAGGGATTGGGATTTCTTTAAGTGTAGCATGTCCAACAGCTCTGGGTTTGACATGGCCTTGTATGTTAAGCAGAGATCGCCTCTGAGTAGACGATATGCTACAGAGTATAGCTGGAGTTTTTTAAGGCGGTCAGCGTAGGCCATCTGCTTTAGGCCTGCGATTCTTTTAGTGAGGTATTTCTGAGGCCTTTCCAGTTGTTGCAGATGTCTTGAGAGGTACATACCAAATGGGGCGTTGTATTCTATAATGGGTCTAATGAGGGATGAGTACAGTGGGACAACGACCTCCTTTTTTCTGGATGAAAAGCCCTTTGTGATGAGGTGTGCCACATAGAAGGATTTCCTGACTGTTGTGGTGATGTGGTTATCGAAGGTGAGACCACTGTCCACCTGTGTCCCTAAGTCTCTTATCACACTTTCTGTGTTTAGTGTACTCCCACCTATATGGTAATTCATGGATACATGTTTTTTCCCAAAGGGGATAACAATACATTACTTGGCATTGAGCTTGAGCCCATGGCTCTGGCACCAAGCATTTGTTTCTGTAAGGCCCTTTTGTAGAGTATCCACATCATTTGGGGATTCAATAATGGCTCCCAGTTTGCAGTCATCTGCAAACTTTGTTAGCCAGAGTCCCTTAGTGTTGACCTGTACTTCAGAGAAGTAGATGCCAAACAAGAGCGGCTCCAGGACTGAACCCTGAGGTACTCCACTTGTCACTTGTCTGGAGCTGGATTTGGAGTCAGCTACTTTTACAGTGTGGGTTCTATCAGTAAGCCATTTAGCAACCCATTGGGTGACATAGGGATTAATGCCCAACTTAGTAAGTTTATCTATGATTCCAGAGTGGGGGATGGTGTCAAAGGCCTTGGCAAGGTCTAGATAGGCTGTGTGGACCACCTTACCCTTGTCCATGGCTCTGGAGACTGATTCAAAGAAGTCAATCAGGTTCAGGAGACAAGATCGGCCCTTCACAAACCCAAACTGGGTGGGGTCCAGTGTTTGAAGGTTGCCAATTTCTTTGTTTATAAGTTCCATGATAATATGCTCCATGGCCTTGCAGATAAGGCTTGTCAGACTGATGGGATGGTAGTTTCCGGGATCCAAGGTGAAGTAGTAGTTACAAGCAGGCAAACTTGATCTGAGGTAATCTCGGGACCAAAGGGAATTATGAGTAGGTGAGGAGCCAGAGCCCTCATTCCAGCTCTTGAATAAGTGCCATGGTTGGATCTAGTTAGATCTGATAACCTATCTGTTGAGCTGGATGGAAACAGACAACATGGCTCTCAATTTATGGTAAGCACATAACTTTCATATATGTTAACATAAACATTATTTCTGTATTTGTGACGGACAAGTGAGTATGGAATACTGTACACCATGGTACTTCATTCTATGCCGTGCAACAGGATACGCTTTACATCAGTGTACACTCCGACATTCTGTGCAAACACACTTACATCGCATTTTGTATCCCAAGGGATATCATGCTGCACTGCTGCTGCTGCATGACTGATGCCAGGTGATCTACATTCTATACACTGTTACACTGTTTTGATTGTTATGTGGTGTACATTACTGGGGGCTGACATAGCACTAACAGTGCCGCTTTGGATAGTTCTATTTTCCCATGGTTCATTGTCGTTTGGCTCTGGATTTTACTTTTTATTTTTATTTATTTTTCTTTTGTTAGCTAGGTTTTGCTGTCCACATAAAAGAACAAAGTTTAGAAGATCCCTGAAATTTGGAAACAGAAATGGAAGACCTTGAATTCTGGGACTTTTCTTTTAGTTTTAAAAGCTTAGGAGACTATCAAACATTCTATTCCAACCTGATAACTACTGGGAGATACTTCAAAATAGTGGGAAGGCAAATAACAAAAATAACTTAGGTCAGTTTACAGAAAGTGAGTGGATATTATCAGAAGGTGTGTTAAACCAGCTACAAAGGCACGAGGTCAGCAAATATTATGCAAATGAAACACATGATATTAGGTCAGATGATGGCTAAAGAAATAAAGTGTGATATTTCTGAATGAATAAAACCAAAAGTTACCCCCGAACGTAGGATATCACACCAGCAGAAACAATAAGTAAATCCAAAAAACAGCAGTTGCTGGTGTAAAACGGCCCTCTTCCAACACTTAAACGATAGGCACCAACAGTTATTGTAAAGTGAACGCAAACCCTTCACTGAATCCACTTCTCAACTGCCAATATTTCCAAAAAATAGTCACCACGCTAACAGTAGCAATGTGGAGCAACAAATACTTTATTCACAGTGAGCGCTTTCGCCATGTGGCTTCTTCAGACTGTATAACAATTTTAAAAACACAAACAGCTATCTTTATAACATGACACAACTTCCCATTGGTTAGAAAATCATTACACAAAGCAATTAGCACTAGTAAAAGCAATCGATCTCGTGCAAAATGCATTCAGTCCATTGCAAACCATTTCGTTCCATTTAAAAAGTATTAACTGGCAAACTAAAGTTCATATTGCTCTGTGAACATAAGCACATAAAAGTGAAAACATACAAAGATTAGACATTCATAAGACACACATCTTATTTCGTAAAACGCAAGTGCAGAGGCATGAATGCTTAAATGTAGAACAGCTCTATATGAAAAACATATATGTATAGACACAATTTGCTTTCCTACCCTGAGTCGCTTTTCATATAAATATAAAGATGAGTCTACACTTACTATTAAAAGGTGTCGATCAACACTTCACAAACCTACATGTTGTACAATGCTCCAAACTGCTACACTAACAAATGGCAAGATCACAGTGCTCCTAAAATTGTCGTCATCTGTGGTCAAACGGGAGCGACAGTTAGAACGCAGAAAATTAAAAGTACAAAACATGTATTAAATTTCTCAATCAAAAGAAAATACAGCACACACTGAAAGTTTAAAACTACGAAACACATTAAAAATCCATTCCTCCTCTTAAAAACATCATCCTAATACAGGCGATTAACTTCCTAACCTAAAATACATACATAATCCTAAACCAAACAGGGGAATATACACCGTATACTAAAATTCTCCGTTCATACGGAGAAACACCAGTTGAAGCGGACCACTCCAGTAAGTAAAATGAGAGTTAGAAATAATGGCGAGGTAACATCAAAACTCGCCAACTCAGAATTCCGAAGGCTAATATACCAAGAAATAACGGGCATCAACATCGCCTAGCTCTATCAAGACATATAAACACTAAACATACCTTAGCCCAGGCGGTGGCCATATGACCAACTCTGTCAAGACGGTTGGTCTACAAGAAATCTATTTCCCAGTTCCTAATAGCTAGTAAAAAACTAAATAACATCTCTGGTGATGAATGGGTTACAGGAATGTCAAAACATGTCTACTAAAATACTGTACCCTAACCAATAACACAGTTAATAGACATGGCATGAGGACCTAAAATTAAAGGTGGGTAGATGGGAGGAGAAGAAGGAAAAACCCCCTCAGGGCGGGTGATCTACGAGGGATCTATTTCCCAACCTCTAAAAGCTGGTAAAAGCCAAAAGCCGGCTCTGGTGATGAATGGGGTGCAGGATCCAAGGTGAAGTAGTAGTTACAAGCAGGCAAACTTGATCTGAGGTAATCTCGGGACCAAAGGGAATTATGAGTAGGTGAGGAGCCAGAGCCCTCATTCCAGCTCTTGAATAAGTGCCATGGTTGGATCTAGTTAGATCTGATAACCTATCTGTTGAGCTGGATGGAAACAGACAACATGGCTCTCAATTTATGGTAAGCACATAACTTTCATATATGTTAACATAAACATTATTTCTGTATTTGTGACGGACAAGTGAGTATGGAATACTGTACACCATGGTACTTCATTCTATGCCGTGCAACAGGATACGCTTTACATCAGTGTACACTCCGACATTCTGTGCAAACACACTTACATCGCATTTTGTATCCCAAGGGATATCATGCTGCACTGCTGCTGCTGCATGACTGATGCCAGGTGATCTACATTCTATACACTGTTACACTGTTTTGATTGTTATGTGGTGTACATTACTGGGGGCTGACATAGCACTAACAGTGCCGCTTTGGATAGTTCTATTTTCCCATGGTTCATTGTCGTTTGGCTCTGGATTTTTACTTTTTTATTTTTTATTTATTTTTCTTTTGTTAGCTAGGTTTTGCTGTCCACATAAAAGAACAAAGTTTAGAAGATCCCTGAAATTTGGAAACAGAAATGGAAGACCTTGAATTCTGGGACTTTTCTTTTAGTTTTAAAAGCTTAGGAGACTATCAAACATTCTATTCCAACCTGATAACTACTGGGAGATACTTCAAAATAGTTGGAAGGCAAATAACAAAAATAACTTAGGTCAGTTTACAGAAAGTGAGTGGATATTATCAGAAGGTGTGTTAAACCAGCTACAAAGGCACGAGGTCAGCAAATATTATGCAAATGAAACACATGATATTAGGTCAGATGATGGCTAAAGAAATAAAGTGTGATATTTCTGAGTTGTCTAGTAATTAGCATGCAGGATTAAGGCAATGAGCTGTTAATGAGCTGCTTCCTGTAGTCCATGGTTTGATGCTCTTAACCTCCATCTGCCTGTTATGTGACTCTGAGTGGGACAATATTACCTTATCAAAAAAATCTAGTCAGCGAATGCCTGTTTGCGACAAATGAACAGCAAACTGTCATGTCTTCAAACGGCCACTTCAGCGAATTTTTTCCTAGGGGAAAAAAATTGCTTGGCCAACCAAAAACAAAGACAATATTTCAAACCCTTCAAAGTGAGGTGCTTCCCCCTAACTAAATATATCAACAACAACATTGCACTACAGTGGGGAAAAGGGAAAATTTCCGACAATGTCCAAGAGATTTTTTTCCCCAGGAAAAAAATTGCTGAAATGGCCATTCGAAGATGTGAGAGTTCATTGTTTATTGGTTGGCAAACTGGCGTTCGCTGACCAGATTTTTCGATAAGGTAATATAGGCCCACTCTGATCAGTTAATTTAACCAGAAGTATTTCCAGGTTGTCCCCAAAAAGTTAAACTTGTGCCCATTGGGCTTACCGTGCTTTACAAACAAAACAAAAAAATGCATAAAGGAGCCTAGAAAAATTACAGAAAACTGAGTAAAAACTACAATTATACAAAGGAAGAAGAGAACAGCAAGGAAAGATATGAAAGGATATAATTAAAGGAGTAGTGAAGAAAAATGAGGTAGTGGTTAGAGCAGGAATTAAGGCTCATGGTAATATGATTAAAATGTAAAAGAAACAGGGCTAAGGTTGAGGCAAATTTGAACACAAAGAAGACCAAAACAGGTAGTAAGAATAAAGAGGAGAAATAAAGTGAGGAAAACAGAGAGAGAAAAGAAAAGCAAGTAGTGGCTATAGAGACATGGTAAACTAAAAACTCAAAGAAGGAATTTTGGAGAAAGAACGAGAAGGAAATCCTCACTCTCTGAGGGGACAGAGGATTGGAAAGAAGCATGGGATGCACATGTTAATTGGCTAAATTTCTGACTGCAGATGATCATAGACAATGCAGAGATAGAGGCAGTAAATGACCATCTGATGTTGTTAATGGAAACTTTCACTTAAATGCAGAACTTATAGAATGGGCAAACGAGCAGAATGACATCTACAACAAGGTGAAGTAAGTCATTTAATAATCACAAAATACTGATAAGGAATCAGCAGAATATGAACAAATTTGGTTAGCTTTGAAAATCTATTCAGCCTTGATTTCAATAACATTATGGAAATTTTAAATATAACAGGTGTGGAGGAAAGTAAAATTAATAAAGCGTGTTGCAAATTCACCCTGTTTTGGGCCAATCTTGATAAATATGTAAAAATATATAAATAAATGCAGTGTCTGTGGGCACAAAATCCCACCTCAGGACCCCATACACTTTGTGTTTAGTGTTTAGGGGTAGCTCATCCTGAGATAGAGTGCAAGGCCTGTGTCTCTATCATAGCCATGGTGCTTGCTAATCTTCATTACAAAACTGGTTCTTAAGGGCCTCCTCCTCCCTGCCCAAGTGGGAGTTTTGGCACCATATTCTTCAGAATCCTCCTTTCTTTCTTCCAAGAAATCTGAGAAGGCAATGGCCAGTAAGGAGAAGGAAAAAGAGAAAAAAAAGGAGTAAAGAGAAGGAAATGGAAAAAAAATGCTAAACAATAAAAATAAATAAAAAATAAAAAAAGAGGAAAAGGTCTCCGGATTCATCAAGCCAATCCATCCTGACACCAAAGACCCCAAAGTGTATAGATCTAAGTGGGAGATATTTCAGAACCATTCCCCTACTCCACCCTGTTGATTCTCAACAAAGACAACTAGCCCTAGGCTCCACCCCACCATCTTGCAGGTCAGACCACCATCAGTAGCTTCTTACTTCAGATCCTTTTGATTGTTGGGTAGCCTCTCAGAAGCTAATGTCCTCAAGATGATGTGGAAATGTATTCAGACTCAGATCCAGTTGGGGTCCTCCCAGCACTAACCTCACCATTGGTCCCAGTCATGGTCCATGATATCAAGGTCATTGTTTCTCCTGTACCAGTAAGACCTTTGGCTCGGATGCCAATAGTGCTTAGTCATCCCCATGGGGCATCTATGTCATTGACGATAGTGCTTTCTACTGTGACTCCAACTGTATCCCTCACCTTTTTTTATTCTGTTTGTTTGTGATCAAGATGGATCTTGGTGCCAAAATACTGGAGTCAAGGCTTGGGAGTCAAGTTCAAGTCCAAGATGTTCAGGGCTGTCCTTGCCTCTGGGTGCTAAAGCTTTGCAAAGCTGGTAGCCAATGTCGATTTCAGAGTTGAGTCAAGATGGAGCTGGGAATGTTCCTTCTCTGACTTCTTCAGGTCATGGGTCACTACCTTGGCTCCAGACTTGACTTCATCTTTTGAGACGGATCTCTCTATGCCCAGACAGGATGTGTCTCTGTCTCACTTGGTTGTGTTCTAGCCCCCTTTGGATTCTGTGACCACTTCCCCTCATCCTGTCTGACAGGGATGGTCAGTTTATCTAAGCCTTGAGCGTTCTCACCTAGTGAATACCCCCTCTGATTCCAACTCTTCCCCAGAAGTTCCAATAAGGGTGGGCCATAGGAAAGAGACCTATAGGAGAACACATCTATTCTTATTTCCAGAGAATATCAGTATAGATACAGATTTTGAAGAAGGAGAGGGCTCTCCTAGATCCCCTCTGGAAGACATGTCCTTTGGAGATATTCTAGAATTGATGAAACAGAGAGGGGGATGTTCCACTAAAGCCCCCTCTCAAAAATAGTTGGTTTTCTTCAAGGCTTTTAGGGCTGGTTCATCTACCACCTGCATGGCTCCATTCATTTATGAACCAACAGACAAAGCTTCTTGGCAGATGTGGAAGGAACCCAATGAGGTGTAGCATATTTCATGTAAACTGGACAAAATTTTGGTTGCACCAAGACACAGGCCTCTTTTGAGTAAGGGTCCCCCGGTAGATGGCATTGTGGTTGTGGCAGCCACCAAAAAGGTGATCTTGGGAGGAGAGCACATATATTCACCCAAGAATCTAGGGAGCTGGACAGGTTTGGGAAATGGACTTATGATTCAGTGGTGTTAGTATTCCTCTCACTGAATATACAGATGCTCTTAACCTCCATCTGCCTGCTATGTGACTCTGAGTGGGACAATATTAACTTATCAAAAAATCTAGTCATCGAATGCCTGTTTGTGACAAATAAACAGCAAACTGTCATGTCTTCGAACGGCCACTTCAGCAAATTTTTTCCTAGGGGAAAAAATCACTTGGCCAACCAAAAACAAAGACAATATTTCAAACCCTTCAAAGTGGGGTGCTTCCCCCTAACTAAATATACCAACAACGAGATTGCACTACAGTGGGGAAAAGGGAAAATTCCCAACAATGTCCAAGAGATTTTTTTCCCCAGGAAAAAATTTGCTGAAGTGGCCATTCGAAGATGTGAGAGTTCACTGTTTATTGGTTGGCAAACTGGCGTTCGCTGACCAAATTTTTCGATAAGGTAATATAGACCCACTCTAAGCAATTAATTTAACCAGAAGTATTTCCAGGTTGCCCCCAAAAAGTTACACTTGTGCCCATTGGGCTTACCGTGCTTTACAAACAAAACAAAAAAATGCATAAAGGAGCCTAGAAAAATTACAGAAAACTGAGTAAAAACTACAATTATACAAAGGAAGAAGAGAACAGCAGGGAAAGATGTGAAAGGATATAATTAAAGGAGTAGTGAAGAAAAATGAGGTAGTGGTTAGAACAGGAATTAAGGCTCATGGTAATATGATTAAAATGTAAAAGACCAAGGGCTAAGGTTGAGGCAAATTTGAACACAAAGAAGACCAAAACAGGTAGTAAGAATAAAGAGGAGAAATAAAGTGAGGGAAACAGAGAGCGAAAAGAAAAGCAGGTAGTGGCTATAGAGACATGGTAAACTAAAAACTCAAAGAAGGAATTTTGGAGAAAGAACAAGAAGGAAATCCTCACTCTCTGAGGGGACAGAGGATTGGAAAGAAGCATGGGATGCACATGTTAATTGGCTAAATTTCTGACTGCAGATGATCATAGACAATGCAGAGATAGAGGCAGTAAATGACCATCTGATGGTGTTAATGGAAAGTTTCACTTAAATGCAGAACCTATAGAATGGGCAGACGAGCAGAATGAAATCTACAACAAGGTGAAGTAAGTCTTTTAATAATCACAAAATACTGATAAGGAATCAGCAGAATATGAACAAATTTGGTTATCTTTGAAAATCTATTCAGCCTTGATTTCAATAACATTATGGAAATTTTAAATATAACAGGTGTGGAGGAAAGTAAAATTAATAAAGCTTGTTGCAAATTCACCCTGTTTTTGGCCAGTCTTGATAAATATGTGCATACATCTAGGGAAGCTTTCAAATTTTTTGGATGGGAATCAATCAAAAATCTTATTGCCAAACAACAGGCCAAGTAAATGCTTAAAATATGTTTACCAGTTAGACATGTAGAAGAGGCTATGGTATCTTCCATATTTAAAGCCCCCTTCTAAATTACTGCACCCAGAAAGACTGAAAACAATTTTGAAACTGACATTTAAAACACTGTGCTGTAGGACAGTTGACCTGAGAGGAATAAAATAGGATACTAGCATAGACAAAGCACCAAACATTGACCTGCACTATGGTAGAAAATTGTATGAAGAATTAGAAAGAGAACCAAGTAGGAGAAGTATGATGGAAATATATTGAGTTGGATAGGTACAATTTATCTCAAAGAGAAAAGGTGGAAAGCATTGTTCAGTCCCAAAACATAGTATGTACTATTACATGGACAAGTTCTGGACTGATCATGGAAATAGTTAAAAATGAAATATGGGAATTTCTGAAAGAAAATGACTAATTAATTTACAAGAAACTTGTAAGGAATACCGTGGTCTATTTAAGTTAGGACATTATGAAGAAGTCATGTTCCTGCAATAAAAATAAATAAACAGTAAAGGACAAAGGGAGATATGTTGGCCTTCTTTAAAGAAATTTGACCTCTGAGACCTAGACTAGTGTAACCTTGAATATTGCCCCTTCAGATCTCATTTTTACCAGTCTGATCCCCAGTCCCCTTGTCCATGCTGGGTCTATCAGCTAGTGCTTACTGGTAGTGGTTCTTAAGGGCTTCCTGGGAAAGTTTGGCCATCTGTGCTTCCATTCAGGATTTTTTTATATGCCCTACCCACTTTCCCTTTCCTCTACCCCTTTGCGCATTGATTATGTCCAAGGCCAACTCCCGTCCTTGGACCATGCCTTCCCTTAGGGAGGAGCATCGACAATGTGCATCTGCACAACACTGAATGATTTTCTTAATACTGTAGACTTGTGATGGTCAAAGGCTAGATTACTGTCTATGTGTGTCCTCAAGTTCCTGACCACTGTGTGGACTCTTAGGGGTGAGTTGTCAATATAATACTTACCAGTGGTGAATGATTTTCCAAAGGATATTATTATGCATTTCTTGGCATTTAGTTTCAATCCATGGCTCTGACATGAGTTATTTGCCTGTATCAGCCCTTCCTTGAGAACACTAGTGTCAGTGGGGGATACTATGAGTATTTCTAATTTGAAATCATCTACAAATTTTGTCAGCTAGAGGCACTTGACGTTGGCCTTGACTTCAGAGAAGTAGATGCCAAAAAGGAGCAGTCACAGGACATATCCCTGAGGGACTCTGTTAGTGACTGGCCTCTTTATAGAGGTCAACTCCCCAGTTTTAACTTCCTGGTTCCTGTCTGTGAGCCAACTGGCTATTCACTGAATGACAAAAGAGTTTATATCTAAATCCTTGAGTTTGTCAAAAGTGACTGAGTAGGGTATTGTGTCAAATGCATTGGCCAGGGCAAGGTAGGCAATGTGGACCATTTTGCCTTCTCCAGTCCCTTGTTGACCTTCTGAAAGAAGTCTACCAGGTTGAGTAGGGATGACTTGCCCTTGACAAATCCAAACTGGGTTGGATCCAGTGTCTGGAAGTTTCCTATGTTACTGATCATTTCTATAATAATTCTTTCCATGAGTTTGTGTATGAAATTAGTAATACTTATGGGTCTGTAGTTTTGGGGGTCTGTAGATGGCCTGTCTTTGTGCAGACGGATGATGGTTGCTGTTTTCCATTAGTGAGGTATGAAGCCTGTTAAGAAGCTATGGCTAAACAGTGATTCCAGATGGCCTGATAGGTTTGATACTGTTTAGAAGGCAGCCTGGGACACTGCCTGTGCCCATTGATGCAGTGTTCTTGGTCTTAGAAAGAAAATTAAGGACCTGTTCCCTAGTGACAGCAGGGGGAATTATATTTAATGGTATTTCATGATGGAAGGCTGACGGGGAGAGAGGGCTGAAGTCAGAGCTGAATTTGTTTGCTAGTAGTTTGCTATATCTTCTGGCTCAGTATAATTGGCTCCATTAGCAACAAGCTCTGCATACAACTGTGTATTGCTACTGAGGTTGTGGACATAGCTAAAGAATGCTTTGTGGTTGTCCTTAGTCTGGTAGACCAAATTTACCTCAAGTCTGACTTTGGTAGATTTTACTTGTCCTCTGAATTTTTCATTGAGTTTGATGACACAGCTTTTATACTGCTGGGTGCTCCACCTCCTAATTTTTGCCATGAGTTTCTTCATTCAGTAATATAGCCTAATGATACCGTGATTCTACCAAGGTGGCTTATTTTTTTGTTAGTTCTGTACTTATTCCTGGTGGGTACAGCTGCCTCTATGCAACTATTAACATGCTTGTATAGGTCTTCTGTGAACAGCTCCATGTATGCAGCAGTGTTCTTAGGATTTGGAGGGCTTAAAATTTTGCCAGGTTATCATTTAATAGTGGAAAGCTAGCCTTAGAGAAGTTTCTGAACTTTCCAGGGTTAGTTGGAGTTCTGTGTTTTATTTTTACTTCAAAGGAAACCATTTTGTAGCCTGACCTTACTAGAGAGGACATTACACTAGGAGGTTTGCAGAGCTCCCTCATATTATAGAGGATCAGCTCTGTTATGGTTGTGCCCCAGGACAGCATACTGACAAGCTGGACCAGAGAGTTTGTGTATGCAAAATCCAGGAATCTCTATGCCTGCTTGTTTGGTGTCATATACGATTCCTAGTTAATAGTGTGGTAATTACAGTCATCCACAAATATGGTATTGGGTTGAATGATGGGTGTTTCTAGTAAGGTTAAATATGCGTTATGGGTTTTCTGGGTCATGGGGGGAACCTACAGCTTCAAAGGAAGTGGTATGGGATTTTGCCTATGGTGACTGGAACATAGAGAAGCTCAAGTGCATCATTCTGTTTGATCAGCCTTGAGGTATATTTATTTCTGATGTAAATCAAGACATCTCCACCTTTATTACCTGCCAGTGTAATAGCTGGTCTAAAGGTGTGGAAGGCATTATAGCCTTGCATAGTTGGGGTGCTCTCCACTGCTTTAAATTATGCCTCAGTGACTGCATATACATCAGTGATTTCTAGGCAGAAGGGAGCTTGTAGGTAGTAGAGTTTCTTGTTTAGACTCATAGCATTGAGCAGTAACACCTTTAGATTTTCTTGGTTTTGATGTAGTGTCTTGGAAGTACTTTCAGTTTGGCATTGCCTAAAAAAGACACCATGGGGGAGGACAATGTTTTAGCTAAGATTTGAAAGCCTCAAGGGGAGAAATGCAGACCATCTCTGGCAAAGCAGGATGGCTTTTTGACCATTTCCTTTCATGCTGACAAATATTGCACCTCCTGAAAACAACAGCAGAAACTAAGCCACTTATTAAAGTCAGTTATCTTCTGTTCATCTTGTGGCATTATCCTTGGAGAAGGCAGAATGCTGCTCAATGTTAGGCTCATACTAGCCTGGGACACATATTCTGAGAGGTCCATGATGTCTCTCTTCATATAGTCTAGGGTGGTACATCTCAGGTCATTTACACCCACATGGTCTATGAAGGAGTCATACTGGTACTTGTGGTCCAATGACCTAAATGTGAGCAAAATATGGTGGATCCTGGCCTCTGACAAATAATTGATCTTGACTTTCTCCTTACTCAGCCTGGTAAGAGGGACATCAGTGTGTCTCACAATGGAGTCTCCAATGACCAGAATATTGACTGGTGTGGTAGCTTGCTTTATGGACTCAGAAGTAGAGGCTCTATGCAATGTGGCTGTATGTGTTGATGGGGGTGTTGTTTTGAAAGAGTGCATTTGGGGCTTTTGAGGGCATTTGTTATGTGTGACTCATCTACGCAGTGTTTGGTGTTTAGGAAGGTAAAATTTAAATGCCTCATCATATGTAGGTCTATGTGTCTACTTTGTACTGTATGTAATGAGTGCAGCATTTGTACTACTAACAACCTGATTAACATTAGTAGTGCTTTTAAGTGATAGCTTTGCCTCCAGTGATATTGTGTAAATACATATCCCACCTACCTTATCAGTTTGTGTGACAATTAGTCAATTGTCAGTAAACATCAGGCAGTTTCTACATTGCCTCAGAAGGCCTATATCCACCAAGCTGTTAAAAGACAACCGCACCCACAGACTCAAAAAACATGTTTATTTCATCATGGTTTGGTGTTTCCTACATTTTAACACCACTCTGGGACTATTTAGAGCTTTTTAGACATTTGTATACCCAATTTCTGACTCTGACCACATGGGATCTGGCATCTTGAAATAATTCTGACTGTTTAGTCTACCTCTAAGTATCCCAGAATGCATTGTTTGTCTTCAAAAAACTTGCATCAGATCTGCCACGTTTTCCCTAAAGCTCCTATCAAGTGCACTGATTTTACAGGCATTCACTGCTGTGTTATAGTCACCTACATTTGGTTAAAATTTTATCTTTTTTCAATGACTAATTCAAACACAAGCAGTGCAAATGCTACAGAACAGAACTGAAAAGTTCATTTTATTGCTCTTTCTTCTTAGAAATGCTTACTTGATTTATTTTGTGAAGGCTGAAATCAATTCTTCAAGGTATCTCCCCTCCCCTTCACACCTACCTTCCCTAGCTGTCAAAGAGCTAAGGGTAATTTGACCCATTATCTGCATGTGATTGACAGCTCACAGTAGGTGACCAGACTAATGTATTGTTTTCTTGTCAGCCTTTCCTTCCTTACAGTGAGAGACTTTTTTGTTACACTCCTCCTGTCAAATTTAGAACCAAGCTCCATAGCACTGGAGCACTGGAAATAATCACTGTTTTGCAAAGCATCAAACTTCCAATTATTTTTCCTTCCTGTTTGGTTAAATAGCTAATGAATGATGCACTATAAACATGAAATATTTCACAGACTTGCATGACAGCACCCACATGCTTTTTTTAAGTGGTAATTTAAGAAAATTATGGTATTGCATACTTCTTGTAATCTGATGTAGTGTTGTCAATTAATTGTGACAGACATCTGTTTCTTATGTAAAAACATGCAATTAATGTCTATGCATGGTCATTGCAAATTTATGCTCTTAGTTTTTGCAGCTGTTACTGTGCTTCTGTCTGTACTTTGCCACTTATCGGTAGGGATCTTCAGAAAAGTGAGATTATAGTTTAACATTTCTGCTAGGTTAAGAGTGGGCTGGGCAAGGCAGCTCTGACATCACAATGTGGGAGGTCCACTGGCTCTTCTATACAGCATGCAAATCAGACTGGGGTTACATCAGTTTGGGGGAGGAACCATCCCGGTATCTAGAGCAAGAACTCTGGCAGATGTGACATCATCATTTCAGAGCCAGCTAGATATTTTTCAACTTGGTTTTCAAAGTGAAAGTAAAACAGTAGGGAAAGGTAGGAAGCCTAACAGGGAAAACAGTTGAGTGGATTAGTTTTTAAAGCAACGTGGGTGATTTTTTTGAGGCTGTATCAATGAACAGGGACTAAAAGAGACAGCAGCTTGCACAATCTGCTTTAATATTCCGTTGTTGTCCTTTAATGGAAATAGGAGGAAAATTCATATCCGTGGCAACAGGCCCTTTTTCATTGATTAGATAGCTGTGATGAGAATATAAAGTAAAGGAGTGTCCAGTTTGCAACTCTAGGGGTAGTGCATGTCACTGCAAGCTAGTTACCTCATGTGCAACAGAATTTCAAGGATGCTTTTACAGGAAAAAATGTCAGCTCATGTTGCCTGTATCTCTATAGGGCACTGCCAAACACTGGAAATGAAACTATGAAAGTAGACTCGTTATAGATGAAGTATTTAGGGAGATATTCTGAAGTTAGATTAGGCAGTAACTAAAAAAGCAGTAATTAATGAAAAGAAAAAAATAAAGAGAGAATTTGCTTTTATCTGGAATGATGAACAGTGGGGATTCACCTGATTGGGCTACTACTGCTGCTGGTCTCACCACAGCTTTGTGTTGCTGGGATACAAAGCCCCTTAGCTTCTTCTCTCACCACAATCAAAACAGTAGAACTAATCCAAATTTGAGAAGCAGGCCACAGATTCTTTGTTGACAGTCTTGTCTCAAATAATGCAGAGGTCTTAAGGCCTGATCTAGCCTTTAACTAGTAGATGCACTGAATATCAACCAGACCAATCAGGAATATCCCACGCAGACACTCACTGCCTAATCAGACACAGCCAGGAATCAATGCCCTCTACTCTTTTTCTCATCAGGAGCAAAACAGAAGCACAAATTCCAAGCTGGCACCTACGAAACAGTTATCAGGCCTTCTGATGATCAGTTGTCTCCAGAAAATAATGTCCCTATGCTCCTTCTGACATCAGGAGCAAAATAGAAGCACCTTACTTTTTGTATCTGATATGGATACTAGAACATGAGTAACTACCAATTTCCCTGTCAAAAGTAAAGAACATCCTCTTATTGTCCAGAGAAATAATTGCAAGTTCAGTCTCACAATCAGATTTCCTAATTCATATTGCCTTGGAGAGTTTTATTAGATCTTGTAATTATATTATTATTTTCTACTGATGAGAAATTCCTACAGATTTGTAAATGATTACTTTTTTTGTTCCAACAAGTTGGACTTGTTAGATATTATGAATATAAGGCTGAATTAATTCTGTTGTAAATATGCTGAAAGAAAAAGCTTGCTTAAATGCAGAAACAGAGTTTAGTAATATGTGATCAGCAACCATACTAAATGACCATGGCTTGGAAAATAAGGAACCTGCTGAATGGACATTTTTCCCTTACAGACTTAAAAACAGGATGTATGCAAGAGCAAAAATGCAAAATCTGCTTTTAAAGAATGGACAATGACACTGTGACAATGTGTTTCCTCAAAAACATGTTTTTCTGCATGGACAACAGGACATGTTTATCAGCATTGGCACAAGAACAGATGTTCTTATACAAAGATCCAAATAGAATACAGGATGTGCACACTGTCAGAAAAGCTGGCTTCTTATAAATTCAGCAAGAATGTGACAAGACATTGTTAAACAAGGAAGCTGAAAAATAATATCAAGTCAGCAGTTTGTGTCAGCATCTGCAACAATTAGTACTGTTTCTACAGGATAAGCAATTCTCCAAAATACCAAGAGGAAATGTATATGTTTGTGCATGACTAAAATTGTATATAAAGAGCTGTATGAATCCAGTTATGTTAGGGGTATGGTAGAGACACATTTGTCCTGAGGTAAATGTTACATCTCTCACATCATCTGTACTATATGAGAAGTAAAGTTGGAACAGTACTTTAAGCTGCAACATTAGTCTGTTTGGTTTATTATAAAAAGCTATCTGTTACTGCTCTAAGTTAATGCTGCAAAGTATATTCTCTCATCATTGTATATTCTGCAAGTTTCTGTATGCAACAGACTGTGAATACAAATATAGCCAGACTTTGAATTTTAGCAGAATCCAGCCAGCAAGACTGAGTGTCTTAAGAAGACTTCAAATCCATCACAGCAAACAGTAAGCTCCATATAATTTTTCAGGACTGCTTCAATAGTTTTTGTTACTGGGGAGAGCATTAGCTCTTTCATCTAGTGCCCAGTGCTGTTCCTCAGTCTGTTGCCTCTTGACTCTAAGAAAAGGTTAATTCTCTGCTCTATATCTACTTATCTAAGGAGCAAGCCAGATCCATTCTCCTTGATGTGTTCCACTTAACTGTAAGTTGATGAGAAAAACTGCTTTCCCTTCTTTAAACTGTAGCAAAGTGCTTGCTGCAATTGTAACAATTGGCTTTCTACAGTTTCTACAGACATATTCACTACCACCATTCATCTCTGAATGCTGGTACTGCACTAGGCCACACACAAAGCTCTGAAGTGCTTCAGCAAGTGCAGTATCAGCATTTAGAAATTAAATGGCAGTGATGAGGATAGCAACCCTTGATATCTTGTGCCCTGGTCAGCTGCCTCTTTCACCCCAGCCTAACTATTCCTCTGACTACTAGAGTATAACAGTGATTGACATAATACTGTACTGTTGCCTGCTACTGATAATAGGCATATAAAAAAACAATTAAACATTAAGTTAGCTACCAATTGTAGTTTTTTATCATTGGTGTTGTTGCATTTCTGCTTGCTAATGATTATTGCAAGTGTTAAGAAGTTTAAAGCTTCTGCTCTGCAATACTGCGCTAAAGAGTACAGGGTTACCTATGTGATATAACTTTATTACTTGGCTGACAACTATACTGATATTGCACTAAAACTATTACTGTACCTGAAGCTAGTAATTTAGATTATCTGTAGATATTGCAGTTATTGCACCCTTAGCCATGAGATTAGACCATTCCTTGCACATTGCTTTTCTTAGTTAGGTACAGATTACATTAGCCTACTGGATAAAGCTATTTCATTTAAATTTGCCACTTGATACTTATCTCATTAGTGATCCTAAATACTTCCAACAGTCACAGAGCATATTCTTTTATCCTTTTGCCACATCCCAATTCCATCTTAACATAGTCCAGTCAGAAATCTCTCACTGAGGTATGACAAGAGTTTGTTATTAACCTATCCTGGTTTGCTATTCCCCTTTTTCTACACTGACTAATATTTCCTCTCCTGTAACTAGTCTGACAACAGTAGGTATTTTGCAGCATCGCCTCATGCTTAACAAAAACACTTTACAGCTGCCTCACAATGATTCAATATGTGAGAGTTGTAAGTAGTTACTTAACTTGGAGGCTACACTCTCACCTCAGAGCACATTTGGTAAGCACAGCATGCATGCAAAAATGCAACACAGAGTGCTTCCACTAACAACGTTATGCTGAGGACAGTGCCTAAGCATGTCAAGCTAAAGACTAAAAAATCTCAGATGTTAGTTCAAACATCACACCCACTTTCTCCCTACATATCCAAAGTCAGTACACATACCTCTTTGAGTCACAAGGATTCAAACTCCAAGCCTTTATGGCTCACTGAGACTGCAATGAGCCAAAATAATCGTTTAATACTAGGTAAAGCCATTGTCAGGAATATGGGCTCCATCCTCACCAGGCTAGGTAAAAATAGGTTGACAGCTGTCTTTCTGTTGCCAGGTTTCAAGACATAACAAAGGCTGCTGGATCCCTCCAGGCTGACAAATATAATTAAGTCTTCACAGTGGTTCACAGTGGGGATGAATGACCTTAGACACACTACCCAAAGGGACATGCAAAAAAGGATATTATTGACCCTACGTCTGAGGCAGAAAAGACGCAGGCTCTGTGTCTAGTAAACACTTATGAACCTGTAAAGCACACTGGTCTTGAGTGGTATTTTGCCATTACCAAGAATGATAGCAAGATAAAAAGACAAGATAATTGGCATTAATAATTGGCTGTGTAGCTGGTGTCCTTTGGGGGGGATTCAGTATGTGTCAGTTTGGGATGAGTTTGCTGACAAACCTTTGTACTCTGCCAGGGACAGTCTGTACCTCTCTTACCAATCATTTTGCATTCTCTCTAAAATCTTTTCTGCCCCCCCCAATATTTTTTTTTAGGTAGAGCCTATCAGATGGACATTCCAACCTAGTAAGCTCTAATTTGGAATACAATAATGTGGCTCTACTGAATACCATGAGTCTTAATAAAAAAACAAAAAAAATGTCCAAGCTTCATGCTCTCCACAAACATGGTTTCAGAGCAATGAAACCACTCCCTCTACTCAGGAATAAAGCCCATACAGTCTTTAGACCTACTGGCGAATGTGGGGGAGTATCAGTACTGGTAAAAGATATCATCACCTCATGACAGGTTTCTTGTAACATCCCATACGAACACTTATATGCCTACACAATTATAAATAAGACTAGTTAGTTACAAAACACTATATATGCTGCCTAATGAGCACAGCAGCTATCTTAACACAGTAACTGAAACCCTGTTGCATTCTACTGGAGGGCTTCAACTATGCATAAATAAAAATTGGTTACCATTACATTATAAATGATAACTCTCTTCTACAAATAAACCAAAGAAAAGCGGCAACCTCCTTCAACCAAAAACCAAAACTGTACAAGGAAGGAATGCCAAGGAGAAGCGGTCCAAAGATAGAAACGTTTAATGCACAAAATAAATGAATGAACGCTGTTACAAAATCATGCGTTTTCGTCCTCCATGGACTTCATCAGATACAATATGCTTAAAAACAGTTAACTTTTATATATACATGCCTTTACCCCAACCAATCACAAATTCCATTCAATTAAATAATTAGTAAATTAATTAAATTTAAAACTTATGTATTTAATTGTTATAATTCTTAAAACTTATTAATATAAATTACTGTAATGTTTTAAAATTCTAAAATGTAAAATATAAAATATAAATATACTCTACTATTTCTAATCTGTTCAAATTAATTATTGCATGAAAAACTTCATTGTGAAAACATATTTTTTAGTAATTAGATGTAATGCCATCTAGTGGCCATATGGATAGCTGTTATTCCCTACTAGCTTTCAATTTTAGAAGTGGCTGAATTGAAATATATTCATTCAAACCTGGATCTTTGTTTGCTTCAAGAAATAATTGCCACCATAACTCTCTGTAACCAATACTTTCTTCCCAGGGCCCTCCCCTCAATTCTTTTTTGATTTGTTCTAGGACAAAGAATCTAAATTTGTGTTCCTCACATATTATGGTGTGCCTGTAAAGTGCATTCGTCCCCTTACACTTTTTTATATCGTACATATGTTCATATATACGTCTCCTCATAGTTCTTTCCGTTTTTCCGACGTAAAATGATGTGCATGTAATGCACATAGCTAGGTACACCAATCCCCTGGACTCACAATTGAAGTAACCTTTGCCTTTTATCCAAAGCTGTCTACTTACTAAAAAAACGGCATTCCTTCCTTGTACAGTTTTGTTTTTTGGTTGAAGGAGGTTGCCGCTTTTCTTTGGTTGGTTCGTTTTGCGGTATGGAGAAGGAGAGGGAGGTTCCGAGTCCAAGTGAGGAGGCTAGTCAATCTAGGAAACTGGTAGGGCAACTTACAGCCCTTGTGGACTTGCTTACACCGTTATGCCAGACCTTGGTGCAGCGATCCCTCCCACAGGAAGTGACGTATGGGAACGAAGGGCTAGGTCAAAGACCTCAGAAACAGAAACGAAAGAGGTATTGTGATGGCGTTGAAGAAGGGATTTTACAGGAAAAGGGACCGAATGGTCAAACGTTCGACCCAGCGATTACACCGGCACTGCTTATGGAAGATGAGGATGGTACTGAGGTTAATTGGGGAGCTGCATGCGATACACGACCACACAAAAAAGGTACTGGCAATAATTCCTGTTTACAGGAGATGGATGCGTGGTTAAGGAAACTGCAAACTATTGATTTTGACTCTTGTGGTGGCAGTAAAAGTATCGCCACAAATTCCGATTCTTTTAAAAAGAAAATAGACGACGTTTCTAGGCTCATGTATAAGTACAAGACTATTATTATTGAAAACAAATATCTAAATGAGTGTTTACAGCGTAAAATAGTGCCGAAAGGGTTACGGACATGGAAGTACCCTAATAACGTGCAAATAGGGTCATTGTTTCATAAAAAGTTAATAGATGTGTTTAATAATTGTGGTCTTGAAATTATCAAATGTATTATTGACGAGAATGTGAGGAACTTGGAAATGTTGTATGAACAGATCAATATTATTGACGCACACATCAAGGATGATTTAATGTTTGAAGTACAAGGGGAAAAGCAGAAGTATGATAAATCAAAAGATGAAATAGATGGTAAATGTAAGGAATTGATTGAAAGGAAAATGGACAAATTAAGAAGGGACATTAGGGATTATGAAAGTGAAGTCAGTTACCCCAAACCTAACAACACAAATTTTAGTAATAGGAAAAACAATTTTAACAACAATTTTAATAATAACTTTAACAATGTTAATAATTTTAAGAGCTATAGTAGAGGAAGAAAGTTTACAGATAGGAATGGAGAAAGGAATACATTTAGCTATGATTATGATAAAGATTTCCCACCGTTAGAAAGGTATGAAAGGGAAATAGGAATGGACAATAGGGAAAATGGAAATTTTCCAAGATGGGGGGGGTCAAGAGAAAGGGGGAACTACCATTAATGGACGTAAATGAAGTACCCTTACCATCATTACCCCAACTTATTAACTGTTCAGGTAATAAATGTACTTTAAATGGATTCACCATTTACAATTTTAGTAGCTTGGTTCTATGTAATGAACATTTTACACTGTTGGAAAAAGGTTTTAAATTTATACCGAAAGTAAAGGGTAACAGAACACAAACACTACTCGATTTAAAAATTTTTCTAAGGAAAATGAACCTTGAAATTTTATTTTCCAATGAGGATATGAATGCAATTGTGAACAGGAACCAAATACCCCAAGAACAGAGATTGTTAAGAAACAGGTCCACTTACAACCCACCCATCCATGCCCAATTAAAAAATTTTGAAAGGGTGATGGAGGCAGCCATTAAGAAAGCTGAACATAGGTCAGGATACAGACACAACCTAGGAACTAATGAAATGAGTAGATTGGAAGAATTAAGATATGACGAGGGTCTTAGGGTAATGAAACCTGACAAGGGAGGGGGGATTGTTATCATGGACGCTATTGACTACGAAGGTAGGATGAATGATATATTAAGGAATGAGAGTAAATATAAAGTTGTTTCAAGAAATGAAATTAACTTGGCCTATAGGAACATTGACGTTAAGCTGGAAGGTATGACTATGGAAAAAATTATAGACCCTAAAACTTTAGCATTTTTGAAAAAAGAGAAACCAAGGATCCCCATTATATTCTGTATACCGAAAATACATAAAGATGAATCAAACCCACCCCTCAGACCCATTGTTTCGGCAAGTGGTTCAAAAACCACACCACTTGCCAGGTTTGTAGATGTGAAGGTTAAGCACATTTGGACAAACAAAGACAATATACTTAAGGATTCATGGGACCTTTTGAGAAGTTTAGGGCCTGAGGTTTTTGATAAGGACATAACCTTTGTGACGATTGATGTAGTGGATCTTTTTGGGTCAATTCCCTATGAGGAAGGAATGTTGATGTTTGAAGAGGAAGTATATGGGGACTGTAAACTTACACATGATGATAAAATAGTAAGTACCAGCTTAATGGACATAATATTAAGGAATAATTTTTTGTTACACAAAGGGGAATATTTCCAACAGATTCAAGGGGTGGCGATGGGCGCAGTTTAAACTTGGTCCTTGCAAACTGGGAGGAAAGACATATTTTCAATTCTGAGTATTTTTGTCACTGTACTTTGTACAAGAGGTTTTTAGATGATATTATAATTTTTTGGAAGGGAAACAATGAGAAACTTGAAGAATTCATTACATACATAGGGCAAACTACTGACTTCCTTAAATTTACCTACAACTCATCTTATGACAGGATTTCATATTTAGATGTGGAGATTATGAAAGGAGATACATCTTTTGAAACCAGGGTATTTAGGAAGAAGTCCTATGTTAATTCATTTTTGCACTTTGATAGTGGGCACCCCATTTTATGTAAGAAAAATTTGGTGAAGGGGCAACTGGTCAGGGGTTCAAGAATGTCCAGCTTGGACTCTGACTTTGAAACAGAATGTGAGCTGTTAAGTGGTATGTTTTTGGAAAGGGGTTACCCCAAAGATTTTGTCGAAAAAATAAAAGAGGAAGTACGGATAGGTAGGAAGGGAAGATTTAAACCAATAAAAGGGGTAAAAGAAACAGAACAAAACAATACCAATCAAAATGGGACAAGTTTCCAACAAGCCCTAGTGTTGGAATACAATGCTTTAAATATAAGGGTAAAAGAAGTGTTTCAAAAGGAATGGGGGAAATTTAACTCTTTGACAGATTTAAAAGGACTTTCAGGGATACCCCCCAGAGTTGTGTTTAGAAACCCAGAAAATATTAAACACATTTTGGAGAAAGGGAACAACAAAACAAGTAAAGTAGGTGACAGATCAAATTCGGGCAGGACAGGTACATTTAAATGTGGTTCCTGCAACCAATGTGAATACATTTTAAATAAAGAAAGGGTTTTTTTAGTAAGTAGACAGCTTTGGATAAAAGGCAAAGGTTACTTCAATTGTGAGTCCAGGGGATTGGTGTACCTAGCTATGTGCATTACATGCACATCATTTTACGTCGGAAAAACGGAAAGAACTATGAGGAGACGTATATATGAACATATGTACGATATAAAAAAGTGTAAGGGGACGAATGCACTTTACAGGCACACCATAATATGTGAGGAACACAAATTTAGATTCTTTGTCCTAGAACAAATCAAAAAAGAATTGAGGGGAGGGCCCTGGGAAGAAAGTATTGGTTACAGAGAGTTATGGTGGCAATTATTTCTTGAAGCAAACAAAGATCCAGGTTTGAACGAATATATTTCAATTCAGCCACTTCTAAAATTGAAAGCTAGTAGGGAATAACAGCTATCCATATGGCCACTAGATGGCATTACATCTAATTACTAAAAAATATGTTTTCACAATGAAGTTTTTCATGCAATAATTAATTTGAACAGATTAGAAATAGTAGAGTACATTTATATTTTATATTTTATATTTCAGAATTTTAAATCATTACAGTAATTTATATTAATAAGTTTTAAGAATTATAACAATTAAATATACAAGTTTTAAATTTAATTAATTTACTAATTATTTAATTGAATGGAATTTGTGATTGGTTGGGGTAAAGGCATGTATATATAAAAGTTAACTGTTTTTAAGCATATTGTATCTGATGAAGTCCATGGAGGACCATGATTTTGTAACAGCGTTCATTCATTTATTTTGTGCATTAAACGTTTCTATCTTTGGACCGCTTCTCCTTGGCATTCCTTCCTTGTACAGTTTCTCTTCTACAAACAGTTAACTATCCTACTTGTCATCACAATAAACAAAGCATGCTGGAGGGATAGGTTCCTGACCCAGAGACTCCCCAGACTCTGGAATAGATTGTCCATACATGTCAAGCAGAGTGCCTCTTTGGCCCTCTTCAAAGGAACCTTGACGATTGGATGGGAGAAAGGAAATTCACCCCGGGGATCACGTCAGTCGCCCTGCTAGACAGGGGTCCAGGGAAGTAAATAGTGTGGGAAGAAATAGCCAGGGAATTGTTATGGCTAGTCCTGTATAGACCCTAGGGCTGATAGCCTAGTACCAACCTATGAACTAGTGGCCTCAACAACCTTGATCTAGTCCTCTCAAATATGATCACTTCTTGCAGAACTCCATTTGTATCATCCTGTCTTTTTAAATCAGACCATGTTTAGTGACCTTTTCCTTTAAAACTGGTGGCACTTCCCCTGTAAATACCTCTGTGTTTAGGGACTTCTCAAAAACAAACCTTATTTAATTTCATGATGACCTGCATAAATTCCACTGTAATCCTCCTCTGATGGATGCCTTTGCTAAAGCTTTGCTAATGCCCCCATTTAAAAAGCTGTATTGATAAGACAGCCCCTGCTTGCACACATTTAATGAGAAATTTAAAATTAAATTCCTGTGTGGAAGAATATTGGTATAAATAAATTATATAACAAAAGAGGAAATTGCTTAATGCTTAAGAGGTCTCATTCTACCTATTTTAAGAGCACACTTAAGTAAACTAGTAAAGAGCCAAAGAAAACATTAGGAGGCTCAAAACTGAGTATGAACTTAAAATAGCCACTAAAACCAAAATAACTACAGTCCTTTCTTTATTTATATCAGGAAGTTAAGAACTAACATGCAACACTTTTCAAAACTAATCTGCAATAATACTGCTCACTCTGTACTAAACAAAACAGTTAACATCCTAGCTGACAAATTTGGTGCAAATTATACTTTACCCACAGTTATATCTATTCCACAATCCCCGCTACCCCTTTAAATACTCTGGAATAAGTTCTTTCAGTCCTCGTAAAAACTAAGAACACCTCATTCACAGGGGCGGCTCATGCTATTGGACTGCAGGACTGCAGCCTCCCCAGCTGTAAATAAAATTAAGTTAAAAAGAAACAAACACGATCCCAAAACTGCACAACTCATTAAAAAAGAAATAAAAACAAAAGTGATCCCAAAACTGCACAACTCCACCCACGCATGCTATTCCAAAACTCCACCCACACATATGTGTTATTCCCAAGTCCGGACTGCTAGTGACCCAGTCTGGATTATGGAAACACCATTCAAACAACAGAGATCCCAGAAGTTTATGCAGTTATAACTGCACAGACATGAAGGGGATTGGACTGCAACATCTGCAGGCTGGAACCTATTAGCTTGCTCTTGTGGGAAGGGAATGCAAAGTTTGGCTGGGTAGCTTGCTCTCACGGGGCAAGCAGCAAGCATGGCATGGAGTATGTAGGTTCTTCCTTTCATGAGGGCAGAGGTATTCTTTCTTTTGTATGAGAACTGAAGTTTTCATTTTATAGATGCTGAGCAGAGCTTTACATTCTATAGCTGCTGAACGGGGCTTTACATTTTATAGCTGAACTGGTGTGTGTTTTCATTTTATAGCTGAACTGGTGCGTTTTCATTTTATAGCTGAACTAGCATGTGTTTTCATTTTATAGCTGAACTGGTGTGTGTTTTCATTTTATAGCTGAATGGGGCTTTTCATTTTATAGCTGCTGAATGGAGCTTTACATTTTATAGCTGAACTGTATGTATGTGTGTGTGTGTGTGTGTGTGTGTGTGTGTGTGTGTGTGTGTGTGTGTGTGTGTGTGTGTGTGTAATGCCCCAGTTACATATAGCTGGTGGCTAGTGAGAACTCAGGAGCTAGACTCAAACCCTGTGCCTTGGGAAATAGGTAACTACAGCTTAGCTTCCCTACCCACTATCACCATATTTTTGTTCTGTTCCTCATAATGTCTGTGGTTTTCAGGATTTTGAATTCACTAAATAATGACAGGCATTTGAACAGAATTTCAGACTTCATATTCTTCAGAAAGTACATGGTAACGCAAAACCTTTTATTCTAGCAATTTTCTGTTTATATGATCAATATTTGAAAATTGCCCCTATTTCTGGGGCTATACAGTGGCTTTGTCCAGGGTTTTTGTGGTAAGAGGTTGACAGCTATGGTGAGAACTAAATTCACTGAATATGTTTGGGGGTTGTATTCCCCCATTATTGTCTTTGTCTAGGTGTTTTGTGCTAAGAGGTTGAGAGCCGTGGTAAGAACTGAATTCACTAAATGCTAGCGATTTAAGTTTCAGTCTGTCTTTCAAAAAACAGTGGATTTGGTATAGTGGTATGTTGCTCTGACTGTAGTGACAGGGTCCTGGGTTCAAGGCTGCTCAGTAAAATGCATGGTGGTAATGGCGCACTTAATTCTAGCAACTTTCTAAGATTATTCAAGCAATGTTTAAAATGTGCCCCTAGATTTTGGGCATTTGACCCCCCCCCACAATAAATTTTGGCTTTTTCCAGATTTCTTGTGCTTCAAAATTGACAGATACAGTTGAGTGTTGAGTGGATTTTACAAGGAGCTGAGAGCTTGAAGAGAAGTTTAGTGCTGCTTATGCTGAACTTACTTGCATTGTTAATATTACAACAGGTAGTGTACTTGCTTTTGATGCAGAATGCTGTGGGTTCTACTCCCATAGTATATAGATGCACTGCTGATACTGTACTGTGTTGTACTTTTAAAGGGGTAGATGCTGCAGTACTGAGAATGTCCTCTTTGGCGGAGATACCTAGTAATGATGAACCTATCAGTTTGCCATCCATTCCTTATTGCAATATTACTAGCTTTTCATTTTTTTATTGTAACATAGGCAATTTATTCCTCAAGGGCAACAGGCAGATCAGGAAGGTGTATCAAAGAACACATGTAGGTTTCCTGTGCAAGGGGCTTATGATTTGAAAACAGCCCAAAGTTAATCTTTATCTGTATTTTCTTTGAATGTGGGTTTCAATGCTGTTTCAATAAATGTGAGTTTCAAGGACAGAGACGTTTTAATGCTTAGTCTATTTTCATTGTGAGACTGCATTGCTTTGTTTAGCAGATATCTATTAGTGTCTGTGCTATAAAATGCAAAATAAAACTTTCAAATGAAATCCAAATCATCGCAGAAGTAAAGCAGTATGCACATTACAGTGTTTATGGTAAATTGGGCAAAATAACCAACAGGACATTGGAACGGCTGCAGGGGGGAGGCTCCATTCGACCACGATTTTGTGAGGGAGGAAGGGCAGCAAACTCAGACAGCCCTGGCTGAACTATACCTCTCAACTGTCCAGATTTTTGCAGAATGAATAGATTTTTGCTTCTTATTTTTGGTTTGTTCCTCATAAAATTTGTGGTTTTCTGGCAAATCATTTAGGAATGAACTGAAGGCACTAAATAATGACATACATTGAATTTCAGACGTCATAACCTTGAGAAAAATGTATGCTAAAGCAAGACATGTTATTCTATCAACTGTCTAAGTTTATACAAGAGCAATTTTTAGTACTGTTTGTATGTTCCCCCAATATATTTGGCCTTGTCCAGATTTCCTGCATTAAGAGGTTGAGAGGTATGTGCAAATAAGTTGCTTTATAGAATTAGGAATATCCAAACCTCTCAATTGTCCCCAATTTTGGCTCAGAATGTTGCTCTCTCCCTAATAATCCCTCCGCAAAATGGCAATTTTGGAAGAAAATGTGGAAAGTTTACAATTATAAATAACTGTAATGATCAGAGTTATAGATTACTTTTATTTCAGAAATGCATGTAGATTCTCTTATTTTGTCAGCTGCTCAAGTTAACAGTACTAATATTAAAAAGGTGTCTCTTCTTTGACAGGTTCCCAGCTGTATTGTGTGGCAATTTTATATTTTTGCATCACATTTTTTGTCCGTTTTTTAAAAAAATTGTGGTTTTCTGGCAAATTAGTGGCACATCATTAAAGACCGAAGTTAGAAAATAATGGCAGACATTTGAGTTTCAGATTTCATACCCTTCAAAAAATTCATACTAATGGAAGACCTACTACTATTCTATTATCTTTCTAAGTTTATAAGAGCAATATTTAAAAAGTGTTCTTATCTTTGGGCCTTTGTCCCACTTTTATGTATGACTTTGTCCAGATTTCTTGCTCTGAGGTTGAGAGGTATGAGTGTCAGAGCCATCACCGTCAGCCAGAGACATATCAAATTGTGACATACTTGTTGCACCCCACTCCCCCATGTAGTGACTCTGGATGTGTCCACGCAAGGCAAGGAGCAGTTATGCAGTGTAAGTGTGCAAAGTATTCCCCCATCCAAGGTAGACACAAATACAACAGTGACTTTTCATCTGTCCTTGATTTTGCAGAACGTTTTGGTTTTCTGTCATATTTTTATACTTTTGATTTATGCTTCTTATTATTCAGAAAATGCATGCTGTTGCAGTGCCCTATTGCTCTGTGTTTAAGTAGCAATGCTTTAATGACCATCAGGTAAGCTTGTTAGAGATTGTAAGATGCAAGTAAGCTTTAATAAACATACTGTTAAAGAATTACCAACATTGAAAGCCTTTTTGTTGTTGCCATGCAGAGAATATTTACATAACTAGATAATGTATAAGCCTTAGGTATTGAAATTCATATGACAGTATTTGTAATAAAGGACAGGACTACAGTATTTTCAGAAGCTCATTGGATTTGTTGGAGACTTGCACTCATCTTTGCAGGCTTTACCCATAAACTAAACAGAATGCCAATCTATCATGTGTGGTCCATAACCTGTGCAGTAATCCTTTAAGCAATTTATCTTGAACTTGTTTCTTGTTTGCTGTTCATTTTTTACTTTGATCATGTGTTCCCCATGAAACAAGTAGATAGTTGCCAGGCAGCAGGTCTTTTTTGGATAAGAAACATTTTTACAAGTGGGGGCATCAGTTACTTTCAGCATGTTACTTGGTACTTTTATATAGCTGAATATAAATTATAATTAGAACTCCAGTGCAAGGAGAAGTGGTTTGAGTTGAGTGCTGCTTGTTTTTTTATACTTGATTTTGACTGGCATTCCAGTAATGTATTTAAAAAGTAATTTATTTTTTCATGCCTCACAACCTTTTTTTTCCATCTAGATATTAAGCAAGCTGTCATGTAGCCAATGCATTGAAATGTTTTTTTTCTTCTACACTTAATTTTGTCTTGATTGGATTGTCGTAATGACTGTTTGGCACCCAGGGCAGCGTATTTAATTAAAGTTCCAGTTGTTGTGGTTTTGAGCATAACTCCACCCCTTTCTAGTTGTCCACACCCCCTTCCCATTGGTCCCACCCATTCAGCTGTCTCCTGCAACCCCCCCTTTAATTTGAAGTCACCAGCCACCACTGCTCATTCATGAACCCAGAAATATACCAGATTACCTAATTATCTATATCTATGCTAAATATGGCTTATCTGAATCTCTACACAACTTCTTTAAAAACTAAACGTCTCCACTGGTTACATTCCTGAAGCCTGAAAACTGGTAACTATAGACCTATTAGTCTCACTAATTTCATATGAAAATCTATGGATCATATTATCTCAGACCTAATTAATCTGAACATTGAAAATCTCTTAAACCTTTGGCTTTGTCAAAGGAAGGTCTTGCCTCTTTTACCTCATCAATTAATTTAAAAACGTAGCCAAAGCAGTGGATAGTGGTTATGCAGTACATATGAGTTTGCAGACAGCAGTTAATTTGGTATTGTTATATAATTTTCTACTGACTCACAACTGAATTAACATGGGTTAGACCACATTAACAACTGGTATAAGGACAATGGTCTCAAATTAAATGTGAAAGAATCTAGCATAGCTCATTTTGGTATAAAAATATTTTCACATACCATACAGGTAAAACTCCCCCTCCAATTAGACACTGTCATAATGGATCCAGGTACTCTTACAGGTTCATATGTAAGTGTTAGGCTAGCTGCCCTTATGAGCCATTTTAAGCTTATCCACCTTCCCTTTTTGTGCTTGAACTAACCTATCCCATTTGGTGTTAGATTGGCCTTACCCATTCCATGGCCAATAATTATATATATTATCTCTAGAGAGAATAACTAGGATCTTGCCATAGGTAATTTGTGTCAGTGGTACAACACTTTTGGTACAGAGAGTTGTGGGTTCTATTCTCACACCAGGCAATTCATCTGCTTTTGTGCCTGCAGCTTAGTAACCTTTGATCTGAGCTCTCTTAGCATCCTACGAAGCAATGCCACCTCCTGTTTCAGTATTCCAGTTCTCCAGTCTGCTCTGCACCCTTTCCACAGTCAAAGTACTAGCTCCCACATGAAACACATGATTCACCTCAGTCCCTCATACCTTCTCCAAATCTTGCATCTCTATTATTTGGTTGTCTAAGGTTTAAGATATAAGCCTAATATTTTTTTTATATTTGTATTCTAAGAGTATTATAATAGACTTAATTTGCTCTGTTTTCCAACTATTGTACGTGTTGCACTATTTATACACTACATGCATAATGCAGTTACAGTATAGCCCATTTACAATGCTCTACCTATCTTATTGTAATATTTCTTTCTATCTATCTATATATCTATCTATCTATCTATATTTATTTATTTCCCACATCTCTCTCTCTCTCTATGTATATATATATATATATATATATATATATATATATATATATATATATATATATGTATATGGATCTATGTTTTTCCTCGAACTTCCTTCCACGAAAGTGCATGTCATCGAAAATGCACTTTTGCGGAATAAAAAAACAAAACCTAACTAAAAAAAGAAAAATAACACACTAAACAGTGTTATGCAGGGGGGCAAGCCCCCTGCACACCCCACTACTTTAATATTCTCACTCCGAGATTGCACTACAGTGGGGAAAAGGGAATATTCCCTTACCCCCACTATACTATGATCTCAACAAAACTTTCCATAGTTGTACATCAACAGTATACATTGATGTATAACTAAGGCAACATGCAAACTGCATGTTTTTCTTTTTATTGTTTACTTTAGCGAAAGTGCATTTTCAACAAAATGCACCTTCACTAAAATAATTTCGACAAAGTACGGTTCGATGAACTGTACTGTCAATAAAACAAATACAATCCATATATATATATATATATATATATATATATATATATATATATATATACCTATCTCCCTACATTCCTGCTTTTCCTTGTTTTTTACTGGTATATAACTTCAGATTATTCACTCTATCCTTTACCAACCTTCTTTCTATCCTAGCTCTTCTTAACTCCTCTTATCTCCTCAAACACCCCTTCTAGGTCCCTCCGAAGCTCAGACCAAAACCTACTTCACATATACAAACCCAAAAGCAAAATTGGTCAACACCTCTATAGCTATTACCCTGCCATCTCCTGGAACAAACTCCCACTGGAGACTCGCTCTCTTAAACAACCGACAGTATTCAAATCAACTGTCAAAGACTTACTAAAAAGCCACTGGATATGCCACTGTACTCACCCCCTTTAAACCATCATCCTTCCCTAGCTCTAATTCTCCTATCTCTATCTCTAATTCTCTGTCAGCTATCTATTCATTCCTATGCACATTTACATCCATCTATCTTCCTCCCTTAACTTGATTATTCTCTCTTACTCCCTCTTAATACACCCTTGTTAATATGCCTTTTGCATATCTTCTCTTATTGCCACTACCTGGCTGTAGCTACAACAATTGCCTTATATTTTTTTCTCTCAGTGTTAATATATTTCCAGGATGTAATGTAAACACAATAACTCTACACATTTTCAATTCTTGTACTTTTTTTCTCTAATTAGAATGTTAGATTTTTCTCCTGTATATTTTGAACTTGAGCATTGTTAATATTTTCTTTGTGCAATTTTGTTTAAATGTAAATAATGTGGAGCTTTTCTCCCCTGGCCTCCGCTGAAATAAGGCTATCAGCTCAGCTGGACAAACCTGGTCAACAAATGTAAAATAAAAATAAATAATAATAAATATATAGCAAAACAGAAGATGGATTAGAGGACAAGTCCATTCCAATTACAAAACATCTTCCCACATTGTTATTTTTTCTCATTATATACCACCTTAGTTTAGTATAGTCCCCTCAAGCCCTTTAATATAATTTAATTTTTTTTCTCTTCTGTTCCTTTTGACAAAGGTCATGACAGTGCCAACATATTTTTCCTATTCAAATATTGTGTTGCTTCTGAAACTAATTTGTCTCGGTCTGTATAACAAAGGGAAGTCGATAGTCTTTCTGTTGTCACTACCCACAGATTAATATCCTGTGACTATGTTTGGTGAGATTATTAAAGTGCAGTAAAGGAACCCTTTACATCATGCACTGGTATCACTTATACTGGTACAATTTCACAAGCAAGCTAGTAAGCATTCTTATTTCTGGCCTGTGAACGGCTGCTGTTATCCTTGCAACTGAAGAAAATTAAGAATAAGGAATACTGGAGTTGCATGAAGCTGCATTTTCAGGACTATGAATTGCCAACTGTCAATCACAGATGATATAGCAGAGCTGCAACAGCCGACACCTAATTAAAATGGCATGGGGGATAGTGTGGAAACTTACCAGGATGACAACTCTTAAGTTCCTAACAAAACCAAAAAAATCAGTTACTGGCAGCTTAAGGTTAGCATAAATCATTTATTGAAAAAAAGAAATGTTAACATCATTTCCAGAGATAATCTAAGAAGTCAGAAACTCAAAAGCACTGTTAATACAAGTGAGTACAAAAAAGACTACCTGTCTTGCTACGTCTAGTATGTGTCATACTATGAGAACAGAAAGTGCATTGTGGATGCAGGACATATAGATTGAAAAATAAAATTGCCTCAGTAAGCTAGTCCCCATTTGACCAATTTGGGGGATAACATGCTACAACATAATTCTAAAAAGTGATTCTGAGGCATTCTTATGCAGTGATGAAAACATATCTTTTCAGTTTCTGAGTAAAGTTATCTTTACTGTTGAAGACTTTGGTGCAGAAAACTAGGTTTCACAGGGGAGTATTTCATTTAGTGAAAAACCCCTTTTGTTGAAAAGAAAAATGCCAGTGTAAGTCATCAAAGCAGAGCTGACTGCAAACTGATGGCATTTCTGTGTCGGAAATCAAGGTATATCATAGATTTGGAATTTGCCCTTTCTCACTTGTAGTGTGATCTTGGAGTTGGTATGTATAAGTAGTAGGTGATATGGGATATGGGAGTGCAGTGGGGCACTCCTGCAAAACACAGTGCTTATTTATTCCTTTATTTTTTTTAGGTGAGCTGGGTTTGATCACTTTTGATTGATGTTTTGACATCCGATATTTGATTTTTTAATTATTTAACATATATTCTATTACAGAGGGTGAGACAGAAGCTGAGGTTTAATTTGCATAATGAGAAGGCAACTCAGGATTTATCATGTTTAGCTATACATGATTAACAGTGTGGTAGGAAAAGTCATCTTTTGAAACCCAGTCAGGATACAAGAGAGCAGCCTCACAGAGCTTGGATCTCTACCTGATTCCAGAGCAGGGTACCTTCTCTCTGGAGTCTGTATGCCATTCCTGTGTTTGTGTGGTTTTCTGCTGGGGACTCCAGCTTCCCAATGGCATGCAGATATGCAAACTGCAGGTCTCTAAACTGACGGTAGGGGTCTGTGCATGATCTGAAAGGGTGTGTCTCACAATGAACTGGTGTTTTCTCCAGGACTGTTTGTCTGCCTTCTGTCTATTTACTGCAAAAATAGTCTCTGGCTCCTCTGCGGTCTTAAACAGATAAACCAGGTATCAGAAAATAAATGAATGAATGAATGAAATAAAATCAGAGTCAAATCTGAGTAATGACAATATAATATGAAGACCTAATTATTTTGAAGCCACCAGACTCTTTAAATTTAGACAGTGATCTTGGCACCCAGCTCAGGTAGAAAATGGATTTGAAAAAAACAAAAAAAAACCCAAAAGAAGTTATTAAGCAAAATTTCTTAGCCTTGAGTGCACCTCAAAGGAGAACTAGTATTTGCACTGGGGAATGGGAAAGTGTGCAAACATAAGACAGCAAAACTGTAATACTGATATCAGGTATGTAATGCAATTTATATTCATGTATTATGAACACTGTACTACAATGTTATACTTACTGCACAAATGTAGCAGTTATATTACCCTGCATGAAATTAATTTTGGAAAATTACCATGCTTCTTCTTAAGTGTTAGTTTAATGGATTAACATAGATCTAATTTAATATCAAGCATTAATAATTACTTATAACATTTTTATTACTAATTTAGTTTCTGAACTAGAATAATATGTCACTTTGACCTTTAATTTTCATAGTTAAAAAGGGAGTGTTACCCATACTACATTCATGAAGTCTGTGCAATTTATGATTACACAGCTGTGAAAAATATACCTGAAATGCAGCTACAGAAAAAAATGTTGGAATAAATCCGACAGGAAAAGCACCATATAAGGAAGTTGTTGTGAAAATAAATCATTTTTGCATTGGTGATATATAAAGGTGTTCAGTGGTATGCAGGCTAAGAACTATCTTTTACTGGCTAAGGTACATAAACTGTCATTAAACATAACTGTGTTTTATTAGTATGAGAGGGCATCATAATGGGAAAACACAAAAAATGGATTTGTTTAAAAACTAACAGAATGCCTACATGTCTTGGACAACCGCAAATTATATTTTATGAGGCGTTGCAAGGCTTACTTCAAGTCAGAAGTTAAACTTCATTTAGTGTGCTTCATGTTTAATCTTTGAAAACCAACAAAGACCATATTACAAAAAATGCAATAAACAAAGGATTGTAACTATAAATAAAATATGTATAAAATCAATATATATAATGAGCAGTTCTGAGGTCACAGCACATCTGACATCATGGGTTTCACTGTGGTCATGAATGTGGAGTTGAACTGTTTTCTTTGAAGACACACCCAAGCACACATGTGTACACACACGTGCACACGCGTGCTCACACACACACACACACACACACACACACACACACACACACACACACACACACACACACACACACACACACACACACACACACACACTGCACTTGGCAATAAAATAAATCAACATGATTTGCTAAAGACCAAATAATCATTCAGTGACAAATTACCTTTGCGATATCGTAACTCCCCCCCCCAAACACACATACAGACACACACACACACACACACACACACACACACACACACACACACACACACACACACACACACACACACACACACACAGGCTGCACTTGGCAATAAAATAAATCAACATGATTTGCTAAAGACCAATTAATCATTCATTGACAAATTACCTTAGGTAAACTGCGATCTGGTAACTCCCCATGGGAAGAATTAAACTGAAGATGTATTCCAATAATAAGATTATTTCAGTATATAGTCATACTTAGAAATAAATGCACAGTGTTGTAGGTTCAAGCAAACAGTTTACAAGTTTACGTGTAAACAAGACTGCATACTGTACATTTTTCAGTTCATGGAATTCAAAAGATTATCACAGCAGCATGAGGTCTTGTTCACTTGTTTGTATTTCCTACATTTCCAAACATGCTGACCTGTGTCATTGACTGTAACTAAAAACAACTTCAAAACAGAGCAAAACACATGATCAAACTTTACAAAAAAGCAAACTATGTAAACTTCCAATATGCCAAGTAGAGCAGCCCCAAACTTTTCTGGTCCTCCATCAACAAACTTATATATCCTGGCCACACTGCACTGCCAACCAAAGCCTTCTACTAACTACACTAATGACAGTACTGATAGCCATTTCAGGACACATTTTATTAATACATAACTTCCCTCTTAAACAACTCAATTATCTATAGCACTCCACCACCTACAGAATTCTATAAGTAATCCCTCTGCATTTGACACCAAGAGAAAATACCTTCTCACACTAAGGCCTTCTACACTTCATCAAACAATATTCCAACAGAGTACATTTAACTTGAAGCAGGCAACCTAGCTTACCCAATCTACATTCTAATAAACTGCTCCATCACAGAAACGTATATCCCTAAAATCTGGAAATAATCATATATCTTGCCCTACACAAAGGTGTTTCCTCTGCTAATATATCCAATTATATACCAATAGCCATTCTGTCCCCACTAGCTAAAGTCTTAGAAAATTATGTCCAATCCCAGCTACTTACATTTGTTACCACAAACAACTTACTAAATCCCACACAGCATGGTTTCCAGCCACACCACAACACCGTAACTGCTCTACTCAGGTTTACTTCTGCTATCAACAGTAACAGGAATGCACAGATCTTAGAACCAACATTTTTCCTTGAAATGTCCAAAGCTTTTTACATCATGTCTCAACAAAAACTACTCTACAAACACTCCTCCCTAGAACTTCACTGATCCTTCATCTAGTAAACAGCTACCCCAGCAACAGACTTCAGGCTGTAAAATGAGAAATTACATCCCTCCATTTCACTCAGTGCATGTGCAGTGCATTAAGGATCTACCCTTGGTTTCTTGCTATTCAGTGATATAATAAATGGCTTACATACTGCAAGTAACCATGCTACTATTATTCAGTATAATGATGATTCTACACTAACATCCACTGCCAGAAGTCTACAACAACTCCAGACCCAAGCAAAGGAATTCTATAACTGCATTGAAACATGACTCTGTAATTTTCAATTACTATTAAACCCTAAGAAGACAAAAGGTATTGTTTTCACACCTAAACAATACTCTGACAAACCTCCCTTCACCACTGCTTCTTCTGACTTAATCAAAACTGAACTTGTTTACTCACTCCAAGCTCCTAGGTGTCATTATAGATAATGCCATGAAACTGACCATTACATAAAGCAAGCTATCAGCAATATGCTCAAGAAACTTGGTATCCTATATTTAGCTGAATCTTATCTATCTGACCAGGCTAGGCAAACCATTAGCTCTACTTTGCTGTCACTCATCCTCCTACATGTTGTTCTTGTATTTGTCAAACCATGCGAGAAAAATGCTACAACAAAATAACTACATTTGCAACTGATATGCCTTACAGATCCCGTCACTGGATGGTATTAAAACAGATAAATTGTTTAGAATTGTCTCACTATCTAACAGTCACACAACTAAAAACCATTCACAGTTTGATTTTCAAACCTGAAAATAGTATACAACCTTACTCAACATCTAGGGCTCTTTGCTCAACTGACAAATTCTCACTGAACCCAATTAAATCAAACAATATTGCAGGTGATTCACTGTACTCCTCTCATATCTTTGAGTTTAGAATTCCATTTCTCGCTCCCTCTCTCTCTCTCTCTCTCTTTCAAACATCTAAAGGTCTCATGGCTTTTGTAATGCACTTTACATGGCTAATTCCGCTAAACTATTCTTATCCACTCTATCCCATCTTGCCCTAAAATGACTATTTGTCCAGTAATCTTCTATTTTTTTCCTATGCATTTAAATGGCCACATACACCGTGCCATACTCTTCTCGACTTTACATTATTTTGAAAGTTCACTTTACTATTGTCCTACTGTTATAAAATATGATGGGGTCTAAACTTTGTTTTGTCTAAATGCTCATTCTGATCTATCTTTGAAAGATCATTGTACTGCCTGTATTATAATTATGCTACATTTGTATGTTCACTATTCATAGAATCTAGACTAAAAACTGTTTTCTTCTGTCTCTTACACCCCCCTCCCCAGTGTTTTGATACAAAATAAAAAAAGTACAGAAACTCTTATAAATGCTATGTTTTGGCATACAAAATACACTGGTGGTGGCCATGCAGTAAAAACAACTTTCTCTTTCAAGCATTTAGAAATTTGGTGGGATCAAACCATAAATTTTCAATTATGTATAGAAAAGACTAGAAACAGAATTAACTATCTTTGTTACTTGTGTATTATCGCAACCACATTTGGAGCAGGAGAAGCGGTTTATTTCCAAGCCCTTCTCCTGCCGAAATATATTGTTAAAAGTTAATTTACAAGTGTGTGTCACTGAAGTGTCTGTCATTACAGTGACTTTTCTTTTGACAGATTTTGCTGTATGGGGAAATGAAAGGTCAGACAATTTATCGCTGTCAACCAAGTCGAGAGCACGTAAGTACCGGTAGCTGTTGACAGTTGTCTAGTTTCTAAGAAATTCTTTAACAGCAATGTGTAAAATCTGTCCCTGTTTTGGGGGCCTTTGACACACCATTATTTTACAACTTGCACCCATTTCATCTGGTAATCAATTGACAGGCAAGCGAAACCCAGCGCCCGTGATGTGACACCACTAACTGCAGTTGGTGTGGTGACTTGCTTGCTGATGCCGGTCTTTTGTTTTGTTGGCATTCTTTGCTTTTTACTACTTTACTCACATACACCACTGCACTAATTAAGCCATACAACATGCAATGCAGGTTCAGCCTGCAAATGTATTTCTTTTTTCATGGTATTTAAAGGAAAGTGAATTGGAACACTTACAACTGCACACTCACTTGCAGGGAAAATCGGACAGTTTGGGGATCCTGCTTTTGGGTATATGCAAAGTTTATTGTTGAACCCCTCCAAACAAACAGTTGCTTATGTTTCAGTCTAAAGTACTGAGAAACTTTCTGAGACACTGGAACACTGTGCAGATGCACTGCTACTTGCATATTATTGAGCTGTTGAGAATGTGGTTGCAATAATATGCAAGTACCCTATCTTCTATACTTGAACACATTTTCAGTTTTCTTTCACAGTCAGATGGCTCTGCAATAAGAAAAAAGTGTACATCTAGCTCAACTTGAACATGGCCTTCAATTAATTGCTCTTAAAAAATTAATACTCTCCAAATCATCCCAAAAGAAATATGTAGATTTGCTATCATGTTTACCAAAGGAAGTATAACTTTATTGTATTTCAAAATGCACAGCAGCTTCTCACTAAACAAATGAGAGATCTGTTACTTGACTGCCCTTTGTTTAGACTCTTAAATCCTGAAACATCCCATGCTCTTACCTCTAAACTTATTTTGAGATTCCCCACCTACAACCTCAGATTACGCAACCATTCACCTCCAACTATGAAAAAAAATCCTCAAATAAAATTGAAATGTATAAATCATTCTTTCTTAATTGTGGGCTCCCAAACTTTGGGAATCACTACCCCCAGCACTAAAATCTTTAACCTCACAGATAACTTTATTCAAACTAACCATATATTCTTAAGCAAGCCAAATATAAATGTATTCTAATGTGTACTAAAACATAATTATTTTCCTCTTTCATCAATTGTCTGAAACTTTGATCTTTCGCAGCACTACATACTTAGGGTACAGACATTTTGTAAATAATCTATTTCACAGAAATTTGACATTTTGTTTCTTACTGTAAAACATATTTTTTTATGCTATCATCTAATTTTGGAAAATACCTTCTCTTTACTCATACATGTATTTTTTGCACTTCTCACAATGTCACATTGAAACCATATAGGTTAGTTTGTTGTTTATGTGTGGAGTCTGCATGTCCCCTCTATGTTTAAATGGGAATTTTCAAATACTTAATTTCCTTCCACTATCCCAAAGACATGCAGTATGTGGATTTGTTACTCTAAATCACCCACAGATATGTGTTTGATGATGAGCTTTCATTCCTTTCTTACTTAGTAAATTCTGTAGCCATTCCTGAGTTCACTTTATGGTTTGGATGCAACTCAACATCATTAGATGGATGGATGATGATTAGTGCCCAGTTTTGTATCTCCCAGGCTGAGTCTGAAATTGGCCTTTTTAGATCAGTGCTTTACCTCTGAAACAAATACTAACAAACAAACAAACAAACAAACAATAAATAAATAAATTAACTAACTAAATAACAGTCTCACAAGAAGTAATACGGAATATGATATAAAAACATAATTACACTTAATAGATATCTAAATCTATACAATACTGTAGAGATATCCCCCCCCCTCAAAATACCTACCCCTGGAATAAACTCCATTCTATATCAAACAAAGCAAATCCATTGCATTCTTTAAATCTAATTCAGATTGCTGGATGGGCAAACATAAATTGACCCAGAGTAAGGCCTTCAGTCCATTATCTAAAGGGTTAACAAGTAAATTGCTCTAACTTGGTTTCTAATTATTTTTGCAATTGATTGTTTAGTATGGACCCATGAACTCATGACTTAGAGAGATTGTAAAAAAAAAAAAAAAAAAAAGGAAAAACCTTTAATAATGATATAGGGACTGTAGATCTGATCTGAAATCATAATATGAGGTTGAAACATCTTGATTTATATTTACTGAAACATAGTTTTATGAGAGACAATTTGACACAAAAGCAGAAATTGTGTAGTATTTTATATCCCTGGGAATGTTTAGGTCTAAACAGTGGCTTACATCCATGAAAAGTAAAATTGTTAAAAACCAAAAGGAGTGAATCCTGTTTTCACAGACAATAGTGGGAGTGTAGAATTGTCTTGTATCACATATAAAATACATCCCTCTCTTGGATAAATTTAAAGGCAAAGCTAATAAGTACTACAGCATCTTTTTTTTGAGAATTAGGCAGGCTAACATCAATAAATGCAGCACTCAAGGCCAACATATGATGTAATGATGCAACCTATGAATACAAGAAATATGAAAGAATTCAACTCAGTGTTTTGCAGCACATATAAGGCCATAGGAGTGCAACTCTGATCAATTGACTCCAATCTGTTGTTATAGTCCCCAAGTTTTAAAATATCTCATTAGCATTGTGTTCTTCTATGCCTGTTTGTTTTAAGCAATGAACTGTCCTCATTTGTCTACTTAACTCCTCATGGATCTCACTCTGACTGAATAAACACTCTTCAATTTCTTTATATCCAGCGTTATAATTATTGCTTATTAAATTTTTCCTCAGTTAAGGGTATACCCTGGTGCTATGAAATCAAACAGATTTGATTTAAATGTATTCTAAATTAATCCTGAGAGGGCAGCATGCTTTTTTTTCTCCTTTAGCAGACTGAGGACATGTTTCTATTAGGTATCAGTCAAAGAGAGCTATCTTGATATGATAAAGTAATATGCAGCACCTGTTTCTTAGAATTGGAAGAGGTGTAAGATTATACTACAATCACATTATTGACATTAAGTGAGATTTTAAGGCCTCTGAACTGTTTTAAACCATCTTGTTGCATCACAATACATACCTTACATGTACATCAGTGATGAGAAATAGATGCACAGCTGAATTCAAATTCTGTTGCCTCATTTTACTACCTGAAATTATATTTTCAGCACTAAATAAAATTATATGTTCGACATTGGGTCGTACTGTTGTTGAGATCCTGGCATTGAGATCAATTTCTACAGTTCAGTACACATGGTTCCACTAACTAGAGATGCCTCAGAGCTGTATAATCTAACATTTTCATTACCTTTAAATATCCTGTTAATTTTTACATCTTGTTGCAAGGTTTCATAATACAGATCTCTTATTTACAACTGCCAGAATGTTTCCCACTAAGAGAAGTCAGTCTTTTCTGATAAGATATGTACAAATATGGAGCAGTCATTCTAAGGAAATTAGATGTTCTGGTAAACCTACACACATTCCATTTCAACAAGACTTATATCTAGGATCTCATATATTTACATCAGGGATTGCAAACCCATGATGGGGGCACACTATGTCTGTGAACTTGATAACCAATATATAGGCTGTCCTAACATAATCATCCAATTAATTAATTGGGGCACACTATGTCTGTGAACTTGATAACCAAAGAAACTATGAAGGCAGATCCACAGACACAGACAGTAAATATAATGGAAATGTCTTGTATAAGAATTGTGGAAACTGCATGTATGGATATGACTTTTTCAATGCATATTAACAAAAATAAATTATATGGCAGATTCAACAGGACATGGTCTTCTTTAGTGAATGAGTAATTTTACAATGCTTGCAAATTTCCTTCAAAGCCATTCTCAAATCAGCAGTCTAACAAATTTATTACCAAATATTCCCTTTAAAGGAAAAGTTTGTATTCTGATAAGAGAACAATGGAATCAACTATAGCAAAAGGAGAACACTTGCATAATTTGGTTCATGCATAATTTATAAACCTTTACTTTCTATATTTTCCTTAAAAAAATAATCTTTGACCAGTGTTTGTCTCATCAACTTGGACCAATCATGAACATCAGTGCTTTTCTATGTGAAAAATAAGGCTTCAATACATACACTCAAGGTAAAAGTACTCAAGTGTCAATAACCTGCAGAAAAAAAGACAAAGGGCAGAATGTCCATCACATTTTCCCATAGGAAATATTTAAAAGTGCAATTTCTAAGTGTGTCCTGACAACGATTAATTTCTTTAGGGAGATTTCTCCCTTTTTCAAGTTGGTGCAACCATGGAGTTGGTACACATAAGTTCAGGAGGTGTTGGGGGGCTTACCACACTGCAAAAAAGCAGGAAAAAATAAGTTTTTCACCCTTTTGGATTTGCACTTTTTTCATTCTTTTGTAAGATCTGCTTTCAGGAAGTTGACTTTTCATAGTAGAACTGAAAAATAAACTCCCAGACCCAACACATATCTTCTCTTGCTCTAAACTAGCAAATGGGTGTGTGTTCATCGGCTCTCATGTTAGTCACAGGTACAAGATGTCAGATGAGCTCATACACTGTTACTTTAACATTAAATATAATACTGGAGCCAGAGCTCATTTTGGAAATCAAGGGAAACATTAAGGCACATAAGCCATTTCTTCATTACACTACAAATATGTACTGGCATGGTGGTCTTGGCTGTTCTATTAGGGTCTTTCTTATTTACAGCATCTCACAAATATCACTCCCTCCAGACAAGAATAAAAAAATCGAACAACTCTGATTAAATGTGACATCTCTTGAGGATGCTGAATAAAAAAGTATGCATGGGATCTTGCAGTTTAGCTTAGTGTCTGGTGGTCCAGCATAGAAGATTAAGACTTTGAGGTGCTACTGAGCCTCATGCTGGAGACCTGGTTTAATTCCATCAGGCTCCATTTGTCTATTGCATGACTCTCAGCTACTTACCTTAACAGACAGCATTCCCAGCTCACTCCTGAAAAGATGCAATTGTGCTCAGCAAGGTTAACCATTTAAGAAATGAAAAACATTTGTCTTTGATAGGGAGATATTTTTTTAGAGAATACCATTGCGATTTGGGACATATTACATAATACACTCAGTTATTTCTAACTATTCCGAGTTTCTTGCTAAGCAACTGATTGTTCCTCGGTGCTTTTTTAATTCAATAAAAAGAACTGAAATGCACAAAAACATAGAGATTTCAACCTGGATATGCACTTGAGAAAGATAATAGTTCATGTTGTTATGAAAATGCAGCTTTTAGAAGAAAATTAAAGAAGTTTTCCCAGAGTAGCTGTACAGCAATGCTACATAAACAAATAAAATTTAGCATAGAATAGGTAGCTATGTTCCAGCAAGTACCTCTTTAATTGTAAGACTGCACTTAAGAATATAACAGAACACATTACTACAGTACACTGTATAATTACTGTGCCCAGAACACGTTTATTATAGTCTGAATTTTAGCTGTCTTAGATCTTTAAATGCCCTTAACACATTTTATAAATGACATAACTGCAAATTCAAGAAATAAAAACAACATAATACACCTCTAGATGCTTTTGTTTATGAAATGTTGCTGAAAGAATGTGGTTCTTGTTCCTCAGAGGTCATTTGTCTGCATTTTAAAGGAACTTGTATCCATAAAAAATAATTATGTACAGTATGAGCATTAACATTCATAATCTATCTTGAAAGAAACAGAGGGTCAGCTTTACACCTGCAACTACATTATGTTCGACATTTGATGCACAGCAGAATAACATAGCATTTATGAAAAGAAAATATATTATTCTACCATGGTATGGCATTGTGATATTTGCTTCAGTTCACATTGATTATCTTCTATAAATAAAAATGTAATGTTGTTTTGCCATATCTTTTCAGTCTACAAATTAACCTTTCATTATTTCCATTTGTTCACTGTCACCCACGACACGTTCACTATTGCTTCATCACACCAGCACTCTGGCAAATATTGTTTTTTTCTAATAAAACCAATGCATGCTCTGTGTGCAAAAATACAATCTAAATACGGCATGAACATTTTAAGTTTTGCACTTTTCAGTTACAGTCACAAAAACTCCTTGATAATTTTATTTAAATGATACATATGCTGTAAGCCTGGAGTTAAGTAGCAAAATGCAGCCTTTTAACTCTGGAAGTTTTTGAAGGTTTGATGCAAACCATACATTATAACTATTTCTTCAGGGCAACAAAAAGGTATACATAACAGATAAAAACAGAGCACAAATTAAAATTTTCAGTAAGCAAAGCAAGAATGAATTCATGGTGATAAATAGGGTATATATCATATGTTCAAAGTTTGAAAACTTTGAACATTTAAATAATCGAATTTAAATGTTCAAAGTTTCAAACCTCAAACATATGATTAAAAAAAAAAAAAGAAAGAGAACTTACCTGACTGTTGTAAGAAGGGGGGCAAGCCCCCTGCACTTCCCACACCCCCATTCTTTAAATATACCAACTCTAAGACCACACTATAATGTGGTAAAGAGAAGATTTCCCTTACTGCACTGTAGTGCAGTCTCAGAGTTGGTATATTTAAAGAGCGGGGGATGTGGTGGGTTCAGCCCCCCATGTGGGGGATACAGAGGGGCTTGCCCCCATGCCTACAACAGTTAGTTTTGGGTTTGAGTTTTTTTTTCTACATATGTTCAAAGTTTTAAAGCTTCGAACATTTAAATTTGATTATTTAATGTTCAAAGTTATAAACCTTCGAACATATGATATAGACCTGATAAATATTGTATTACACAATGATGGGTCATTTTAATCAAAATTGTGCACACTGATTAAAAAGCCCAACCACAGTGACTGTTGTAAATCAAGAATATGCCAATAGAAAAAAAGCCTGGCTGCTGAAGTACCATTGAGCGGCTAGACTTTTCTATCAGAATATGATTACAGGACAACAAAATACGAGAAAAAACAGGTACATTCTACAAAAATATGTGATCAAAATGTACTTGATTTTCCTTGTATTTATGCTTTCCCTTCTAAAATCTTGGGTAAAGATAAAAAAAAAAACAGCAACAGAGATTCTCTCATTTCTGTTGCTTTCCTTGCACTGTACTGCACTGATACACTGTACAAGTATGGGAATGTAAGTCCATACACGTGCAGTACATCTGAAAAGGCAGAAGAACATAGAAGAACACGGCAGCATCATTTATACAAAGAAAGTATTGAAGAAAGGTAAGCAATTCTTTCTTAAATGTCATGGTATAATACCAATAACCCATGACAGGGTGTGCATAATGCTGGATTTAACATGGCTGGTTTTGTTTGCCTGAGAGATCAAACTACACCAACTGTGGTTAAATCCAGCATTACTCACACCTAGTTGTGAGCTATTGCTTAATTAGCGTCTTTATTATAGACTTTCTCAAAAACAAAATCAATATATTCCAAAAGGTAAAACATCCAGTAGTGTAATGACCACTCTGAAACAGCTGAAAACTGACCACTGCAACTGTGTGGTTATGCTATGCTATGAAAGCTATTAAATTTTATATACCTCTCAACATCTTAGTGCAAGAAATCTAGAGAAAGTCTTAACTAATGGGGGGACAAAGGCCCAAAAAGGGATTGATTTTAAATATTACTCTTATAAACTTAGAAAGTTGCTAAAATAAAACTATGTATAATAGCATGCATTTTTCTGACAAGTATGAAGTCCAAAACTGAAATATGTGTCATTATTTAATGACTTCAGTCCTCAGTGATTTGTCAGAAAACCACAAATTTTATGAGCAACATACCAAAAATACCAAGTAAACATCCGGGTATTCTGTGAAAACCTGGACAGTTGAGAGGTATATCTTGACAGAAGTCAATAACTTTCAGTTATGCAAAAACTGAGGCACAACAATTAGGAGCAGTAACTCTTAAGTGTTAAAAACAATGAGAAAAAGTTAATCCAAAATAAACGCCATTTAATTTTGTGTTCCTTTGTAAAGTGATCAATGCAAAAGTGAGAACAAATAAGCGCTGGGTGTCTTTATCACTTATGATTACAGTGCTATTTGCTGTTTAAGGTAATTTTAAATGCCTGTCACTCACTCAGAGTCATAACTACATGGTTAAGTAAGTCCTACCATGTGTCTAGTATCCTTTATTTTAATCAAGCAAGTATGAGAAAAAAACAGATATTTTACTAGTTTCTCCATTTCTAAAAAGCTTTTAAACACACTACAACTATATATGTGCTTATCAGCCCAAAGGTGTAGCATTCTCTTTTATTTATTTGAATTATAATGGCATGTTCTTGATGCTTTCAAGTACTATAATTCTGGAGGTACATAAGCAAAGGCATAACTGCACCCCATTATTTTGAAAGCTGACAATTTTCACAGTCAGGCTTTTAACCCAAAATAAAATGTTATATTAACTGTGCAAAAATCACTTTCTGACAACATGCAAGCATTTTTATTGCTTTTAGCTGAGAAGCAATATCTTAAAAGGCAGTAGAAAATGGCAAATAAAAATACATAAGGTTACGGTAGTAAACATGTATTCAATTTGCAGAGCCCAGACATATAATGTTCCAGTTATCAGTATATTTATTCAGAATTTACATCATAGCCACAAATTTTGATAAATTCATGAATGCAATATTTATGATTGTTCAGATCCACTGTAAATTATTTTTTAAATCTAAGAAGACATTCTGTACTTAATTCCAAAGGCACTGAATGGGATGGATACAAATGAGCTATAGCAGTTAAAAATGCCAATTTCATCATGAGTGTTTTGTTGCTTAAGGCAGAGTTTGTAAGCCTAATTTGTGCTGCCATAATTATCTGCATGTCCCCGAGCAGTAAAACACCAACCCCATGATTCAATAACGTCTACATTATGTGTACAACATGTGTACACCGTTTTGAGTGAACAGACAACATAGACATAACACACCTTCTTCCTACTAATTTTAGTTTTCCTACTGATTTTCTTGCAGCTTTAAATACTGAGGGGGGATTCATAAAGGTTACCACAAAGTGTAGACTACATGTACACAATTTAGTCTTTCTGACTGACTAGAAAGCATAGAAAATGTGATAAGAATGTTCTTGAATACATATCCTAGTGTCCTGTCATAGCCATCCTGAAGTAATATGAGGAACTAAAGAAATACTAAGTAAATGATAAATGGCAGTAGCTCAAAGAACAATTGTTTGAGTCATAATTTTCTAAAAACAGTTCATGGGTAACCAATGCTATAAAAACACAACTTGTCTATGATATAAAGCCAGAAAATGTGTTGTACCCTCCATTTTACCACTATAAAAACTATCTATTCCAAGACAAATGTATCTCAAAAACAGTAAATATTCTGTGACTGAGGTGGCCAGAAGTATATAGTGCATTTAACATAGATATATTTCTTTCATTTTATTTGGCTTAAGGGAAGACAGTTTGCTGACTCTCTTTTCCTTAGTCTGCCTATTCTAAAAATTACTGTAATCATAGTCAAAGGCAAGTTTGCTATTTTCTTAGGGTGAATATATGTCTTATAGCATAATCATTTGGGAAACAGACAATAACCTATAGATGAGTTTCCAGTAATTTACTTTCACAAGGTCCTCACAACACAGACACCAAAGAGTTTACAATTACACACAAACAAAAGCCATTCTTTTTAATGGTTACTTATCTACAAATTGATTTATTCAGTTCTTTCATTGATTCATTAACTCACTCATCTATTCAATAGTTTATTTTCCAGTAACAAGGCAAATCCTCCCTTAACAGAACACCTCTTTTAGTTATTGGGATACAAACTATATGTCATGGAAGCAAGTACCAAAGTTCAAATACAGCTTCTTCCTTTTCAGCTATAAATGAATGCTTCAAAATATCATGTTCACAGTGCACTACTTCATTATCAGCAGAGTTCTATACTCTTTCAAACAGATAATTTCTGATGTCAGGCATTCCAGTAATGACTCGGCTTAGTGAATATTTTTAATGCCAGTTGGAACTTTATTTTATACATATCTTCCAGACTGATCAGGAAGATTAGCGGTCTAGTTCAGGCAGCTGATAACTAGCTTCAGTTCCCGTTACCTGGCGACAACACAAATTTCTAAAAAAAGTTCCTAGGATCTACAAAAAGAAGGTATAGAAAGAACATGATAAAATTACAGGACTGAATAAACACCATAAGCTGCAATTACTATCCAACAATTCCAAAGTTTCCAGAATTGCCATGCCATGGCTGAAGGAAAAATGAGCTAACTCCTGCAAGTTTTTTTTTATTAGGACTTTAGAGTAGTGAAGGACATGACAGACACATCAAAATGGGTATCTGAATGTGAGCTACGCAACAGCACAAGTAAAAAATCCCACAAAGAAAACATTAGATGACGTTATTTACTTAAGTATTTATTTTGTATTTGTTTTCCGGAGTATAGCAGTGACCACAGTGGTTGGTCATATTCCTGTCAAGGCAATCTGTGGTGCTACTGTCTTTCTAACTCAGTTCATCTATATGACAGTAAGAGACTTGTGCTTTCTTCTTTCCATGCTTGCTTAGTTCCCATACACCCCCCAGTTAAATTAAAAAAACAGACCATGTAAGTTAAACATTTCATACCACAAGCTTCATTCCACTTACTGTATGCCAATGAAGAATTTCTTCTTCAGGGTAAGCCATAGAGGAACAGGTTTCACCATTGGAGGCAAACTACCGCTATTATATGAATGCAGTGGATTATTCTCATCTGTTTACTTAGTCCATGTTCTGCTTTTAAACTCAGTGACCCTTGAGAGGCCCACTCCTGTAGTAAATTTGTCTTTGGAAACTCCTCTCAGTCTCAGTGCACTTGCTAATACTACTGAGCACTAAAATATCAAACTGGGAAGACCTTTCCATTAACCTGTTAAAGCTTGAGTTAGTTTATTTTTCATATCTTCCCAATGGCACAGTGCATGCTGCAATACACAGATTATTAACCCCTTTTTCCATAGCACTTATAATATCTGTAACATCTGGGACAAGGCTACCAGTCATAAAGAATCCACAGCATTGGATTGGTGCTTCAGTTTTATTCCTGGTGAGAGACGGACAAGAGGGACATCATTTTTAGCCTTCCTAGAGATTACTGATCTCTGGAAGGCCTGAGAACTGCTTCTTAGTAGCCATTTTCAGATTAGCGCTATTGCTTTGCTCCTGGTAGCAGAGACACACTGATTCCTGAAAGTGTCTGAATGGATTATTTCTTAAGGTCTCTGAACAGGCAGTATATATGTGACTTCCCTTGACTTGTCTTGTTGATGTTCTGGAGGGACATTTCTCACTGTTGAATTTGGAGCTCTGTGCAGTTTGGGCTTTTGTTGTGCTGCATTTCTGTAAGTGTTATTAAGGGCATCAACAAAGACAAGACTACAGGAAGTGCACTGGCCCCAGAGACATCTGGGAAAATAATATGTCCCATGAACCAACTTGGGATTAGTGCTATAGTTCTGCTTCTGGTGAGAGAAGGAACAAAGGGTCATTGATTCTGAGCTGTGGTGAGACAAGCATTAGTAGCCAGGTAGTAGGCAATAGGTAACTCACCAATATTCATCATTCTTGATAGACCTAATGCTGTCTTTTCACTAAGTATAACCATAATCTAACTTAATTTCAGACCATCAACTAAATACATCATTCATACATCTTCAGAGTCTAATGAAATAGTATCACTCCAACACTTGAGTATTGCGATGAGCCTTAGTCCTCTTCCCTCTGGAAAAATGGCTCAACGGTCTGCTTTGACCCCATTTATGGCCAGTCTGATCACATTAGGTGTTCAAAGGCAGTATCCATAGGCTCATAGGTAATGACTTGGCATGCAGTCCAGGAGGACATTAAGGAACCTATCCCAAATTCCCAACTGCCTCGAATCACTGTCTTGCTCAATGTCAAACAATAAGCAGATGAAGTCTGAAGGAGACAAACACTGGAAGTAGCTCATTAACACTTCATTATCTTCATCATATGCACTACCTGCTAATTACATTTTATTTATTTAACATTTGCTTACCAGGAAAGTCTGACTTGGAACAAAGCCAATTTTCAGCAGAGGCCAAGGGAGAAACACTCCAGACGGATGTCTTTGTAACGTGGGAGGAAACCTGAGCATCCAGAGGAAACCCACACAAATACAGGGAGGACATACAGACTCTGCACAACAGGCACCTCTGCTGGGAATCGAACCGGAGAACCACTTGCTGTGAGATGACAATGCAACCGCTGCATGACTGCACCATCTGAAAAATGCTGCTCAGACATCCATTCTCCACAGAATTACTGTAATCAAAACAACTATGAGCATATACTTCTCAAGAGACCAAGGTTGGTACAACACTGAAACTGAGAATCAAACACAGACTGATCAGTATCCACAATTCACAAAGAAAAGTCTGAAGAACTATGTCATATAGCTTCATAGGGAGGTACTAGGCTATCTGCCTGAAGGTATTTATAAGCATAGCCAGAATGTGTTGGCTTTCGCCGCCCCCTTAGATTAGTTCCCTGTGCCTCTGTCCAGCAGAGCCACTGAAGTGATCCCAGGGTAAACTTTCTGTTTCCCATCCACTTGTCAAGGTTTCTCTTGAAGAGTAAAAACACAAACAGCAACGAACCAGGTAAAAAACAAAAAAACACAGTCACCTTGCTCCAGCAATAGAAGTAATGGCAATAATTCAACTGCTTAAAAAAGCCAAAGAAAAATCCTGAAGTTCTAAGTTTATTAGGGCTTCCTCAGAGAAAATTTCAATTAAAATAACAAAGTGCATCATTTATTCTATACAGAAAGGAAGTGATGTCATTGAAATTCATTTAAAATTAAAATGCCTTCATGTTAACAATTTAGTACAATAATATATGCAACATGAAAGCAAAAGACAAACTATAAATCATTTTTCAAACAGTTATATTTTTATAAAAATGTGCATATACTTGCAAGTGTATATATGCGTATAACAGTCAATCTAAATAAAAGATATATCCAAAAATATTCTGAATACAACTTGGTAGATCATATAAACAAGATCACTAATAAAATTAAAGAAGTAAAAGTGTCCAGGCTTATTTCGAAGAGCCTATAAATAATCAAAATGCACAGACAATTAGAAACTTAACAAGAGATCTTTAAGAGCCCTGTCCATATCAAATGAATCTAATAATATAAAGTAAAATAAAAATCAAATCAGGAAGTCACCATACCTATGAGGTACTTATAGGGTAAAAAACACAACTAATTACTTTAATAAAAGGCATTATAAATAAAATGGACTAGACTGAGCTATAAAAGTGAATGATGGTCAGTCATTCATCGTAAGTAACTTCTCAATTTTAGGACTGGCAAAATATTACAGTTGTCATTCAATCCAGGAAAATGGAAGGCATCTGTTCTAAATTGCCATTCTAACTCTAAAATTTCTAACAATAATGGGGTTGGGCCACCTCTAAGAGATGTTTTTGTTTGATCAATTGCCATGAATGAAAAACTGTGCCCGGGTTGGTCTATTATATGCTTGGCTAAAGCGTTGCTGTCATTTCTATTATTAATAGCGTACAAGTGCAACCTACGATCAGTCTTTCCGATATAGAAAGATGGACAGCAATCTACACTACTGACTTACTTTCACAATTAAGGGGAACCCTTATAGTGAACTTCTTGTCCCTCACAGTGAACGTCTGACCAGATCTGGTTTTGTAACATCTGTTACAAAAACCACAGGGGTACATGCCCAACTTCTTATTATAATATTTATTAGAGAAGTCCCTCTGTAATAACTCTTTTAAGTTAATATTTCTTTTAAAGACAAATCTAGGGAATAGTCCAAATTTCTTTGTCAAAGTGGGATTACTTAAAATAAAATCCCAATTTTTCCGTATAATTGTAACTATTTCCCTAGAGTCAAAACTATATGTAGTAACATAACTCAAGGATGAGTCAAAACCAGTTCTTACACTATTACTTACAACTTCAGTCTCAAAGGAACATTGTAAAATAGGTGTCCCTACATTAGTGGGTTGCAAATCACATACTGAGTTTTTCGTAGACAAAATGGCCTTAAAGAGTCCATTAATTCTTTTTGAATTTACTTCATTAAAAAGTTCATCAATAAACTGCAACGGATAATTTCTATTAAGAAACATATCTGTTAATAAATTACATTCCTCATGAAAATACTCCAATGTACTGCACATCCTTGCTGCTCTAACAAATTGTGTCTATAGGGGTGATGGCTAGAGAAGTGCAGTATTTTGAAACAAAGGTTTGAGATTGTAAATCCTTCAAAGTTTCACGTCCAGATAATCAAAAGTTGTAAGTAAATTTAAGAAATTCTGAAGTGTTATTGATGGTAGACACAAAAGTATCGGCCATTATACTGTCACCTTCAAATAAAATGAAGATGTCATCTAGGTATCTTGTGTAAAATTTGACTGGTTTCACAAGGTCAATTGAAGAAAAAACAAAGTGTTTTTCCCAATAACTCATGAAGAAGTTAGCCACTGATGCACCACAAGGAGAGCCCATGGCTACTCCTTGTTTCTGCAAATAGTATTTCTTGTCGAAGATGAAATAATTTAATGACAACACTATGTCCAAAATTTCGGTGATAATATCAATCTCACCAAGTTCTAAGAGGAGAAGGGCTAACCATTCAAGGGCTTCCTGGTGAGGAATTGAAGTGTACAAGTCAACCACGTCAACCGTGAGGAAATTAACCTCGCTGCTGAAGGGTTGACTGTTGATGGCCTCCAAAAAAGACCAGGAATCCTTACAAATTCCAGGTAAATATACTACATACTTTGACAGCAGTTTATCAACCAGCCTGGCACAAGAATACGTCATAGATGACCTTCCATCAATTAAAGCCCTCATAGGCGGATTATTCAAATCCTTATGTACCTTTGGTATGCCGAACATAACTGGAATTTTTGGCAATGTCATATCAATAAAGTTATAAGTATCCAGGTCTATTTTATTTTCGAGAAATAAATCACGAAAATACCCTCTTATTCTATTATGTGCCCCTTGTACCTCATTAAAAGATGCTTCAGCATATGCGGGTGGCTCTAAAATAGAATACATCTTCTCCTTATAAATTTGATCATCAAAGATAACCAGACCTCCCCCTTTGTCAGGTTTAAGTAGTCTAACCGATGTGTTGCAAAGATTATCCAATAATTGGATTTGTTCTTTAGAGGTGTTGAATTCATAGGGTGATCTCTTCCCTGTCCTGTCACTAAACAAATGTCTAAGATCGACCTCACAGACCTGCTCAAATAGCAGTAAAGAGGGATGTAAAGGTGGATTAAAAACACTAGGAAGTCTTAGGGTGTAAGACAAGTCAGAACTCTCAGATTCACTGTTAAGGAACAACTTTAAGTTAATCTTTCTTACAAAGCATTTCAAGTTTATAATTTCTTTAGATATATCACCAAATCTACTTGGTACAAAAGTATACCCATACGCCAACAATTCAACCAATTCATTAGTAAGTTGGAGGTCTGTAAAATTATATATTTTAAAGTCACCATTCTGGTTCATAATGATTTTTGGACCCTGTTGAACCAAAGAGATATCTAGGTCATTTGGAACTCCATCTAATGTTTCTTCATCAGCAGTCAATTCAGTAATATTTATCAGTTCCAATTCTGTCTCCTGCTGGAATTATTCGTGTAATAATTTTGTTTAGAATTGTTGTTGCCCGTGTTGTTATTAGCATTTAAACCTTTGATTCTGTTACTACGTCTAGGGCCAGTGTCAGCAGTATTAGAGGAGTCATCTTCTAACAAGACGTCATTGTTGTCATAGATATTGTCATCAGTTTCAACAAGATTAGTAACAGGATTCCTTTCCCTAACAACAGGAACTTTTTGTCCAAAAACTGGAGCTTACTGTCTCTCACCAGTTTTCTAGCCTTGTTTAACTTCAACTTCACCAGCATTGCCTCTATGCTGGTCAGTGTACAATCGTAATCATATTTGAACATGGGAAAGTTTAGGTCATCTTTTAATTGCTTGTCCAACAAGTCAATTTCAGTTAACAATTGCCCACCCTGAGACTCATAATGTTTAATAATAAGTTGTAACAGTTGTATTCCTTGCATTTGAAAGAGCTCCTTTAATTCGCTAAAAAAGGCCCCATTATTAAGTAAGCCAGATGGTGAAAAAGAATTCCGTAAGCCTTTCGGAATTAACCCTTCTTGTATGCATTGTTTAAAATATGCAGATTCTAGTTGTAACTTTTTTAATTTCAAGACTTTACTATTACTGCCAGTGGTCATGTTGTTAACACCATTACCATTTGAATTGGTAATAATTGTGAAAGTAAGTCAGTAGTGTATGTGTCTATATCGGAAAGACTGATTATTAATAATAGAAATGCATATAATAGACCAATTTTCATTCATGGCAATTGATCAAACAAAAACATCTCTTAGAGGTGGCCCAACCCCATTATTGTTAGAAATTTTAGAGTTAGAATGGCAATTTAGAACAGATGCCTTCCATTTTCCTGGATTGAATGACAACTGTAATATTTTGCCAGTTCTAAAAATGAGAAGTTACTTATGATGAATTACTGACCATCATCTATTTTTATAGGTCAGTCTAGTCCATTTTATTCACAATACCTCTTATTAAAATATTTAGTCGTGGTTTTACCCTATTGGTACCTCATAAGTATGGTGACCTTTCGATTCTGATTTTATATTTTACTTTATATTATATTACTAGATTCTTTCGATATGGACAGGGCTCTTAAAGATATCTTGTTAAGTTTCTAGTTTGTCTGGGCATTTTTATTATTTATAGGCCCTTTGAAATAAGCCTGGACACTTTTAATTGTTTAATTTTAACTGTTGATCTTGTTTATATGATCAACCAAGTTGTATTTAGAATATTTTTGGATATATCTTTTTATTTAGATTGACTGTTATACGCATATATACACTTGCAAGTATATGCATACTTTTATAAAAATACAACTGTTTGAAAAATGATTTACAGTCCGCTTTCAGGTTGCATATATTATTGTATTAAATTGGTAACATGAAGGCATTTTAATTCTAATTGAATTTTTTAATGACATCACTTCCTTTCTGTATAGAATAAAAGTTGCACTTTGTTATTTGAATTGAAATTTTCTCTGAGGAAGCTTCTAATAAACTTGCGTTTAGAACTTCAGGATTTTTCTTTGGCTTTTTTAAGCAGTTGAATTATTGCCATTACTTCTATTGCTGGAGCAAGGTGACTGTGGTTTTTTGTTTTTTTCTCTTGAAGAGTGTTAGTGAGGAGCTCTGCCTAATGTAGATTGGAATCTTGTTCAAAAGCATGGGAAGTCTCTGGGACAGGAATCTATCCCTCCAGCACGTCCTATTTATTGTTGTGGTGAGGTTTAGATCCCTAAAGCATGTGGCTCGAGGGGATATGGTTTTCTTTAGGTGGAGCATGTCCATCAGTTCTGGGTTGGACATGGCCTTGTATGTCAGGCAGAGATCACCTCTGAGTAGGCGGTATGTAACCGAGTACAGCTGGAGTATCTTCAGTCAAGCTGCATAGGGCATCTGTTTGAGGCCAGTGATCCTCTTGGTGAGGTACTTCTGTGGTCTTTCCAGCTGTTGCAGGTGTCTTGTAAGGTACATCCTAAATGGGGCGTTGTACTCTATGATGGGTCTGATGAGTGATGAGTAGAGGGGCACAATGACATCTTTTGATCTGGATGCAAACCCTTTTGTGATTAGGTGGGCCACATAGAAGGATTTTCTAACCACTTTGGCAATGTGATTATCAAAGGAGAGATTACTATCTACTTGGGTCCCCAGATCCCTTATTACATCTTTCGTATTTAGGGGACTATGTGGTAGTTTGTGGGTACTTTGTTTTTTTCCAAAGGAGATGACTATGCCCTTTTTGGCATTTAGCTTGAGGCCATGATTTTGATACCAGGTATCCATCTCATATGCTTTATGCTTACAGACTATTTACTGATTTTCCCAGTTGACAGTATGACCTGCAAGAGAAGTAAATATTTAAGAAACATGAAGTCAAAACTCTCACATCAACCCACTATCAGTAAGCATCATACCTCCACAATATCACATTATTCACAATGCACAACTGGACCCATAACTTATGCTGGGGCTGTAAAGAAAATTTTGCCAAAACATCTGAACATTACTAACACACTAAAAGATCCCAACCTCTAGTATACAAGGTAGTTCCTATTCTTCCTCCACTCACACTTACTTCAAAACCACACAGCTCACCTTTGAGTCAACAGAAAAGCATACCTAAACCCATGAGGTCCACAAAGTCCACTTCTGCACAAGGACATGTTTTAGTCAGACGTGACTGTATAGTTATGCATACAGACTCCACATTCAACAGACTGGACAAGAACAAAATTAGTGTAATTTGTGTGTCCAATGTCAGGATCTGTCTTGCCACAAGGGCTCCAAGGGCCCTTAAACCTGACAAATAAATGTATATCTTTGTGGTTGTCCATACAACAGTGAATGACCTCCCTCTGAGTAGTATCTTGCCCTTATCAAGATTGACGCCTAGATACCAAGACAAGATAATTGGCTTTAGCAACTGGATAAATAGTGGTTGTTATTTTAACAGAGTCAAGGCAATCTGATAGTGTGTCAGCTTGAGATGAATACAGCCCTATCACTCTTACCAGCCTTATATGCAAAGCCATGGAAGAACAGTACTCATTTCTGCAAACAAAGGCAACTTAACTTATTTAGACCACAAGCAGTTTGGCTTTGTAAAGGACAGGACCTATCTCCAGAACATAATAAACATCCTTTAAAAGATTACAGAGGTTGCAGACATTAGTCACTCACTATAGACTGCTTATCTTAATCTGACAAAGACTTTTGATACTATCTCTCATGTTGGTATTGATAAAATTAGGCAAACTTAACGTAAACCCTTATGTTATACACTGGATTGAAAACTGGCTGTCTGACAGTTCCCATGATGTGAAAGCTGGTGGCACCTTCTCTGAACATAAAATTGTAACTGCTGGGGTACCACAGGGATCAGTACTGGGCCATCTCCTGTTTGTCATTTATTTTGTAGACATCCAGTCCGGTTTCACAGAAATGTGACTGACAATGTCTGCTGATGATTGCAAGTTTGATATCTCCACTCATCTGCTGATACTAATCATTTGCAGCAGGGCCTGCAATATGCACATACCCAATCTACTGAAAACAAGTCAAATACAAAAAAGTGCAGTAATGCATTGTAGAAGCAATCAGGAAAAAAGTGTTCCCACCTCATATGTTCTGAAAAATACTCATCTTCACACAGACATGATCACAAAAGACCTGGGCACTTATGTGGGCAGTTCTCTCACATTCAGTCATCATGTTTCTACCACAGTCAGGAAATCCTTCTATCTGGCTCAGTTAATTTCCAAGGGAATCTTCAAGATCAAAGAAGTGATTCTGCCACTGTACACTTCTCTTATTAGACACATCACTGAATACAGTTCTCCCTTTAGTATGCATAAATCAAAGTATTTTGCTCATTTTGAAAAGCTCCAAGGACACCTAGCCAAGAAACACAACGGCCTTAAAGCCTTCAACTGTCATCACAGATTACCACAACTCTCCTTATACTTATCAACCTACAGGACACTCTGAGGTGACCTGAATCTTACTTTTTAAGCCATAAAAGACCCAATCCTATTTGTCCTCTTTTGTTGCAAAATCAGTGGTTCTACAAAAACACAGACTAGGGACCTAAATCTCTACCAACAAATAAACAAGACTTACTGGGGAGCTAGGTTTCTACCTCTACATATTCCCAGCCTATGGAACATGTTATCACTATAGGTCAAACAAAGTACAGCCCTGCTTTATTTGGGATGTGACCACTATTGCATGCTTGAAAAGGGATGCACACATTTTTAAGTGTGTCTACTTCAAGGTTTATAAGGCTAGGTGTTTTATGGTTTTCATAGTCACTTGTAATAACAAAGAAATGCATCTATACACACACACACACACACACACACACACACACACACATATATATATATATATATATATATATATATATATATAGAGAGAGAGAGAGAGAGACAAATTAAAACAAAGAGTGAGAAGGTCACAAAGAAAAAACAATCAGTAAAAACTAAATGAAACACCTGATGTTCACAGGGGTCATTTGCATATATCCCATGTGCCTCTGATACAAGAGGTTGAGAGGTCACTCAGTGGAAGTTCTAGCTTGGCTGGAGTTTTCAATTAGTTTTTATATCTATAGACACAGAGATATATTACAGACATTATTACTGTTCTGTGTATCTCATTATGGCACATCCAGTCTTCACATACAACAAAAGTTAAAATGAGAAAAATAACATCTTGAGGAGTATTAATGTTGGTAGAAAGACATCAGATTGAAATACATCAATAGACCAAACATAGAGCTCTCCAGAGAAACAAACATGAAATAAAACTTTAAAATAAAATGTCCTTCAGAATGGTAACCTCCCAGCATCTTTGAATTGCTGTGCTCCAAACCCCAACCCCCTGTACATTTATATTCTGAAATATCCTGAGGCAAGTGTGGAGGTAGTTTGCTACAGGATTAAGGATGGTATGTACTAAACCCTGCAATGTCAGACTTGGAATATAATATTGGGGAAGTAAGTGAAAGCACAACTCTCGATGTACGGTAGCATCAGAACCTTTCCCAGCAAAAATAATGCCTAAAAGTATGACTTTTTATAGCTGGAAAGTTCTGTATTTATCCAGCTGCATCCATCTGGTTGTGTTCTGGCTGTGTTTGCTTCTTAAAGCTTTAGTACTCCTGTTCCTTACACACATGGCCAGACAAGAGCACCATTTCTAGTTCCACACTGCTATGAATGCTGGGAGAAGGACTATCAAGTCTAGAAGAGGATGTGCAAGTGTACATTTGTCACTACAGCTTTTCCATGAATATGAGGGGTTTCACTGCTGTTTGTGAAACTTCTTATATTTTATGTTAAAATTATTTTACACTGGATAGATATTCAGTGTAAAAGAATGCATTTTTTATATAAACATCTTTATTAAATCACAACTGAAACAGTGACACAGGTGCACATACATTAATGTAAAAGAAAACAAACTATCATAACATTTTATTCATGCAGCATACACACAATGTTTCCTTTTACATTCATTCTGACACTACATAAAATATTCAGTTCCTTCCTTTTTTACCTCAAACCTCACTCCTCCTCCTGAACATTATGCGGCATAAAATTGCATTTACTTCTCTGTAATTTGTTCTTTTCTTTTAATAAGGATTCCACGCCCACTTATCTACTTAACAATATTCAGTACTTCAATTAGAGTTTATTTAGATTTTGATTTCCGTTTTCTAATAATTGTTTTTTGACAGCCAGTAGCATTAAACTTAATAAGGCCTTATATGTCTAGAGAATTCAGACCCTGTGACTCAGCTCACAAGAATAATTTCTCAACATTTCTGACAAAACACTCTGTAGGAAATTTTAAAAATCTGCCATATTTTTACATTCTCAGAACACATTCGTAATTATCTTTTTTCCATCATGCCTCCTGTGTTTGTTATCTACCCAAGGAAAAATTGAACGTCTGCCTGGGATATAAAAATACCTATGCAAACTCTTCCAGGCCAAAATCCTAAAGTTTCTGGACTTTGTTGCATACTTGAGAGCCACACAGATGTCTTTACATTGTTTCTTTCCAGTCTTTCTTCCCAATCTTTTCTAAACTCCTGATTTATTCTTGTGGTTATTGCTCAATATTTTAGATGCCCTACTAATTATCAATTTGTTGCAACTTGTTCTGTTCTATACTCAACTAAAAACTATACCATAGCTGGTCTTTCACACAGCACTCACTTATCCCTGACTCATTGCCTATATTGTTATATCAGTCCCTGGTATGGCAGGCACTCTCTAACCTGCAGCCCAAACTTCTGCTTAGTCTCTTTTCTCTGCTGTGAACATTTGTCTTGCTATCCTGAGAGTAGTCACAGCACTGTCCTTTTTTTCACCTACCTAAGACATTAGTAGGTATAGAAGGCTTTGCCCTCACAATAAATACTGGGTGTTATGTTTTCTGCTTTTCAATTATTTGTGTTAGTTAACTATTATTTGGGCGTTATTGAGTTCAGAGTCTTTGCACTGATTAGGATGAGGTCACTGTTTTGGTGTTATATAAATACACAGGGTTCCATGAAGATGGAACTGCGAGATCAGTGTGGACAACCCTATAACAACTAATCAGTCACACAACCCTTCTTAAAAAGCTACACACACTCCATTCTACAAAGATATACATCAGTCAATGTGATCAAATCACCTAGAAACAATTTTTACATCAGTGAGTGGTTAGCCCTGATATGGCAGGCAGTCTGCGATACATGTTCTCCTATCTGGGATACTGCACACCACTGTGGATGCCCAAACTTGTTAGTCTATACAACTCTCCCTCGATATATCTCCCCTTTAAAAGAATTATCCCTTCTCAGAAAACTTTGAACAATTAGCTTTTCTCTTGTATGGGAGTTCCAGAATATAATTGATACAATATCCTCACCTCTGTCACAATCAAATTATGAAATGTAATCTTCCCTATCATGACACAAAGAGCCTAATAAAGGACCTATTATCAGATGATCATGGACCCCAGAATCAAACTGACAGAAGAAATAATATGTGGCAGCTCTGGAAAGCCATCAATAAACCCTGCCTTACTACAATGTTACTTGTCACTTTACAATGTTATTTGTCACTTAAGTAAACTTTTCTTGATAGAAACTAATACAACAGCAACCTTCTCAAAGGACTTAACAACAAATTACACTTAGTGATCCTAACATTTCCTGGATGGAAATTCAAACTCCATCAGGCAGCATAGCCAACCACTCAGCACCTAAGCTATATAAAAACCAACATTTTGCTCGGCAAATCAGTTTGTCATGTGCCGGTGACAGGCTGGTGGGCAGAGCTGTGACACATCTGAGTGTTTAACCCTCTTCAGCAGATAGCTGTTCACTTTTGTGGAATGGCTGATCTGGCTTTTTATTACCTTCAAAATGGCACAAGAGCTGTCAGACAGTAACCAACAAGGTGAGTCAATACAATAGTTCATATTATTTCAGGACTTATGTGTTCAATTGTATGGGATGCTTAATGTTAAATACAGCACGATGGGGAACCAAGATTCCAGGTTTTGACCCAAATGCTCCATTCAGCAGCATATACTATGAGGTTTAATCAAACTTCACAACTCCACAAGCTTCATCCCTTTTTTCAACTTTTATTTACTACAAGTTTATTGTCCATGTAGAAATTTCTTAGAATCTGTATGATAATATTGTTATGTCATATCTGCTTCCTGATTCCATAAATTATTATATTGATATTAATCAAAGAAATCTGGTAAACATCTCTGAGATTAAGGTAGCTTGATTAAAACTAAGGAGTAGAAGTTAAATGGTAGATACATGAGTATTTGTACCTGTGGATTATCACCAGACTGTCTAAAAATAATTTAATGATCCATCACTGTGTTGTGGCAATCGGGGTTCTCCAAAGACTTAGCCAACTATTAAAATTTATTATTGTTTGAGTAGAGGAGTAAGGCTCTTTTGAGATCTTTCCATGTGTATTGATGGAAAACAGTGATAATAAATTGTTTATTTATTAATAAGATAGAGGTAGTGGAGTTGAGGCTGTCGCATCTTTGTTAAGCTATACTGTCAGGACTGAGTTTTCTGAGAAGAGAGTTTTCACAGTCAGCTTCTTGGCAATTATGGTACTATCTCTGGTAATCTGGTATAGGCTCAATCAGCTGAGTGCACTCGTGCAGTTTGTATTAAATGATTTACAGAAAATTTTGCCTTTCAGTTAGGTGGAGTTGTGTAACAGTACTTGAGGGTGTCAGCTGACAGAAAGTGATATTTTCAGTCTTTGTACAGACTAATTGATAATTTCACTCAAAGTTTTTAATTTATGTTTGAATTCAGCAGTGCTAGGACTAAAGTAAAGAACGGTTACAGTTGCTGTTAAAACATTTACGTTAACCAGGTTTTTCTTATTTAAGGAAGGCAGCCTTATTTAAAATAAAAAAGAAGAAGACCGAGGGGAAAGGAAAAGGGTACTGGATGAATAAATATTATAAATATGTAAAATAAGGGTAACCATACATGGAACAGCAGCTTAAATACAGTTACAAGCTGTTTAGTTAGTAAACAGGTTTCAGTCAGGTTAGATGCATACATTCTATTCAGACAGTCCTATAGTCACAAGGCATCAGTTGTTACAGTCTTAATCAGTGAATAATGTTAAGCGTTAATATGCAATTAGGCTTTAGATATGTGCAATGGTAGGTATTAGTGCAGGTATTTATGTTAAGTTATTTAGTGATGCCAAAATATTTAATTAGGGCATAAGTAATAGAGTGGCGAGTAAAGGAATTTCTCATTGAGACTTGCAAGGATTTAAGCATACAATTACTGGATTAACTTATCCTGTCCATGAGCATGTATTTTTTAGTTAATTGTTCACAGTCATGCAGAATTGTGTGCAGTTTTTTTTTTTTTTATTAACAATTTCATAAATAGCATTCTAAGTTATGTAATGCCATGATTACACTTGCTAGACAATGAAACAGGCCTGGATTTTCTTAAAGACACATATACATTCAAGGAAGTATGTGACAAAATCAATATTGTTACAAGTTTCTTGTTTGTTTATTTGTTTGTTTGCATATTTATTTATTTTTCTCCCTTTTTCTATTAGATACATCAGTAACATAAGCTCAGAAATCCTGCTGGGAGAGGACTGTGTCACAAGTCAAGGAACTTTCTGGAGAATTTGAGGTGGAAAGATGCCATAGGAGTTTGATGGTGAAATAAGAGGGGAGGAAAGACCTTCATCCAGATGAGCAGTCATCAAATAAGATGATTGCTAAGCATCTGAGACATTGTTTGAGAAGGTGTTCAGATGAGTTAATGAATACTGGGAAATCCTCGGGAGATTTGGTGGTGATTCCTTCAGAGGTTGACGTTGAAGATAAGTTCATTAACAATGTCATTGGGGGAAGTCTTGTTTGATAGGAAAGTCAGCTGAGGAACGTTTAGAGGAATTTCTTCAGTCTTTATTGGAGGAGGGTAGGGTCAGATTCTTTGATATTGTGATATTTAAGGGGTTTTGGTAATTTTCATTCATCAGGTTCAGGGGAGGTAGTTAATTTTCCTTTGGTTTTCAGCATAGTGGTTAGGAATGTCACTCTCTGGACATCTGAGTCATTCAGAACTGGTGATACTCAGAGGAAAGCAGACAGTCAATAGATGTGGTCAGGGTTAGAGCACTTTTGGTGCCTATGGTGTCGATTTTCCCTAGTCAGGGCTAGTAGCATGGGATAAATCATTCTCTGGATCTCATGTCACAGCCCATATTTCCTGTTTGATCAATGACAAAATATGCTGGGGAGGGAACTACATCAACATATTTTGATTTGCTAGATGCAGATGACACACACTGCTTAGTTGAAGTGAATAATGTTGTGTCCAAAGATTTACTGGCAGCTCTTGTGGCATTTGGCAAACATCCCACAATAAAAGTAGTAGTCAGGAGTTGGAATAATTGGGTAGTAGGGTTCACGCAATGTATGGCTGTAATAGCTGAGAAAGACTCCCAGCATGCATTGTCACTCTTAGTATACTTTTTAACAATAAGCAAAGCTCACCATGTTCAAGGTGAATCATCCTGGATGTGGTATGATCAAAAATAAGTTGAAAGCTACCAATAAGAATCTGCTTTTGGATGAATATCATTCTGATATGTTGCTCAGTACAATGTTAAACAGACTCAATTTGGTTAATCCTGAGAACATTCAAGATCAGTTGCAAAAGGGTAAGACATGAGTGCTTAACAGCAGCAAAGGCACTTGGCTGTATTGACATGTCTTCCGTGTTTAACCCACTGTGCTAGGAGTCATCCCTTTATCAGGTGTTGGTCAAACAATTTGCTTCTCATTCTTGTGGACCAAGGGAGTTGGATAGGACCCCACCTTTCTGGTCAGATCTGTCTACTAGGGTTAAGTTTCCTTTTGATATCACAGGAGCTCTTCTCCTTTCAGTGCTCCTTAAATTATTAAGAATAAAAAAATATTAATAACAAAATTAAAATATTAAGAATAATAATTTTCCCTTCAAGGTTGGTGAATTTGAAGAAGAACTGCATTATTATCCAGACAAACACGCAGCTTCTTTTCTAGTACTAGGTTTTTACTCAGGTTTTTCAATTAAATCATGTGCATCAGCCAACAAAACATTCCCCAATAATTTACAGTCAGTGTGTTAAACAAAGAAGAGGAAGTTAACAAGCTCCTCAGCACTGAGATTTCCACAGGTAGAATAGCAGATCCATTTAAGACCCTTCCTTGTCAATTTTTCAGAACTTATCCCATAAATCTCATGTGTAAGAAGAAGGAAGAGTTCAAATCTCAGTCTCAGTCCTACAAACTGGGTGGTATCACAGAATCACAGAAAAGTAACAAGATATAAAAAAAAAGAAATTTTTCTCACTCCCACTCTAGTCACATTTTGAAGTTGTCAAATGTGGAAATGGGGAGGAACAGCCTATTATAGCAAGCAGGTTGGACCATTGTTCTGAGACCTTCTCTCTTTTGTATCCCCTTGCTTTTCTTGGCCTCCTGGATAGTGCTGAATGGTGTAAGAATGAGGTAGATACAGGCACAAAACTGGTCATCAAGGTAGCTGAGGGACATTGGCAAAACTAATTAGTTTGTTTTAACAGTCAGGCCTGCATGGGTGGGGTGTACACCCATCAGCAAGAGCTGGCTGTCAGCTGTGTTATAAGTCTGGCAATGTTCTCTGTTGACTGCATTTGAGCCTGCTTCATGTGAGTCACGCGAGTGTACAATACTGTGGTATTTACTGTTCAAACGTTAATAATAATAATAAATGGTCATACCAGCTACCCTGTGTTGGTCTTTACTTAGGACAGCGTTGTAACAAGCAACATTTTGCTCAAAAAAAAAACAGTTTGTCACAAGCCATTCACAGGTTGGTAGGTACAGCTGAGGTAAGTCCTGGTATTTAACCCTCCTCAGTCATTTATTTGTTCACTTTGGTAGAACAACAGGCCTGGCTTTTGACTCCCTCCCTCCCCCTTGAATTACTGAATGGGGGAGGTCATGATGCTGCCTTTCCCTCTTTGCATCCTCCCTACCATTCCTTGACCTCCTGACTGGTGTTGACTCGTGCTATAGTGAGGTGGATACAGGCACAGAATTGGACATCATGGTAGCTGACGTGCCACTGGCAATGCGATTTGGTTTGATTGGATAATCAGGCTGACAAGGATATGGTTTACACCAACCAGCAACAGCTGGCTGTCAATTGAGTAAAAGTCTGGCAAAGATATCTGATAACAGCATTTGAGACTGTATCACATGAGCATACAATATTATGGTGTTACTTATCAAGTGTTAAAATTATTGCTTTAGCTATCCTGTGTAATTCTTTATTTCATATGGTGTTTGGAGCACATTTATTTATTTATTTTATTTTACATTTGTTGACCAGGAGTGTCCGACTGGGCACAAGCCCTTTTTCATAAGAGGCCTGCGAAGAAAAGCTCCAAGATGTACATAAAAAGTATTACAATAGCAATTGAGACACTCACAATTATCAATGCAGTAATTATCAGCTTCAACTAAAGTTATACAGGACTGAGAAAAAATAATAGCATGAGAAGTAAGTAGTAGTGGTCTGTTAATCTGCAGTTCTAAGGGCAGCAAAAATAGCTTAGTTGTAGGAGTTTACTAGATAGAAGAGGAAATAAGTTGTTCATGCTATGTATAGGTTTATCTGTACTAAGTAGGTTGATTATGGTCAGGGATGGTGTGAACAATGGCAAGCTCAGTGTTACTTAAAGTAGTCTTTGTTGGCCAGCTTAAATTGTTTGGGGTGTGTGAGGTTCCTAATTTCTAGTGGAAGTTTGTTCCATGCAGTGGAGGGATGGTAACTATATAAGCTACAGCCTGTGTTAGATTTTGGTTTGTGAACCTTTAATAGGTCTTGGGTTGCACTTTGGAGATGTCTTGCAGGTGTGTAATGGGAGATAAGAGATGATAGAGCTGAGCAGAAAGATGATTGATATAGAATGGAGTGTTTAATTTGGAGCTGGGATTGGAGTAGCTGGTGAGGTGGTTTGAGCCAGTTCAGGTATGTTAGAGAGAGACAGTGGTGAGATTTATAAGTTTGTTGGACTGCGAATCTGGCTATCTTGTGATAGGTCAATTCTAGTTTGGTAAGAAGAGAGGAGTTTAGATTTGTGAGTACTTGAGAACAGTAAGTTCGACAAGGTAGAAGGTAGGCAAGAGTTAGAGTTAGAATATGTCTGGCTTCAGCAGTGAGGAACCTGTTATTCCTATACAAGAGTCCTAGCTTCTGATGGGTTTTTCTAATGCAATTGTTAATGTGTAGGTCAATTTTTAGTTGATCATCAATAGTGATAGCAAGTAGTTTTGTGCTAGAATCAACTTCTGTTGGAGTATTGTTTAATAATGTTATGGAAAAGGAAGATTTGATGTGGTTAACAGACTTTGGAAGAAAGAGTATCAATTTTGTTTTTTTAGGGTTGAGGATAAGCTGGTTGTTTTTGAGCCAAATATCCAGTGAGTTGAAGGATGTCTGGGTTGTTGATAGGAGTTCTGAGGTGGAGTTAGCAATAGTGATGACTGCAGAGTCATCTGCATATTGGACAATGATAGACTGAGGGCAAGAGGAGTAAAGTGAGTTGCTGAGGATATTAAAGAGTAGGGGTCCAAGAATGGATCCTTGGGGGACACCTGTGTTTACCTGAGGGGAGGAAGATAGTGCAGAGTCCCATTTGACTGACTGATACCTATCATTCAGATAGCTGGAGAACCATGCCACTGTATCAGAAGAGAAATTAAGGTCTGTGAGTTTGTTAAGCAGTAAAGGGTGTGAGAAGTGTCAAACACCTTAGAAAGGTCAAGGAATAGGCAAGATATGAGTTTATGATCATCTTTAGCTAGAGTAATAGTGCTGAGAAAGGATAACAGAGCTGTGGTGGTGCTGTGTTTGGGACAGAAACCATGCTGAGTAGGGGTGAGAAGATTTTCCTGTATGAGATAATGCATTGCTTGTTTGTGCATGCATTTCTTGAGGATTTTTGAGAGAGAGGAGTGGATAGCGATAGGTCTAAAGTTAGATATGTCTGTGGAGTTACCTCCTTTGTGAATAGGAAGCATGTAGAACTTTTCCAGATAGGTGAAACCAATGTACAGGACACAAACAACAGCAGCAGCAGTAACATCTATCCCTGCTCTCCACCATTTTAGTTTCTTCCATTAAACATTAGCAGACATAAAACTGCTGCAACAAATGTCTATGAATGCCAGTCTATACATACTTCCCTTTATGTTATGCGTCCCCTTTACATGAAGGCTCCTAACAAATTCCCAAACATCTGTAATGCAATTTATATAATTCTTTTTCCTTTGAAGGCAAATCACAGCATATTAGATGACCTTCACCAAACACATTTCTCCCTTTTCTGGCAAATGTTCTCAGAAGAATAAAAAAGCAAACCTACTAAATCCCTTTCAACATGGCTTGAGATCACACTTTAGCATAATTACAAACCTTTGTCAGTCACTGACCAAATCATACAGAATCTCTTTTTTCTGAACAATTACTTTGACACTGTTAACGATTAAATTACCCAAAGGATGTTTTACACATATATGATGGGTACACTGGTGGGACTGCACTCTCTACCATTGTTCATCAATGAATCTCTAATGGGAAGAAAGCAGTAATGCCTACATTTTCAAGATGAGCTCACACCTTTTTTGAGTGTTTTTCAATTATCTCAATGAAGGAAAAGAAAGACTAATATTAACATTGTGTTATATAGGGTTGTTCTGTGCAGTTTCATTGATAATCTTGCATAACAAATAGAAATGTTGTTTTGTACACATTCCTTGTGCAAGAAGATAGTTTTAAAGAGATAGTGACCACATTGTTTTAATCATTACAATTACTATTACTACTACTACTATTACTGTAATTGCTGGCATAATTTTAATGCTGGTTTGGCCCATGCCTAACTGCTATTTATACAAAGATAATTTGGCCATACAAAGAAACTGTCATTCACATTACCCAAATACAGTGTAACAGGCTACCTATACCAAACTACACAAATGGCACCAATCAAAATCTCAGATCATTAAAACCAAGAAAACTAATTCTGTGACATTTGGTCTCCAGCAAAATCAGCCAATGTCCCTCAACTCAGCAGATAAATACTGGTCACATACCTCAAAAGCTGACTGAACACTTTGGCTTCCACATAAAATGAATATATTCAAAAGTGACATAAAATCTAAAAATATATTTTGAAAATACACATTGATTCCTGCTTGCAGAATAAGTGATGTTAAAATTTATCATTATTCCGATTAGAATACTGGCTACTAAACTTTACAAAATAAATAATATCAAACATTTCCACTCTACCACTAACATAAATGGTAGGTTTAATAACTCACTCACTCTCCATAGAATACTGAATAATTCTTTCCAATGCTAAATAGTTGCTAAGAGCCAGTTAGGTTCTGTACACCCTTACTCACAAACCTTCGAACCTTGCAAACAAATCTAAATACCTCCCAAAATGTGTTTTGATCTAAAACCAGTAATAATATGGTGATGAGATCCAATGTAAATTCCAAACAATAAAAATCCTTCTCTGGGATTACACCTAAGATATAGAACCTTATATTCTGCAACCTATGAAATATATCAGAAAAGGTGTATTTTAAAAACACATTGATCAGATAATTAAAGAGAAGCAACCTAGAATAATGAGCATGTAGAAAACATGATGTACCATAATAGAGAGGTTTCTTTACTTCTAGCTTAAACCACTGTAATGTAAGACGAAAGACTAGCTTATATGTAACAAAACATAATGTAGACCCAAAAACCTCAGATAGCAGCTAAAAAGATCCAAATGGAAATATGAAAATGAGGAAAACAAAAGTACAGTTGTGTACCTACCATAAATGTAGATGTCAGAGTGTATTCACTGTTGCAGTCATTACACTTGGGTTATCCTGCTGGCAGGCGACCCGTAATTGGCCCTAGTTCCAAAGTCTTGGTCCGGCGTCGGTTGCTGTTGCCTCTTCCCTGACGTCAGTGTGCCAGGGGTATAAAAGTTGCAACCGATGCCATTTTCTTCAGTTTTTCTTGCCCCAGATGTCAAGTGCCCCCAGATATGAAGGCCGTAAAGATAAAAATATGACAAACGACCATGCATACATCACAAAAAACATTTTCTTCTTCTAAAAGCAAATATGCCACATAGGTTGTATAGAGATGAGAAGTACAGAATAGTCCCAGCAAAGAGGGGGATGGTGGGTGGGTAACCAGGACTGCAACAGTGAATACACTCGAACATCTACATTTATGGTAGGTACACAACTGTACTATGTTCATCGTGTTTCACTGTGGCAGTCGTTACACTTGGGTAAAATCCCAAAGCTTAGGCAGGGTGGCTGAGTCTAGATTGGATTTGGCGAGGCTAACAAGCCCAGCGGAACTGCAGTGGCAAAGCCTGCTCTGGATTTGGAGTAGAGAGGTAGGTGGTAGTGCTTGGTAAAAGTGTGCACTGAGCTCCAGGTTGCAGCTTCTAATATGTCTTTGGTTGGTACCCCTCTGAGGAAAGCTGCTGAAGTGGCTGCTGCTCTGGTAGAATGAGGCCTAATGCCCTTAGGCACAGATTTTGTGCATAACAGAAGCGGATGCAGTGTCCTATCCATTTGGAGGTTGTCTGCTTTGTAATAGGTTTTCCTTGTGATCCTGCAGCATATGCTACAAACAGTTGCTCAGTTTTTCTGAAAGCTTTTGTTCTGTCCTAGTAAAAAGGTAGCTGTCTGTGAATATCCAAAGAGTGCAGAAGTCTTTCCCCTTTATTCTGGGGATTTGGGTAGAAAGTAGGCAAATGAATAGTTTGGTTTAAGGCCACACTGGAGACCGCTTTTGGCATGAATGTTGGGTTCTTCCTTAGAGAAACCCTGTCCCGGTGAAAAATGAGGAAAGGTTCCACAGCCATCAATGCCTGTAACTCTGAAACTCTTCTTGCTGAAGTTATTGCTAAGAGTAGAGCAGTTTTCCATGACAAGAATTTTAGATCAGCTGTGCTGGCTGGTTCAAAAGGAGGCAATGTTAGATTTTCTAAAACAAAATTGAGGTCCCAAGTAGGTACTGGTGCTCTCCTAGGGGGTCTTATATTCTTTGCCCCTCTGAGGTACTGACATAGTAGAGGATGTGAAAAAATAGGAGGATCCGTATTGTAATGAGCTGAAATAGCAGAGGCATGGATTTTAATAGAAGAAAAAGATAGGCCTTTGTCCAACATCTCAGTCAGGTATTGTAAAATATGAGGCATATTAGGGACCAGTGGGTCGAGCCCTTGTGCCTGATTCCAAGCACAAAATCTCTTCCATTTTTCCACATAAGATTTCCTAGTGCTGGGTCTCCTGGCTTCCAAAATTACATCCATAACAGCTTTAGAAAGAAGTGCATTCAGAGTGGCTACATTATCTGCCATGCTGCCAGGTTTAAGGTTCTGAGCTGACTGTGCAGAATTTGATTATTTTGCTTTGTCAGAAGATGAGGGATTTGAGGTAGAGGCCAAGGCGGGCCTTGGGACAAAATCTTTAGGATTGGGTACCAGTGCTGGCGTGGCCAGTCTGGTGCAATCAGGATCATTTTTGGCCTCTCTTGTCTGACTTTTAGAAGCACCTTGGTGAGAAGAGGCATTGGAGGGAAGGCATAGACTGTCAGATTTTTCCAGTTGAAAGATAGAGCATCCACTTTCCATGCTTTAGAGTGATAAGTCCATGTGCAAAATTTCTGTAATTGGCAATTGTGAAGGGAGGTAAATAGATCTAAGTCTGAGCATCCCCATTCCCTTGTTATCATGTTGAACACTTGTGTATTTAGCTTCCATTCGTGAGGATCCATGGGATTTCTGCTTATTTCGTCTGCCAGTGTATTTTTTGTTCCTGGCAGGAATTGTGCTTGCAGATGTACCTGGTAAGTCAGTGTTGTGTTCCACAAAGTCATAGCTTGTCTGCATAGGGGGTAGGAATGTGTGCCCCCTTGCTTGTTTATGTACCACATAACTGTGGTATTGTCCGTCTTTATTAATAACTGTCCTGGATGTATTAGGTCCTTGAAGGCTGTCAGGGCATTTTGTACAGCTAGCATCTCTTTTTGATTGATGTGAAGATGCAGTTGTTCCTTGGGCCACATGCCCTGAATACATTTTCCTGCCATATGTGCTCCCCAGGCATAATCCGATGCATCCGTTGTTATTGTCTGGCTGGCTGTAGGTAAGGTGAATGGCTGTCCCTTGTTGTGGTGACAGGCCTGTGACCACCATCGAAACTCCTGTTGTAGGCAGGGAGTCAAGGTTATGATTGTCTCTAGGCTGTGACAATGCTGAGTCCAAACACTTTTTAGATACCATTGTAGTTTCCTCATATGCAGTTTGGCATATGGAATTAGTAGAATGCAAGATGCCATGAAACCCAGGGCCTGCAGAATTTTTCTTGCAGGGAGCTGGGTCTTTGTTGCCATCAATTGAAAGTACTGAGTCAGTTGCCTTTGTTTGTCTGGTGTGAGATAAGCCATCTGGGTAGTTGTATTCAAGCTTGCACCCAGGAATATTATTTCTTGAGAGGGCACTAGTTTTGATTTCTTTTCATTTACTGTGTACCCTAGGCAAATTAGTAATCTTTTTACAAACTCCAGGTGCTTTAGAAGAATGCCCTTGCTCTCTGCTTGAATAAGGCAGTCGTCCAAGTAGGGATATATTTGAATTCCTCTTTGTCTGCAAAATGCAATTACTGGTGCCAGGCATTTTCTGAAGACCCTGGGCACAGTAGATAAGCCAAAGGGTAGTGCAGAGAATTGATAATGCATTGAGCCTGCTATAAATCTGAGGTATCTTCTGCACGGTTGTCTGATTGGGACATGCAGGTATGCCTCCTTGAGATCCAAAGTAACTAGCCAAGCCTCTTTGCCCAGCATGGGCAGGAGTTGTTGAAGTGTTAACATTTGAATTTTGGAACATCCAGGAAAGTATTTAGGATTGACAGGTCCAGTATTGATCTCCATGCTTTGTCCTTTCTGGGTACTAGGAAAAGTTGTGAGTAAAATCCTTGGCCCTGTTCGTCTTGTGGGACATTTTGAATAGCTCCCATATCCATAAGAGCTGCAATCTGTTTTTGTGCCTCTGCCCATTGGTTTTGAAGCAGGTTTGGCATACCTTTTGGTTTTGGAAGCATGTGGAAGTAGAACATGTACCCTTGAGAAACTATATTCAACACCCATTGGTCTTGGGTGATCATGTGCCAATTTTTTGAGAAAAGTGCTAGCTTTCCCCCTAGGGGTGCTGTCAACTGGTAAGTGCTTGGCATTTGCAGAGGGAAGTCATTGTGACTGTTTTCTATAAGGTTGTGATTTGTCTTCTCCCCCTTTGGCGGCTGAAGAACCTCATTGTTTAGGTCTGTAGGAGCCTTGGGGCTGAGATCTGCCTCTTGGGTGCCTTTATCTGCCTCTTTGTGACCTGTCTGACACTGGAAAGGACCAAATTTTTGAAGGCCAGTTCCTGCTAAATCTAGGTGGCTGAACCTGTAAGAAATCTCTCACAGTTTGCATTGACTTTGCTTTATCCTCCATTTTCTTTAAAACCTCTTCTGCCTTAACACCAAACAAAGCATCATGCTGTAGTGGAGCATCCAATAATTTCATTTTAACATGGTCAGGTAAACATTGTTCTTTCAACCAAGCATGTCTTCGAATAACTGAGCCTGTAACTGCAGCTCTACAAGAAGCCTCTAATGAATCAAAACCACTTTGCAGAGTATGCTTTCCCACTTGTTCAACTGCATGCAATAAATCCTGCATTTCTTTACAGTCAGGACCTTCTGTATTTGTAACCATTTTCTGCTTTAACAATGACATGAGATACTGCTGATATTTAAGCATGTGAAACTGACAGTTTAAAGCTCTTACAGCTAAAGTAGCAGAAGTGTAAACTTTTTCCCCCATCTGTCCAGAGCTCTGGAATCCCTATCTGAGGGGACAGGATTTTTGGCAGTGGAAGCTTTAACCCCTTTTGGACCCTGAGAAATAGTTTCTGGGTCCGCAGTGGGGTTTTTGTAAAGAAATTTATGAGAGTCAGGGACCATGTAGTACCTGTCTGGCTTTACTGGTGCAGGGGGTAAAGAATCTGGAGACAGACTGGATTCAGAAAAAACATCATCAACAATATCAAGCACAGAGGGGATAGCCAAGGGCCTGTACTGAGGCAATAGAAGGAAATCTCTGAGCCTTTTCTTGGATTCTGAGTAATCCTGGCTCTCCGAATGGAAATGTTCCCTCATGGTGTGCAGGGTTTCCCCAAAAGAGTAATCCTCAGGTGGTGAGGCTGAAGGAATGGACTCTTCAACATCAGAGTCCTCACAGGGAGGGAGAGAATAGCCCTGGTCAGAGGAAGAATCGGAAGAAATGGAAACCTGATCAGAGGAATCATAATCAGTGTCTTGTCTAGGCCTTTTGTCAGGAGGGGGATGGGAGCCCCTGATTAAAGTAATAAGGTCTTCAGCCATTTTAAGCATCTGTTTCTTAGGCATGGATGACTGTTCTGGAGAATGCTGCACTTGTTTCTTTGTCTTTAATGGTGTTTTTGACTTTGCCTTTGCTGCTGTAGTAGCTTTAATTGTAAGCTGTGAAGGTCTGAAAACACTCTCAGAAGCTGATGCCTGCTCAGTGGCTCCGGACCCATCTGAGGGTATATTTTCCATAGGCCCAATACCTTGAGTTTCCACAGGCCTCAGTGTCTCCACGTGGCTATCAGTTGCGGCCTGTGGCTCTGAAGTAGCGGGTGTCAGGGGCTGCAAAAGCACCTCACTGAGAACCAGCGAACCGGCGACTGGCCTAGAAGAGGCTTCGTCGTCAGTTTTGGACCTCGGATGCCTGTCTTTTTCTTTGTCTTTGCGTTTTTTTATACATTCTGGTCATCAGTTGTTCCGACGACATTATGTAATTAAATCTTCGTCCAAAATAATGTAAAGCAAAATCAAACCGACGTTTAATAGTGCGTTTATTAAATCTAGCACAAAGCCGACAACTAGTGACATCGTGGTCAGGGCCTAGGCAAGGAATGCAGTAAGAGTGGAAGTCCTTATGAGGTATTTGCTTCCCACAAGAAATACAATTATTAACTTTTACTGTCATCGGTCTGGAGCAAGAAAAAGTTTCCCCAACGTGGTACTTAGCTTTATTGAAGACTTTGGTTCTGAAATTCAATTTTGAAAATCTCAGGAGTCAGCCGACAGGCACTTGTGAACTGCTTATGCTTCGGGCACCGCGCAGCAAGAAAGACTGGGAAAATGGCATCGGTTGCAACTTTTATACCCCTGGTGCACTGATATCAGGGAAGAGGCGACAGCAACCGATGCCGGACCAAGACTTTGGAACTCTGGCCAACTACGGGTCGCCTGCCAGCAGGATAACCCAAGTGTAATGACTGTAACAGTGAAACATGATGAACATCCAAGGATTCAAATGTCTAGTAATATACTTTAATAAAATAAGAAATGCAAAGTTACTCTTTCTCAATGTTCATAAAATCTACGCATCACACATGCAATTAAATACATCTAAAATGACCCTGCCAGCCTATCACACTAATCAATGTCATAAGTGAATACTTAAATAATTATTAATTAACAAAAGCTTAAAATACTATGCAATCAAAAAGGAAATAATATAAAACATGAGATATAAATATAAACAAGCAAAATATGAATTTATAAATGATAATATGGTTCCCTATTAAAACCACAAAGGTCTACTTACCCGAATATGGAAATGTCGACAAGCATTCATCGAACCGCAAAAACACCGATCGTCCCTGAAGCGTGAAATGCAAAATGTCGAATTGTCATGGTTGGCCCTTCTGCGGTATAGCTCTGTAAGGTAAGCGTGTGATAGTTACGACCTTAGGGTTAGGGTGTGGCTTAAGGTAAATGCATAGATGGTAATGTATGCGAGGTTTAGTGTAGGGTTCGAAGTATGTGCGTGGATTATTTATTTTGTTTGGGTATAGCTTCTTAGGGTAAGTGTGCTATAGTTACGGACCTTAGGGTTAGGGTGCGGGTTAAGGTAAGTGCACAGATGGTAGTATAGGCAAGATTTAGTTTAGGGTTAGAAGTAGGGCTTAGTTTAGGGTTAGAAGTAGGATTTTGGTTAGTGTATGTATATGGTTTATTTATTTTGTTTGGGTAGGTAGTATGTAGCGGGCGGTGGGGTTGGACAACTATGACGGTTCGAGTTTTTGAATTTCGCGGTTCAGGGAATTTGGTGTATTGGCGGTTCGCGTAATATATGTCAGTGTTTAAGTATTCGGTGAATAGGACTTTCACAGTTCTAATATAGACCCGATAATATCTATCTTTTAATACAGCCATAAGACTACAAATTGTATTATTATCAGGAGGTGTATCAGCTCTGAAATAATTAATCCATCTATACTAAGCCAGTTCAGTCTTATTTACTATATCCCCACCTCTATATTGTAAGCTAACAATTTGTAGGGCTCTAAATTTAAAAGTATGATCCTCACCTAATTGTTGAATTATGTCTAAACAAAGCATTAGCATTTATTTTCCTATGTATTTCAGATAAATGGGAAGAAATTCTCTCTTTTAGCTTCTGATTGGTCTTCCCTATATAGTAACATGGGCATTTTATACAAACTGGTTGAGTGTACTACATTTTCGGAATTAAATGCAGCAAACATCTTAAAATAAAAACTTTTTTGAGATATAGGATGAATAAAATACTTATCTATAGTTAAATATTTGCAAAAACTAGAATTAAAACATGGTGTAGTACATTTATTTGTATGTCAAAGTACTTGTTTGTTCTTATATCTTTGTAACATAACATTTGTTTAAGATTACATTCTTTGTTATAAATAAAAAAATGTATACAACAAAGAACAGCAGCAAACTGGATAAATGGTAAACCAAGTCCAAAGGTGAAAAAAATTATTACAAAGAGCAGAATGATGTACCAAACCACATCAACTATAAACACGCATAGCTATTCAGCACAACGTAATCCAAGTATAAAAACAATGCAAGTTTACTGTGAGCGCTTTCGACTAACTACTACTGCTTCTTCAGACAATGAATACATCCACCCACTCCCCTTTTAAAAAAATGAACCATCCAGTCAAAGAGTTCTGTGGGATCACGACATCATTTGAACTTTTATACAGCATATTATCTTAAAAATCATAAAAATCATTTTATAAATACTTGTTTTATAAAAACTTATACAAAAAATTATATTATAAAAATGTTGTACAGAACAATAACAATGGGACATTTAGCCTGTATACATTACTTAAATGGATTTACCTGTCAGTGTAATTATAAATACCACAATTACATCATTCTGTTATCACATTACATTTTTCATCACATCTTCTTTGCACATACTATGTATAAGCATACCTGAAACCAGACAATTAGCAATATGAGTTTAAACAGCCAGCTTCTTCATTTAATGATGACAGACTAACATTACCTTTTATTTTGTATACACATGCAACATGTCTGTATATCACAAAAATCACTGATTTACAGAACATATTTTCTTTTTATAATCTTTTTAAGTGGGTTTGACTTTATCTTATATTGTATGCTCTTAAAAAATAGTCTGAAGTTTTATTTTGTAAGGAAAAATCAAGTTTTTGTGACTATTTGTAACACTGTTTTATTACTCTGTTATTTTTATCTTCATATCCTATGCTAATTTTATAAATTGGCCTTATTTAGTAATACGCTTGTTAGCATAGTGAGACGCAAGTGCGCGCGCACACGCACACACACACACACACACACACACACACACACACACACACACACACACACACACTGCACATTAATGACATTAAAGTAAGTTTGAGGGACAGTTATCAATAATCCTATACATTGCAAAACAAGCTATGAAATGATAACATTAATTTAACATCCTCTCCTTTCTACCAGCTACTTTATAAATCTCATGAAATTAGGTAGACACCAGCCACATACCTCCTTACTTGAAAAAATATATATATTTTTGAAACATGCTCTTTGAACAGATGGTACTATGCATTACAGGTTGTGCAACAAATGTATATGTGTACACAGGACAATATAACATCACTGTGATTGTCATATGTAATTACATTTTTCTGTATTTAGATACTATCCTTCATGTACATTGCATTACTGTCAGGGACATTGACATGTTTCATATTATGCGATGCCCTAGACATTTGCTGTTGTAGACCAGTGGATTATGAAACTTTCCTGCAACTACATGTCAAGCTTGATTGCACACTTCTATTGTTTCATACTTGCACTCTGAGCATTGCAAGGCAAACATACAGGTCATATATAGGACAGTGCACTGTAGAAAAACTGTGAAGGATTACTTGGGAATAGGTTAATCAAACTTGTAATGCACAGTTACAAGTGTAAATACTGTAGAGAAGACATACATTAAATGACTAAATTAACTGAGTCAACATCATTCTGAAATCAAGATAACCTGTTGACAGAGTACAGACATACAAAATTGGGATACTTAAAACCATAATTTTGTGATTGTCTTTTTTTTGTTACTCTGAACACAGCACTGCCGAGCTGAATTGTGCTGCTGATGGCAAAGTATTAGCATATGCATAAACATATTTTGAAGTGTTGAACTTTGAATGGGAATTAGCTGTATTTTATATTGCTCTTTGTTGACTTTTGTACAAAGATCAGTAACTGACAGGCTTCACAATACAGAGTAGGCACATTAGTATAGCAGTAGGCTAATGATGTGTTAAGGAAGGGTATAGCCATAATTTATAGCCACAGAAGGAGAGATACTTCTTAAGGTCACTATAGTGGTGATGCCTTTGTACCCCAGTGCATGGAATGTCAATTGCACTGTAGACAGCCTTGGTTAATCTATTCCAAGCCTCAGCCTTACATGGAGACCTGGTATAATCCGCCTGCAACAGCCTATGGCTGTAGAACTTCATTAGGAGTGCCACAAATATCCTTGACTCATCAACACTTTACCTTTGTGCTCTAAATTTGACACCATTCACTCCCTCACAAGCCATGTCTGCAAAAGTCAAGCTAACAAAATCTGTCTGAGTTGACACCCAATTCAGATCTCGCAGATAACTGGTTGTTAGCAAAGATGCACAGCTTCACCGACTGCATTTGTGGAACTGAAAGCAGATGGATTCTTTGTCAGACATACTGGCACTACCTACATCACATAGCAGGAAAGGTGTGAAACATGGCATAGAGCTTTGCATGTGTGATGATCAACTTGTTCACACAGTTTCCAGTGTTCAAAAATGTAATGCTTACTGGCATGGCTTTTAATCCTTGCAGTCTGGAAGGAGTAAGTGTATGAATTGTGACAGAGTGTTAGGTTTCACAATGTTAAGCTGGTAATTGAACCCGTGGGATATAGCAAGCAAAAATAGACACTTAGCTTATTAACTGATTTTGCAACATGAGAACTACCTTTCAAGCATTGAAACTGGACATATTCTAATTTCAGAATGAATGGAGATACACTTCAGACAGGTCTGTATGTGTGTGCGTGATTTTAATTACTTGCATAAATGCATTCCTATGTAAAAGTCAGGATTTCTGTTTGTAAATATATTTCATAAGGATTCAGTTGAATGAAATGAGTAATACAGGTTGAGGTTGTTATATATATACTTCACAAAACATAACTGTCCTCAACACATAGTTGGAATATGTGATGTATCATGATAATTATGACAAAAGTACTGTGCTCATACATATATAAGTAAATAGTCTCAGGGAGGGGTTGGATCACGGAGCCTCTATCAATATTCATACAGGAATCCCTAAGTAAATACTTGGGTCAATGTAGGAGTGTAATAAAAGACTCTGGTGATTTTTTAAAAAAACTATACAATTGGATTAATAATAATAAAACTGAGAGTTATGTTATGGCAACCTTGGACATTAATCCATTGTTTACGATTATACCAAATGAATATGGTTTAGAAAGTATTTGTGAATTCTTAAATAATAATACAAGTATGACAGCAAGGAGAATATCTACAATATGTGAAATAACAGATGTCATTCTTACAAATAATATTTTTGTTTTTGATAATACATTTTATTTGCAGACATCTGGAGTAGCCATGGGCACTCCGATGGCTAATGTTTATGCAAACATTGTACTGAACCAGTGGGAAAGTAAATATGTCTATAAGGATAATGGATTTTGTATCCCAGAACTACTGTTCTACAAAAGATTTGTGGACGATTGTTTTATTTTGTGGAAAGGTACCATAGAATATTTGAAGAATTGTATCTGTTATTTAGAAGGAACAACTGAATTTCTACATTTTAAAATGAATGTGTCAGAGATGAATATTGTATTTTTGGATATTAATTTACATATGGCCAATGGAAAAATAGAAACATCTCTACACAGAAAATTAGTGCATGCTAATAGATATACACACAGACATAGTATGCACACCCCTCATACATTTAAAAGCATAGCTAGAAGTCAGCTATGTAGAGTGAGTAGGTTGAATACTAATACGGATGAATGTATAAGACAAATGAATGATGTTAAGCAAGAGTTTGCTGAGAGGGGCTATGATATGGATAGTATAAATATTATAATGGAGGATGTTTTGAAAGAAAGAACAAACATTACAGCCCCATTCTTCAGTGAAGAAAGGCAAGTAATGAGTGATAATAATACTAACAATCGGAAATTGAGATATATCACAAGCTACAATACTAGATCTAGAGGTGTAGAAAATATAATAAGAAAAAATTGGAATATTCTACTATCGATGCCTGAGCTTAAGAATATTCTAACAGAAAGGCCATATTTTGCCTATAGAAATGAAAGAAATTTTAAACAAAGATTATGTTACAAAGATCTTAGATCAGATAATACTGGCACTAGTATAAGGACTATTAGGAAAGGTACATTCCCATGCTTCAATTGTAGCTGTTGTGAAGACCTATTATCCGATATAGAATTTAGACATCCAGTTACTGGTTTTTCTTATAAGTTTGAATGTTATGCTAATTGTAATACAACATATATGGTATACTTAGCTACGTGTATTAAATGTCCTGCATTTTATGTTGGTAAGAGCAGTAGAAGGTTAAAGGATCGTATAATAGAGCAGAAGTCAGAGATTAGAAGAAACATCCCCACCAATGCACTTGCAAAACATATACATGGTAATGCTAATGGCCATAGCTTTAAATTTAGAGTTATAAAGACTATTGGACGTAAAATGAGGGGAGGTGATCTTAATAATACACTGGAAAATATGGAATATTCATGGATAATAAAGCTACAAGCATATGTCCATCGGGGTATTAATAATGCAGTAAGTCTGAAGCCTGTATTAATTAAAAAACACCGAAAGTTTCATTAACTGAAAATATTTGCACATACACTTATATATATTTTTTATATATATTTTATATACATTTATTTATGTATTTTTGGTATATATGTATATGAAATGTTTGTAATAATTTAGTGTACATTTTTTAAATGTTGTGAATGTTTTTAATTGCTTTATATATGTTTTAGTTGTTCTATTGGTTGGCTGTGTCATATGATTGATTGTCTCATAATATATAGTTGTGAATTAAATGATTTTTCATAGCACTGAGGAAGGGGAGACCCGAAAGCTTTGCTACAATAAATTTTGGTGATTTTACGCAACTGTGTTCTATTTTGTTTTGGTATTTTACTTTGTGTATTGAACGCAGTGTACCACAGTGTTTTCTTTGACTGTTAGGTTACTCATGTACTCATATAATTTATTTATTTTATATTTGTTAACCGGGTAGAGTCTGGCTGGGCAAGTAGCCTGTTTTCAGCGGAGACCCAGGGAGAAAAGCTCCATAACAATAGCACAAAAAGATTACAGCATTTTTAAAAAGATTTACAAAAAATATACAAAAAAGTTTAACAGTTGCCAACAATCACAATTTACAAAAAGGAATGTAAAAACAGAAAAAAAATTACATTTCCTAAGCCTTACTGCAGACAGTAGTATGAAACTCATTAGATATATAACTAACATACACCATTGTGGCAGTTTCATTTGGTAGAAGACAAGGAGAAGATAGCAGAAAAAAAAATATTTGATTGATGGCATGAGAAACTAACCAGGAGTATTACAGGAGCATAGCCATTGTTGAGTAAAGTACTCCTTTAGGAGCTATTTGAAGCTATGACTATCTGTGTTTTCTAGGATAATCTGGGGTAATAGGTTCCACTGTTTGGCTACTTTGAAGGAGAAGACAGAGTCATCAAAGTAATTATGGGACATAGTTACCTTGAGTATAAGATTACCAGATGATCTAAGGGTCCTGGGGTTGGTATTTATTTGCACTAGGATGGAGAGTGCAGGGCAGTTTTTAAGTTTGTAGATAATGGAGTGGGCGGTAATGAGCTGATTGAGTAATAACAGATTGGATTGGAAAATTCAAACCAGTGTAGTTTTTGCAGAGCACGGCAATGATGGGTCCCGTTAGGTATATTAGCAGCAAATTTTGCTATTTTATTATAGCAGGAATCAAGTAGATATAAATCAGACACGCGTAGGTTAGTGAAAATTTGAGAACAGTAGAGGAGAGTAGATAGGAGGTGGGATCTGGCTGTGGCTAGTCTGGCGTTTTGAGTAAGGTAAGGTTTTGCCCTATATAGAGCACCAAGTTTGATGTTAACTTTCTTAATTGTGAGGGATATGTGTTTTGTTGAATGTTAGGTTGTTGTCTATTCTGACACCAAGTAGTTTTGTTTGGTAAACTGGTTCTATTATAGTGTCATTAGTGGAGTAGAATGAGAGAGGAGCTGGTTTTGCTTTGGATTTCCTGTTAGTGAAGATCATTAATTTTGGTTTGCTTGGGTTTAGGATGAGTTTAAGTTCATTTAGGTAATTTTCAATATCTAGAAATGACTTTTGCAGTTTGTCTTGGAGTTCTTGGGATGTGGGAGCACATCAAATAAGAGTAGCATTGTCAGCATATTGAATGATAGAAGCAGATTTAGTGGCAGTGTTTAGACTATTTGTGAATATAATAAAAAGGAGAGGGCCATTATGGAACACTGAGGAACCCAACAGAGACTGGGATGAGTGAGGAGAGTTTATTATCCCATTTAGTTGCCTGTTGTTGATTAGTAAGGTAGCTAAAGGACCAGTTGAGAGCTGTAGAGTTGAGGTTAAAGGAGGCTAGAGCATTGAGCATTAGTTGGTGGGATACTGTATCAAAAGCTTTGAACATATCAAGAAATACAGTATAGACTATTTGTCCATTGTTTTTGAGGAGCTTGATGTAGTTAGTGAATCGTTTTGGATGGAAGCCATGCTGTGAACTAGATAAGAGTTTATTTGTAGTGAGGTGGTCTAGAAGCTGCTTATGGATACATTTCTCTAAGATTTTGGCTAGGAATGAGAGAAGGGTAATGGGCTGATTACTAGAGAGATCTTTAGATGGGCCTCCCTTGTGGAAGGGGTGGATATGGGATATTTTCCATAGTATGTGGACATATTGTTTTGTGACTGATCGATTGATTAGGATAGATATGGGATAGGCGATGGAGCTTGCAGGAGTTTTTAAGAAGTCATTAGGGAGTTGGTCAGCTGCTAGACAGGTAGGTTTTAGTTTTGATATGAGTTTTTTGATATAAGAGGTTTGTATGTGTTTAAAAGAGAAGTAGTTGAGTTTAAAGTTGCTTAAAAGTGAGGTGATAGTTGTGATGAAATGAGAGTTAAACTGGGATGCTAAGCATTCTTTTCTATTTGCTGTAGGTGGTGCAGGGGTAGAGGCTTTGCCAGGGTTGAGGAGGTAGTTAATGTTTTGCCAAAATATTTGTGAGGCTAGAAAATAAGATTTTTTTGTCAGATATTTGCTTCTTAGTTAGGTTTCTTAGTTGTTTGTAAAAGGTGAGGTTTTCTGGGGTTTTGGAGGTTTGATAAGCAGTCCAGACTATATCCCTTTGTTTAATGAGATATTTAGCATCTTTGGATATCCAGTGTAGGTTTTTGGCTTTGGAGCATATTTTTCTTATTGGAGCAAGGTTATTAAGGATGTTGAGGAAGGGATCATTAAACTATTGTACAGCTTGGTCTAGGTAGAGTGATTTTTAGAGATGACCAGTTGCAGTTTTGAAGTAGGAAATTTAAGTTGGTAGGGTAAAAATTTCTTTTGTTGTGTATGTATTTGAAAATTACATTACGGGGGGAGTGAATGCATTTCTTTAGTAGAAAGGTAGGAGAGTGATCACTAAGAGGGGTTGTCAGATGAGCAGGATAGCCAGTCCAAGTTGAAATCACCTAGCACTATAGTTTCTTGGTTGAAAGTAGAGGATGCCCAGGATAAGAGACTTTCAATGGTAGGTAGATTATTTCCTGGTGGTTGGTAGGAGTCAATAATTATGACTGTTTTATGTGGATTTACTTCAAATCAGGTGGTTTGAATTTTTGCTTCTGATATATCTTCTGGGGGAGTACAGATTAATTTTTCTATTTTGAGGAAAGTTTTATACATGATGGCAATGCCTCCACCATGCTTGTTTAGCCTATCTTATCTAATAACAGTATAATCACTAGTGAGTATTTCCTCATCTTTAATGTGTGGTTTTAGCCATGTCTCGGTAATAATTACTATATCAGGATTGTAGGTAGCTAGGGCTGCATGAACTTCACTTGTTTTTTTGTGATACTTCTGAGATTAAAATTAGTTGTGAGTAAGTTTGATTTGGATTTATTTAGGGGAGAAAGGTGGAGGGTAGTATTAGCAGGCATTGTGGGTGTTATTGGGTGGGGTGGGAGTATCTGTGTGCGTCCTGGGTTAGCATATATGTCAGCTTGGAGTTTGATTTCTGTTAGTGAGTATAGAAGAAAAGAGAGTCTGAGCTTGGATATTAGTCGATGAAAGAAATCTGGATAGGAAGGAGAGTTAGGGGTATGGACATATGTATAGTGGAATAGCAATATGTAAGAGTTAGTATAGACATTAGAATAGATGTGAAAATGGATATTTGGTTTTGTATGATATGTAATAGTGAGGAGTGTAGGAGAGGGGTAGTGTGCTATATTTGATGGGATGAAGGTAGTGGAACAGAAGACTAGGTAGAGGATAATGAGTAGGAGAGAACTGCTCAAAGCAGTGGTGATAGCTGACGTGTTGAAATAGTAGTGGAAATAGGAGAAAAATATGGATGGGTTGGTGTGTGCAGTCTAACAGAGAGAGAAATGTACTGATAAAGTGAGGTGGTGGGGAGACAGTGTTATGTGTGGATTGAAATAATAGTTAGTGAGGTGGGAGGGGAGAAAGTGAAAGAAATAATTGATTGTGGGTGTGTTAGATGAGGTAGCTGCAAGTTATAGAATAATGAGTTAGAAAGGTGTAGTTTGGTTTAATAAGTTTAAGGAAAGTGGGTATGGGTGGGAATGGGGGCAGGGCAGGGGAGCAGAGCATGAGCAAAGTGAGGGCAAACAGAGCAGGTTGAGCCAAGCCCAGAGGCAAGCACAGTCCAGAAACAATCAGTAAAAACTCTTTAACACAAAAAGGCTATGTACTGTTAATAGTACAAAAAGAGGTTTTATTGTGTACTGTTAATAGTAAGATAAAAAGCTTTTATTGTGTAATGCTATCAGGTAAGAAATGTCTTAAAGCAGGCTGATTTGTCTAGCATTTAATAGACATAAGTTTGTTGAAACTGAGAGTCTTATGAATAGGGCAGGGTCCTTCCTGTCAAGCTACTTTACAGCACACCGACTTACTAAACAGTAGACAATGCCTTAAATAAGTATATCTTAAAAATGTAAAACTAAGCCAACATACTTTGCAGATAAAGTCAGACACTGCAAGCTGAGAGATAACAGAGCTGTATGATGAGCGATTTTCGTTGCAGCTATTTTATTCACTATACAGGACTTTTAACAGTACACTGGCAGTATGGAGAAGCAAAAGTCAAAGCTTAGGTGATAGCTGAGGAGAGAAAAAATAAAATAAATGTTACCAGTGATGGTGTTTAGCACACAAAAGATAGAATGGAGGTATTTGGGAGAGAACAAAAAGAGAACCTCAAACAATAAAACACAAACTGCTGAGACTACCACATTAGCATTTACTCTAATAATAAAAATAACATTAAACAAAGGCTGCAAACACTGCAAAGGTGGTTCATTTTTTCTTTATGGTGCCTCATTCTCTTATCTATGTTTTCCTCATAGTAATTCTATCTCTGTCTTTTGGCATGTGCTATCTGTAGCAATAGTTAAAGTACTCCTTTGAATATGAGCTATATTTCTTACTAAGGAGCAATAACTGCAGTCATTAAAGCCAGCATTAGATTGTTAGGAATGTTGCTCTCTTAAATCAATGTACTTTCAGACTTTTTAGAAAGTCTCTTCTCCCTGACATACACTTAGTGAGTGAACATCAAACAGGCAAGACTCTGAAATCCTGACTGTTCCTACAGTCAGTGTAATCATAGACACCAGCAAGCCATTAGCAGGTGACACTTCTCAATGCTCATCTGTGTAATGCTTATGGCTTGTATATGTAATCATGTACCTCCTTACACCATGTTTACATTCCCTACACTTAGTGCAGATTGTGGTTTTCAGGTATGCTAATGATTTAATACCTCATTTCATAGTCACAATACTCACAGGGCTGACTCTGCATTATATAAGTGTAATCGTGTAGCTAATGCCCTTGTATTATACTGGGCAGACTGTTTGAATCCAGAGAGCTTGTCACTGCTAAATAAACACAACTTTTGGAGAATTATCTACTTTGCTGTATTGCCAAGGTATGCTATTATTTCTTACATAATGCTTTTAATGTAGCATTAACAGGCAAAGTGCACTGGCCATTTAAACATGTTTTTTTATTCCTTCCTTAATAAGCCCAGCTGCAATTGTCCAGGAACAGGTGACTATGGGAGATGGTCCTTGTACTGAGCCACCTCTAACAGAAACAGAGGAGTTCCTGTCCACTGTCTGAGATCTAGGTGGCTCGGTAGACAGTTCCACAGAATCCTTGCCATTAATGCAGATGTGGATGACAGACCCAGAGTGTCACAAGTACACCTTCCAGGTATGCAAAATTCTAGCATTATTCTTATATCTTTATATGTGTATACATGAAATGTCCGATATATAAAGACCCAGTGATAAGTGTGAGTCAGATGACACTTTCTTAGAGAAACAGAGGAGGGTATTTGGAGGGGGATCTAACTATTTACTACATTTCTGTATGAGAATATTTTTAATTTGCAAATGTGAAGGGGATTGTTTTGATTTTCCTGTTACATTAGCATTGTGATATGTAGCCTTCTTTCCTTTCACTTCCTCACATACAAGGGCATTTGTAATGAAGGTTGAGTAAGTACACATTTGGTTATTGTTATTACTGTGCATAAGGAAGATTTGTGTCTATATAAGATTCAAATTTGTGTTGATTTAACACCTGTTAGAGTTTGACATGCCTTTTCTATAAGGAAAATATGTGATCAGTTTTATTCTCAATTTTTCTGTTTGTTGTTTTTATTAACTGTTATTATAGGTGATCCTAACAGTGGCACTGTGGAATGCCTACCACCTGATGTCCGAGTCTTGGTAGCCTCTGATAATGATGGTGTGATGAACAGGCATAGTTTTGGGGTGCAGAGGGTCAGTCTGACACTGTGGTTTCTACATCCCATGACCACATTTTGGACACAGTCAGCATGCCTATGCATATCCATGAAATGCAGACCACTCATGTAGGGCATGTTGAGGGTGATACAGTTGATCAAGGTAGTATGATTGCTCTGGTTGCAGAGCTGGTTGCCTCTCCTGCTAGCAATTGTGAGGGCATGTGCCACACAAGAGGGTTGGTAAGGGTGCCTGGAAGAGGCCTGATGTCCATTCTCCTCCTGAAGCTGCTGTGTTATTAAGTGCTGTGAAATATATGTGTAGGGCCATTGTGGAGGCACCGGCACATTTCATCAAGGCTTTGGAAGAGAAAGTGCAACTAAATGTTGCACATTCTGATGTGTGTGACTCCCTGCTGTGTGCAACTCTTTGGACATGATGAACAACACACTGGATCAGGCAATGTATGTGATGGGAGTGTCTGTTGGGGGCAGATGTGCATCCATGTGGCGGGAGAGCCACTACATCTTCTGGTGTTAGCAGACATGGCCATGCAAGATTACACTCCCATGGTGACGTTAAATATACTGCGCCATCAGTGGTTGCATTGTCAACCCGAAAAGGGGGTAGGCCATGGGGTTAGGTTCCTGGATGTTGTCGTGAGGAGAACTCATCCAGCAGACATCACTCACTTTAAGTAGCACCTCTAGCTATGATCATGGAAGTAGTAGTAAAACTCATTGCAAAGGTGGTTCTTCTGGTTGGGGGTGACAATGCTGAACTGACGTTTCTATCATGCATGGCTTATACCTGTCTGAAATGCCAGGACACAGTGCTAGCACAGTGCTTGATTGTGCTCATGGACACACACACACACATACACACACACGCACACACACACACACACACACACACACACACACACACACACACACACACACACATACACACACACACACACACACACACACACACACACACACACACACACACACACACACACACACACACACACACACACACACACGCATTGAAAACAAAATCACTTGCACATACCACCACACACATACATGCAAACTATCTAAACAGTAGTGCTGAGTGCAGTACATCTTCATAGGTTCATAGGTTGGTACTAGGCTATCGGTCCTAGGGCCTCTACAAGTCTGGTCATAACAATTCCCTGGATATTTCTTCCCAAAATATTTACTTCTCTGGAGCCCTGTCTAGCAGAGCGACTGACATGATCCCCGGGGCAAATTTCCTATCTCCCATCCAACCGTCAAGGTTCCTTCTGATGAAGGCCAAGGAGGTGCTCTGTTTGACATGTATGGGCAGTCTATTCCAGAGTATGGGGAGTCTCTGGGACAGGAACCTATCCCTCCAGCATGTTTTGTTTATTGTGATGACAAGGCTTAGCTCCCTGGAGTGTGCGGCTCTGAGGGATTGGGATTTCTTTATGTGGAGCATGTCCAACAGCTCAGGGTTTGACATGGCCTTGTATGTTAAGCAGAGATCATCTCTGAGTAGATGATATGCCACAGAGTATAGCTGGAGGTGTTTTAGACAGTCGGCATAGGGCATCTGCTTTGGGCCTGTGATTCATTTAGTGAGGTATTTCTGCGGCCTTTCCAGCTGTTGCAGATGTCATGTGAGGTACATACCAAACAGGGTGTTGTACTCTATAATGGGTCTAAAGAGGGATGAGTACAGTGGGACAATGACCTCCATTTTTCTGGATGAAAAGCCCATAGTGATGAGGTGTGCTACATAGAAAGATTTCCTGACTGTTGTGGTGATGTGGTTATCGAAGGTGAGACCACTGTCCACCTGTGTCCTTAAGTCTCTCATCACACTTTTGGTGTTTAGTGTACTGCCATTTATGTGGTAATTCATGGGTACATGTTTTTTCCCAAAGAGGATAACTATACATTTCTTGGCATTAAGCTTGAGCCCATGGCTCTGGCACCAAACATCTGTTTCTGAAAGGCCCTTTTGTAGAATATCCACATTATTTGGGGATTCAGTAATGGCTCCCAGTTTGCAGTCATCTGCGAACTTTGTTTGCCATAGTCCCTTAGTGTTGGCCTGTACTTCAGAGAAGTAAATGCCAAACAAGAGCAGCCCCAGGACTGAACCCTGAGGTACTCCACTTGTCACTTGTCTGGAGCTGGATTTGGAGTCGGCTACTTTTACAGTCTGGGTTCTGTCAGTAAACCAGTTGGCAACCCATCAAGTGACGTAGGGATTTATGCCCAGCTTAGTAAGTTTATCTATGATTCCAGAGTGGGGGATGGTGTCAAAGGCCTTGGCAAGGTCCAGATAGGCTGTGTGGAACACCTTATCCTCGTCCACAGCTCTGGAGACTGATTCGAAGAAGTCAATCAGGTTCAGGAGACAAGATCGGCCCTTCATAAACCCAGACTGGGTGGCGTCCAGTGTTTGAAGGTTCCAATGTCTTTGTTTATAAGTTTCATGATAATCGTTCCATGCCCTTGCAGATCAGGCTCATCAGACTGATAGGACAGTAGTTCCCGAGATCCAAGGTGAATCCCCCCTTGTGGAGTGGGATAACTATAGCTGTGCGCCACTCAGTGGGCACAAAGCCTGAGGTGAGGCTATGATTAAACATGACACTTAGGTGAGGTGCCAGTTAATTTTGTAGTTCATGTAGTACATAGCCCGGGATGTCATCTGGTCCCATGGATGCTGTATTCTTAGTTTTAGAGAATGCAGTTTCTACCTGTGTGGCCGTGATTACTGGAATTTGGAAATCTTTTGGTATTGAGATGGGCCCTTTAGGGGTGAGAGGGGGGTGAAGTTGGCACTGAATCAATCTGCCAGGATGTTGGTAATATCCTTGGGATCAGTATATTTAATGCCATTCTGTTGTAGCTCAGAGCAGATCTAAGCATTGCCATTTAGATTCTTGACATAACTATAGAATGCCTTGTTGTTGTCTTTGGAATATTTGGCAATTTTATTTTCGTAACTAGCTTTGGAGGATTTTATGAGGGATCTCAGAGTCTTACTGAGGCTGGTACAGGAGGTTTTTCCATCCTGGGATTTTCCTCTTTTCTGCAAAAATTTATTCCTTCTGTTGTATAGTTTGTTTATGGCAAGGAACCACCAGATTGGCTTCCTGTTTTTGGAGGGAAGCGTCTTGGTTCTATTTGGGATGGCACGATTCATGCCCAAGTGGATGTGCTCATAAAGTGCCTTAGTGTAGGATTCAGCAGTTGAACTTTAAGCTCTTGTCTGCATGGGTGTCATGATGTTTGCCACTTCTGACTTGAGTAGCATGAAATTGGCTTCGGAGAAGTTGTTTATTGAGGTTTCCTTACTGGGTGGTGGAGGTGGGATGTGGATGCCAAGGGTGATTTGCTTATGGTCAGATCTGACCAATGACTGGGTGACCACTGGTGTGGAGCATCTATCTCCCATTTTGGTAATGACCAGGTCTAGGATATTGGAGCCCCTGGTGGGACTACGGATTAATTTATGAATTCCAAGAACCGTTGGGAAAAGGTGCTGGTATCTGAGTAGCTTTCACAGTTAATGGCAGGGTAGTTGAAATCACCTACTATTAGGGTGTTTGGTTGTATCTTAATATTTTCCAGTATGTTTAGAAAGGTATAGTGAGAATCTTGGGGGCATGGTAGCGGATCTGTAGCAAGCTACACTTTGGATTGTAGTCTTACCTAGTGCTAGTTGCACCTGGAGAATTTCAGATGCATTTTGTTGGGCAACTAGCCTGGAGGTGTGAATATCCTTGGTATATATGGACACTCCTCCACCTTTAGTGTTTCAGTCTTGGTTTGGTGGCCGAAAAGTGTGATAAGAGTTGTAGCCTGGTATTGCAGGGGTGCTCTCTGGAGCCTTGAACCAGGTCTCAGTTACTGCACAGATATCGATGTTCTCCATTTTTAGGAGTGCTCAAGAGAGTGCATTTTGAAGTTTAGACTTCTAGCATTGAGTAGCATTACCTTCAGATTTTGCATGCTTGTATGTGCTATGGTGGTGGTTTTGTCCTTTGAACCTTGCCTAAAAAAGGCACTATAGTGGTGGCAAGAGCTTTAGCCAGTAAGCTGAATCGCAGGGGCGACACGTGCAGACCATCTCTGGCAAAGCATCGTGGTTTGTCGATCATGTCGCCCCAGGCAGACAGATACTGGATCCCCTTTGAATGACACCAGAAGCCTAGCCAATTGTTGGAAGTCAATCATTTTGTCCTTGTACTGTGGTATCATTCTGGGCAAAGGCAGGATGCTACTCAGGGCTAAGGTAATACCTGCCTGGGCCACATGATCCGAGAACTCTTCCATATCTCTTTTCATGTAGTCCAGGGAGATACATCTCAAGTCATTCACTCCAACATGGACAATGACAGAGTCATATCTGTACTTGTGGAGTGACTTGAGTGCATGTGTTATGTGGTGGATCCTGGCAACCGACAGGCAGCTGACTGTAATTTTCTCCTTGCTCAGCCTGGTGAGTGGGACTTCAGTGTGCCTGACTATAGAGTCACCTATGACTAAATTGTTTTATACATTGTCTTGCGTTAGTGGCTGTTGTTGGGTGGCACACTGGTGTTGTGAGCTATGTGTCACTTTGGTTGTGATTGGTGTTTGCGTTTCAGCTTCAGAGGTCCTTGTTGCTTGGGCAGGTTAATGTTAAAGGCCTCCACATATGTAGGTTTAGTGTTGCTATATGTGGGTGTTGATGATGTGGGTTTTGAAGGGCTATGTGTTGCTTGAGGCGTAGTGCAGGTGTTAATCTACTCCTCTTGACTGTCTAGCACAATCTTGGCTGGAGAGAGCTTTGCTTCCAGTTTGGCTATGTAAGAGCATCTCTCGTGGGTTGTAGTATTGGGTGGTAGGAGGAGAGGGCTGTCTGTGTACATGGGGTAGTTGCTGCATTGCCCATTATGCTCAGATTCACCAGGTGGACAGGAGAAATCACCAGAAGCTGTCCCTTGGACATGCCTGTTTATGTGCTTTTTTTGTAAAGTACAAGAGCTGTTTTCCCTTACCTTTGCAAGGTACTTTGCAATTATAGGCTGTTTAGTGCCTACGATTAATTTCTCCTTATTAACAAGGAGAGTTGAGTGTTTGTATCAGTTTAAGGCTTCTTAGTGCTTTCCAGCAGGTTCTAGAGCAAGTGCTAGTCACAGGGGTTCAGATTTTAGTGCTACTACTGAGAAACCAGCTAGTTCTAAGGGAAAATTTGAAGAGCACACTTTCTGGCACCTGGAATAGCTTAACCGTAGCCCCGTGGCACTGCACAATGTGAAAAATGAGCAAACACATGCGTTTTTAAGCCAGAAAGTTGAAAGGAATAGAAATCAGCCCAAAATGGCTGATAAAATTACAATTTCAGAGCTGGAAACCACTCCTCTAGTGTTAGATAGGCAGTACAATGCTCAACACTTCCACTGGTAAGCAGTAGGATTTCCATCTACCACAGCAAGGTCTGGATAGCTCTGAACACAGAAAATAAAGCCATGAAACCAGCAAAGCCTGGGATCTGCACTACACTAGCTAGGAAAGGTGGGAAATGAACAAACAAGATAGTATTTTTGGTGTTTTTTTTTTTTTTGGTTAAAACAGGCTAAACAATGCATTAATACAGTAAATAAACACAGAAAAGGTTAACACACTTGAGTGTGTAGCCCTAAAGAGTAAATGCAATTAAAACGTTTCAAAATTAGCAATTTAAAACTTTTTAAATGAAGCAAAGCAAGTGCACAACTAAAAAAATGATTTAAGAGGCAGTAATACAGTACAATAAGTAGCGAGCCTATATATACAGAAAAGCAGCTAAAACAACACTAAAACAATTCAGATGCAGTGCAACCAAGAGCACTTGAGTTGTAGAAATATAAAGGCAAATACAGTTTTAATAAATGCACTACAACATACTCTATATTTCCAAAATGTTTGAGAAGCACAGTCAGAACACAAGGAGATTCAGGCATTTTTTTTTTTTTTAGGATGGGAGAAAGGATGAACAGAAGGTAAGAACTAAGTGGGTTGGCCTTCTCAGATGTTCTCTCTGTATTAGGTAGAATGAGCTAATGACACTAGACTGGGAGGAATGTCCAAGATCAAATTTAGAGTAGAGGCGGGCAACTGCAAGTCCAGCAGGTATAAAGACAAGATACCAATAGGAAGGAGGGGGTGGCAAACTTTTTACCTACACAATCAAGTATATGGACAATATTACAGCTACGACCTAACTATTTTAGGCAGAAAACACTACAGAAATGTTTATCACAGCAGAAAACCAGCAGTGAGCCAGTAGCTGTGAAATAGATATAAATATGCAGTATACAGTAAAATTGCTATAAATATCTAGAAAAAGCAACAACTACTAAAAATAAGCAAGAAAACAGGCTACTTATTGTTATATATCCCACATCAGGTGCTCCTCCTCAGGTAGCTTTGCGTGTAATCTGTTGTTACTGGCCCTGAACACTATATACTCTGATAGATGGTGTTTCTTTCTCGTCCACACTCACTTCGTTGGTATCAGCCTTGCCCTCCTACCACCTTCCCCCACACCCACCCTGTGCAAATGATGATGATTATGCCCTGTCCTTTCACATGGCTTTGTGACTTAGAGTCACATAAATGTCTGATGCACACAGTTCCTGCTTCTAAAATTGTTGAACCTCATTGTATTTCAGTCAGTTTTGTCAGTAAATCATTGGAAGAATTAGGTACTTTAGTCTTCCTTCTTGGTATAGTTGTGCAAATGAGGCTATAATTGACCTGTTTCATATTTTATAGCCAGTCATCAATTGAAATGCTTAATGCACACTATTGCTTCTAATAAATAACTGCATATTGCAAAAATCTGACAGAGGAGATATTACTGACGTATTATAGACACTTTCATAATTCACTTTTCTTACACACTCATATTATTTTCTTTCTTTCTTTCCTTAGACAAATTCTCTGCTTAGGGGCATATACATATTTTCATATGATAGTAATCAGTTATGACTTTTTTCCTTTACAGGTTCCACACTTGTCATTACTGAAAATTGTGTTCTAGGGGGATGTCACTGTCTCATGCCATCAGAACACAGCAATTACATGGGTAACTAAAGGTTGTAGAGTCTGACAGGTATCAATTTTCCTACTTGTATGTGTATGGGGGGGGGGGGGGGTTCTTAGGCTTTGACCTATGTAGTCAAAGCCTCTTAACCAGAACCAAAGCACACTATGCATGCCTCCGTCTGCCAGCACCATCTGCAGCTGGTGGTTCTCATTCAGACTCCTCATTTGTACCTGCTGCTGTTGGCCCTGCCTGTGATCCCTGAAACTATGGTCCTGCCCCTTGTAGAGCCTGTTTCCTGAGAATTATATTGTATAACATGGCACAGACTGTAAGTATTTTGGCAGAGGTGCCTGGGTCACACTGCACTGCACCTCTTCATGTGTTTAGACACTTAAACATTGATTTAAGCAATTCAGACACACAATATATGATATTCCTAGTTTGTGCATGGGCCTTTTTGTATCTTTGCTCAGTGGGGCTGTGTGAGTTTCTCATGGGTGTCATAAGCCAGGGTCCAGTGTATAACCTGCATCCCCCACTAGATTCCCTTAAGGAATATCACCCCTACCAAACCTGGTGTACAGCTCACAAGTGTGCCATATGTGTGAGTCATTGAAACTGCCTGGGTTACCTGCACAGACACTGTAGATGATCCCTTGAGCATTACAGCAATCTGACAGTTTATAGAAGGGGAAACCTTTTCTGTTGATGTACCTCCTTCTATGTTCCCCAGGTGGGACTGTGATTTCTATAGTTGTGCAATCTATATCCCCCAGCACTTTGGGGAAGCATGCTACTCCATAGAATTCCTGCATAGTTCTTGCTCTCTCCTGTGGGGGGTCTGCCGGAAACAGATGTGATCATGTGTATGCAGTAGAACTGCATTTAAAAAACGATGCAATATTCTTGAAGATAATGCCTCGATACGTACCTAATATATCCTCTGTGGGTCTCTGGAAAATACCAGCAACCAGTATAATTACCAATAACTAGTATGCATAATGCTAAACATACCTTAGTTTCCACTGGGATAGGTTTTCCACAATTTCCTCTGGGGCCTGAGGTGGGGGCAGCACAGGTTGCATACTTCCTCCAGTGTTTTCTTTTCCACCCTGTATCTCTCAGCAATTTCTGTGTCACGCAGTCCATGATAAGTCAATGGGTTCTAAACACCCCTCTTCTTCTTGCCCAAGGTCTGGCAGCAGCAGCACCCTGATTTAAAGCCTGTTGCACATACAGTATACTAATAGCATCAGCAACCCCTAATATGTTTTTTTTTCTGTGTTTAATCATGTCTATATTCGAATGATTTTTTGATGTTAGGCCAAAAGTGTACACAGAGAGTACACAATTGCTTTATAGCTACCTGAATAGCTCCGCCATGTTGGACTGGTTAATTAGCATGTACTTTGGCTATTTATGTGAGTTTGGCACTCTGCACATCATGTAGAGCCGTTTAATGAATGCCAAATAGTACGCTAATGTGTTGGCAGAATCGTGCACTGACAACATTTTAGCTAAATGTAATGAATTCGGCCAATTATTTGCAGCTTCAGTAATACATAAACCATAGTACAAAGTTCTTACTCTCCTGGGATGAACATGCACTGGGGTGTGCTAGCATATTGTCTCAGTGTCCACAGTGACTCAGCTACTGCCCTGCCCACATTAAGGACAACTTCCAGTGCACCCCGAGCCTCTGCCAGAGATCAACTGTGATTGCTGTTGCAGTGCAAGTTCTTCCCCCGGGAGTATAATACTGATGCATCCCTGTCAGCACCTCAGACACCTAAGGTCTGAATTGAACCCAGGTTGCTTGGGCTATAGCCAGGGCTTTATTCATCTCCAAAAATGACAACAACAATGTGTTGGCCTACATGTAATTCTGTTTGTAAGTCTTTCTGGTTAGATTTTGTAAGCATTTCTTCAAGGATATGTTTTTTTTTCATCTTAACCTCTAGCTGTCATGTACACCCTCACTGACATCACCTGACTCCTTAAAGTATAAAACATAGCTCACCACTGTATGATGCTTCTTCTATCTTCTATGGAATAGAACAAAGACCTCTAGCTAATTCCAGTCTTTAAGGGCTCATGTTTGGCACACCTCTCTGAACAACTCCTCTGTTAGGCAATTACTGAAACCTAATAGGATGTCAGCTGATGTGCTCTTCATTTTTATGAACATCCACGCTTGACATACCTAATTTCTGTTAAGAATTATGAAGGTTCAATTAAAAAAATTTAAACAGCTAATGACTTATTTTATTCCAGTTTGTCTCGGTCCGTAAGAGGTAAAATTTTGTAATACTTAACATAAACTGCACATTACATTTTGTGAAAAGACCAGTTATAAATCATTGAGCAATACCTGTTTTGGGGTATGCAGCAATTCTTGGGCTACTGTTGCAGCGATGACAGCCCTGTTGCTTCCTGGGCTGTGCTGAAGTGAGACTGACAATCCACTCACTAGCTGAATCCCAAGGTCTGTGATCATCACCTTTTCATCAAGGACAGTCACTGTCTTCTCAGCTAGGATTGAATCAGAGAGTGGAGACAGAACCTGCAAAACAAGCAACGCATTTCTGAATTTTACCCTTCTCTACTTAGCTGAAGGTCACTCATTACAAACATTTCCTTTCAAGCTTCCTTAGCTGTCATCATACTGTAAGACTGCATGTGAAACATTTTCCTGTCAACCGCTGGTAATGACTTTGCCTAGAAGCAGGCAATTTCAAAAGCATATATTTTTCTCTTCCAATGAAGCATTAAAGTTTACCTTGAAAAACAAATAAAGATAGAGTAATAATGACATACAGACAGACTAGAAGCAGTTTTTCAATTCCAGGCATTATTTTAAAATGCACTAGGATGAATGTACCTACACATTCCAGGAAAAAAGAATGACCGGACAGGCCTGTCTATTCTTTTCTGAAATAAATATGTATGTTTTTCTACTTTTATCAGAAACTACAGGGGGAAATACATCAAAAAAGAAATACTTTTTCATGTGAGAAATGTTAAATATCTAAATAAGTGAAGATACCACATTACATTTTTCTCACAATAACAAATGCTTCCTGTATTATTTTGTGAAATTTCAGAATTAAAGCTTAAGTCGTACATATTTACACACAGTTGATTTAAGTGCACTTGAGAAACCTAGGTAAAGTTAAACCTACACACACACACACACACACACACACACACACACACACACACACACACACACACACACACACACACACACATTTATGTTATTTTGCATTCCTACACAAGAAGATCAAAAACAGCTATAAATGTGCATATTTCTTCCAGGCGTATTAGCATTTACTAACAACCTAAAAGCAGCTCCTCTATAACACAGAACATTTAAAAAATATAAAAAGGGTGCATTCATTCCTATTTTTATAATTAACCCTGTCATAACAAAACTTTACACATCACAAATTCCTCCAGCAATTCTTTCCCTCTCCTCTCACCCTCAGCCCCTATTCCCTTTAGGCAATCTCATCTAATTATACCTCTGAACCTCTTAGAGCAAGAAATCTGGACAAAGCCATAAATAATGGGGGGATAAAGGCCCAAAAATTGGGACAATTTTTAATATTGCTCTTGCTATCTTGGAAAGTTGATAGAATAACAGGTTTTGCATTAGCATGGATTTTTCTGAAGGGTATGAAGTCTGAAACCACAATCAAATGAGAAATGAACCAAAAATATGAGACAAAAATCTGGACATTCTGCAAAAATCTGTACAGTTGAGAGGTATGCATCTAATGTTTCCTGTACTATGATTTAGAAAAGCCATATATTTCTTGCAAGCTATACATTCATTTATTGCATTCAGACAATCCATGAAACATATTAAGCTTTCTTCTTCCAAATGCTGCAACCTCCTAAAACAGTGTTAAAGGATTCTTTGAGATAAATGGAATTAGAAAGATTATATTTAGAAAAAAAAAATTTTACTTGTGCATTTTCTTGATTTGCAATCCTATCTTCTCCCCTTGATGATTGATTGGTTTGCCATTACATGCATAATATGAGGGTCACCTGTAGGTGACCCCAAGGCAGATACTCTCAGGGCTATTAGGATCGGATTGTCTGGATGTTGTAAACAGACAAATGGTAAGCAAGCCTGTTATATTGTAGATGAAGGGGCATTGTATCCTTGAGGTCCTTCAGGAATGAATGCACACTGAGACTGTGACATGACTTCATACTCTGAAACTGAGTATCTGCATATCTACCTTAAGGACACTGTTGACTCAAAAATGTACCCTGCACATGGAAAAATATTGCTTTCTCATGTCCAAAGGAAGCAATCATTTTACTGCATATATCAATACCATCTTTCCAAAACAAGGCAGCTGTTCTGTAACTGCTGAATCATCCCTTCATCAGCAACATCTCAGTACTGGAGTCAATAGTGGAATGCACTGCCTGTCCATCTTCTACCCCATGGTATGGAATTCAAACTTAATGATTCTTTATCTGGAACCTTACATACCTACAAAGTGGTAAGAGATCTGGGATCACAAGTAGACTGTGACCTTAACTTTGACCGCCATGTGTCTACTACAGTAAGGAAGACTTTCTACATAGCAAACTTGATTAGCAAAGGCATCACCTCTACAGCAAAGGAGGTTATAACCCATCTATATCTGTCACTAATCAGGCCCATAACTAAGTATAACACCCCTTTTGGCATATACCGTACAAACCACCTGAAACAATTGAGAGATCTCAGAGGTTTCTAAGAAGATCAAGGGATTCCAGCACATCCCTTACACAGATCGACTAAAGTCTCTGTCACTATACTGAGTATCATATAGACTTCTTAGGGGAGACTTATGCCTGGCTTACAGCACAATCTCCGACCCAAACCTAATGAATTTGCTGCACATCTGTAAATCAAACAGGACTAGAAATACCCATTCCAGAGATCTAATATAGCCTGCAACTTGAACAGGATGTGCTGGAAGGACAGATTTTGTCTCTCAGTGACTGCCGTTTCTTTGGAATAAGTTGCCAATTCACGTGAAGCAGAGCACTTCTATAACACTGTTCAAATGGAACTTGGATGAGAGCATGGGGCACCATAAATTCTTACCAGGGATAATGCCCACGACCCTCCTGGACATGGGCAGTCATTAATAAATACAGTCCTGCATATTGACTGAAGTATCTATAAAATGGCTAGGCTTGAAATGACCTCTGGGTCGATAGCCTAGTAAACTCCTATGATTCTATGATCCCATGTACTCTCATCTATGCAAAATTAAAAACATAGTAAAACAAATGATGAGAAGAACATCTTAGCAAAAGCAATAGCAAGTCAAAAACAATGGATAGTGCAATTACCAATTTAATGCAGGGTCTGTTTCCGGACTAATATGGTGACACCGAGAAAAAGAGGTGAAATTACAGACTGAGAGAGATTAATATAAATATATATATATACATTTGTGGGAAGGAATGAGAGGGAATATAACAAAACATTAGTGTGTCTCATAAGAAGCACACTTAAGGGAGAAGCGCACCCACAGACTGAAAAAAAAACATGTTCATCATGTCTTGATGTTTCCTGCATTTTAACACCACTTTTGGGCTTAATATACTTTTTTTTTACATTTTTAAGTATAATTTCAGAGTTTTCCCACATTGGGTCCAGCATCTTGATTTTTTTCAGTCTACCTCTAGGTATCCCACATTGCAGTGTTTGGCTTTAAAATACTAAATCATAGCCACTAAGACCCTGTCAATGCATTGACTTTACATGTGTTTTCACATATACCCTGCTTTCTTTTAGTCATTCAGCTTTAATTACCATTTCTTGCTTTTCAATGGCTACTTAAAAGACAAACCGGGGTAATCACACAGAACATATCATCGTGGAACTTATAAACAATGACATTGGTAATCTCCAAACTCTGGACCCCACCCAGTTTGGGTTTGTAAAAGGCAGATCATGTCTCCTAAACCTAACAAACTTCTTTGAAGCGGTCACCAAAGTCGTAGTTGAGGGTAAGGTGGTTCACACAGCCTATCTAGATCTCACCAAGGCTTTCGACACCATCCCCCACTCTGGAATTATAGATAAACTCACTAAACTAGGTATAAATCCCTATGTCACAAGATGGGTTGCCAACTGGCTCACTGACAGAACCCACACTGTGAAAGTAGCAGACTCCAAATCCAACTTCAGACCAGTGACAAATGGAGTACCACAGGGTTCAGTCCTGGGTCATCTCTTGTTTGGTATCTACTTCTCTGAAGTACAGGTTAACACAGAAGGTCTTTGGCTAATGAAGTTCGCAGATGACTGAAAACTAGGAGCCATAATCAAAACTCCAAAAGATGTGGACATCCTACAAAAGGGCTTCACTGAGACAGATGCCTGGTGTCAAAGCCATGGCCTCAAGCTCAATGCCAAAAAGTGCATTGTCATCCTTTTTGATAAAAACTCTGTACCCATGAACTACCACATAGGCGGTAGTCTACTTAACACCAAAAGTGTGATAAGAGACCTTGGGACACAGGTGGACAGTAGTCTCTCCTTTGATAATCACATAGCCACAGTAGTCAGGAAATCCTTCTACATGGCACACCTCATCACAAAAGGTTTCTTATAAAGGAAAAAAAGAGGTCATTGTTCCCCTCTACTCGTCATTCATTAGAAACATTATAGAGTACATCGCCACTTTTGGTATGTACCTCACAAGACATCTACAACAACTGGAAAGGCCACAGAAATACCTCATAAAGAGGATTACTGGCCTCAAACAGATGCCCTATGCAGACCATCTAAAAAAACTGCAGCTTTACTCCGTCGCATATCGCCTACTCAGAGGAGATCTCTGCCTAACACACTTTGTCAAACCCAGAGCTTTTGGACATGCTCCACTTAAAGAAATCCCAATCCCTCCAAGCTACACACTCTAGGGACCTAAACCTTGTCACCACAATAAACAGAACATGCTGGAGGGATAGATTCCTGTCCCAGAGACTTCCCATACTCTGGAACAAACTACCTATCTATATCAAACAAAGCTCCTCATTAGCACTCTTCAAGAAAATTCTTGATGATTGGACGGGAGATAGGAAATTCACCCCAGGGATCACTTCTGTGGCTCTGCTCGACAGTGGCACAGGAAAATAATTTTCTCGGGTTGCGAAAGCCATGGTACCTTTTGGGTAGGCTTATATAGGCCCTAGGGCCAATAGCCTAGTACCTACCTATGAACTTATGAAGAACAGTATTCTTGGTGCCTATTATTTCTTTTTCTTTCTAAAGTGGCCAATTGTCATTCTTTGCTATGCCTGAGATGTAGTCCTTAAACTCATCACCCCTCCCCCTAAACACCTCCCCTTCATATCTGTCAAAGTGGGAGAGGTAATTTGAGTTGTTTGTTGCTGTGATTGATATCTCACAGTAGGAGGCAAAGTTCATGTTCTGTTGCCTTGTACTATCCACCTACTTACAGTGGGACACTTATTTTGCTGCACCATAGCCTCTTTCTGTCCTCAAATTGTAATCCTTACCACTTACTAATTGGTAACGCATTGTCTGGCAAACCTTCCAACTTCCATTTTTCAGGGATTCCCGACAAAGCAAAATTCATAAGTAATTGTGTCAGAAAGGTGGTAAAAAATAAAACATTTTGTTTTTATATAGCACTGGGATGCATTTAAAATAAGACTTTCTGGATCAACATGCATTTTTTTAAACAATAGTAAACTATCACATTATTGACTTAACAGTAATAACCACTGATTACCTGAAAGGTTATGAAGGACAGGTCAAAAGTACGATTTAAAAAATCATGAGCATTCTGCAAAATCAGAGACATTTCAGGTGTATGGTTTGGGCCATTTACCTCTTATTGTATTGTTACCTGTATTTGCTCCCTATAATTTGTCTCATGCAACTGGAGGATTTATCCAAGTTGTCTGCAGTAATTTTCTTAAACAAGTAAATAATTGTTAATGCATCTTCTCTGATTTATTTTTCATACATTGTAACTCAATATGCAGCCCCCTCCCTTCACTGTTTTTTTTCTGATTCCAGTCACTTTGTTTTTTCATTCCTCTTTATAAACCCATCCCACATATTACTATTTTTTGTGTTTATGTAAATATGTTTATTCCCTTCCCTTTTTAATTCCAAGATACCAGAAAAAAAATAAAGCAACCATAGCTAAGGATAACCACACAGCATTCGTCTGCTACAGCCAGAACCTAAAAGGTATGACCCAGATGTGTGCTGAATTAGCTGTGGATGGTATCCCACACAATGATCTTGCAAAAATAGCTAACCTATTAGTCCTAACTATATTAAAGATTGCACTAAGCACATACTTCAGTATAGGTATCAAAATCCATCCAAGCTAAAAAAAAAAAGACTGAAAGGTGAAGGCTAAAGTCCTTCATTCTTTAAAAAAAAAAAAAAAACATGTCTCACTTAATACTTTTGCAAAGTTTTACATCTGGGTCTTCAGTTGCACATTTTAATATCTTGTCTGTCCTGTTGTCCTTAAAGAAAAAGTTGCAATTGCTTTACCCAAGTATGTACAATATTATGGTTTTGTGTTTTCAGATTTAAGCCTCCGTCACTAAATAATATATGAGAGAAAATGTAATGTAATGTGTTGAACTTGATAATACTTTATAATCTTGCATCAACATTTTAAACTTATTTAGGCTATCACACAGGTGTCATTGGTTTCAGGATAATAATGTTTGTGACATGTACAGTGTCAGGTATCGCTACAAAATATTCCTTTCCTAGATTTGGCAAAAATTTCAATCCCAGTCCCCTCCAAACATTCCACAAAGCATTCCTTATACATCTCCCCCACCTTGCATTTACAAAGAGCAAGCCATTAATGCTCTCTCCAAGGCCAAAAACACAGCCTCTATGGGACTGGATAGCATCTCAGGTTGCGTTTTAAATGGTCTAAAACATGAGTTAGCAACTCCATTAGGTACTCTCTTCAATCACAGCCTGAGTGCTGGTTTTGTCCCTGCTGAATGGAAAACAGCAACTGTCATCCTCCTTCATAAAGGGGGTACAGCAACAGACCCTGGCAATTACAGACCCATAAGCTTTTCCAGCCTCATGTCTAAGGCCATGGAACAAATCCTCATGGACCTTATAAATAAGGATATAGGTGATCTCCAAACCCTTGATCTGACACAGTTTGGTTTTGTCAAAGGCAGGTCATACCTGTTAAGCCTGGTAGGCTTCTTCAATACTGTCACCAGAGCCATAGACAAAGGCAAATCTGAGAATACAGCCTCCCTTGACTTAGCCCAGGCCTTCAACACAATCCCACATTCAGATATCATTGATAAACTCTCCCAGTTGAATATCAACCCTTCTGTCATCAGGTGGGTTGCTAACTAGCTCAAAAACAGATCACACTCACTCAAAGTTGGGGACTTTACCTCAACCAGCAGACCTGTCACCTGTGGGCTTCCAGAGGGGTCAATGTTGGGCACCCTCTTGTTTGGAATATACTTCTCAGAAGTTCAAGACAAAACAGAAGGGGCTGTGGCTGACTTAAGTTTGCTGACGACTGCAAATTAGGTGCCATCATTGAAGCCCCAAATGATGTCAATATACTGCAAGATGGACTTACACAAACCAATGATTGTTTCCAAAACCATGGACTCAAACTGAATGCAAAAAAATGCATTATCATCCCCTTCAGTAAAATCAATATCCCTGCAGAGTATTATATAAATAATAATACCCTAAGTAACAACTCAGTGGTGACTTGGTAATGCAAGCTGAGTGTAGCCTAAACTTTGACCACCATGTGTCTACTGTGGTACTAAGGCATTCTATGTTGCACACCTCATTAGCAAAGGCATTGCCTCAAGAGTGAAACAGGTCATACCACCCCTGTACTTGACCCTCATCAAGCTGATAATTGAGTACAATGCTGTCTTTAGTATGTACCTTACCAGGCACCAGCAGCAACTTGAGAGACCTCAGAGATTTCTAACAAAGAAAATTCAGGGTCTCGCACATGTCATACATTTTTTCAGACTGAAGTTACTGTCACTGTACTTGGTAGCATACATACTATTTAGAGGAGATTTGTGCCTCACCTACAGAGCAATCTCAGATCCAAACCTAATGGAAATGCTGCACATCTGCAAGCCAAATGGGACAAGGGTCACCCGCTCCATGGACCTTAACCTGGCCTGCGACATAAATAGGACCTGATGGAGAGACAGACATGTCTCTCAGATGTTGCCAATAGTCTGGAATAGGCTACCAGTTTACATCAAACAAAGCCCCTCCATGACCCTGTTTAAGTGTAGCTTGGATGACTGGATGGAAAATTGTAAATTCCTGCCAGGGATTTCATCTATGACCCTCTTAGATATGGACAGTCATTGCTAACTAAGATCTTGAGTTTAGGCATGATTCTTTATATTGGGTTTCTCTAGTATTATAGTGGGTACGCACGGCTAGGCTTATAAAGACCTTCTGGTTAATAGCCCAGTAACCACCTAGGAACCTATGAAGTTGGAAGGTTTGCCAAACAATGTGTTACCAATCAAAAAGTAGAAAGGATTAAAATTTGAGGACAGGAAAAGGCTATGGTGCAGGAAAAATAAGTGTCCCACCGTAAGCAGGTAGATAGTACAAGGCAACAGTATATGAATTTTGTTTCCTACTGTGAGCTATCAATCACAGCAACAAACAACTCAAATTACCTTTGCCACTTTGACAGATATGAAGAGGGGGTGTTTAGGGAAGGGGAGATGTGTTTAAGGACTACAGCTAGGGTTACCACCTGTCCCACTTTGCGAGGGACAGCCCCTCTTTGGGCAGTTGTGTCCTGCAAAAAAATTGTAAAAATGGCAAGCAAATGTCCTGAGATTTTAGGGCAAAATTATTTCCTATATTTTATGTAATAGTTGCATAAAACAGTTATTCTGTATCTGAAACACCTAAAAGTTATAAGAAACAGAATAAGCAACTAAAATGCCACAAAAATAAGCTTTTTTTAGACAAAAAAGTGAAGTTCTGTCCTTTGTACTGGCCTTGGGTATGTTTTGGCCTGCAAAATCTATCTGATGTTTGTACCAAAATTGTCCCACTTTGGGCATTTGAAAAGGTGGCAACTCTAACTACAACTCAGGCATAACAAAAGAATGAAAATTGGCCACTTCAGAAAGAAAAAGAAGTAACAGGCAGTGAGGAATACTGTTCTGTGCAATTATCCCGGTTGTCTTTTAAATAATCATTGAAAAGCAAGAAATGGTAATTAAACCTGACTGACTAAAAGAAAGCAGGGTATATGTGAAAACACATGTAAAGTCAATGAACTGATAGGAGCTTAAGGGTTATGATGTAAAATTTTAAAGCCAGACACTGCACTGTGGTAGACTAAAAAACCAACATGCCGGACCCCATGTGGGCAAACTCAGTAACCCAAGAAGAAAAAGCTATCAGGGCCATTATGAGGTCCATATGGATGAGTGTTGATGGAGAAGTAGAGAGAAGGTCAGAAGGAGTTGCATTGTGTCCTTGTGGATTTAGAGAAAGCATATGACAGAGTGCCTAGAGAGGAGTTGCGGTATTGTATGAGGAAGTCGGGAGTGTCAGAGAAGTATGTAAGAGTGGTACAAGATATGTACAAGGGTAGTGTGACAGCGGTGAGGTCTGCAGTGGGAGTGACAGATGCGTTTAAGATGGAGGTGGGATTACATCAAGGATCAGCTCTGAGCCCTTTCTTATTTGCAATGGTGATGGACAGGTTGACAGACGAGATCAGACAGGAGTCCCTATGGACTATGATGTTTGCAGATGACACTGTGATCTGTAATGAGAGTAGGGAACAGGTGGAGGAGACCCTGGAGAGGTGTAGATATGCTCTAGAGAGAAGAGGAATGAAGGTCAGCAGGACTAAGACAGAATATATGTGTGTGAATGAGAGGGACAACAGAGGAATGGTGAGGATGCAGGCAGTAGAGGTGGCGAAGGTGAATGAGTTTAAGTACTTGGGATCAACAGTTCAGAGTAATGGTGAGTGTGGAAGAGAGGTGAAGAAGAGAGTACAGGCAGGATGGAGTGGGTGGAGAAGAGTGTCATGTGTGATTTGTGACAGATGAGTACCAGTAAGAGTGAAAAGAAAGGTCTACAAGGGGGTAGTGAGACCAGTTATGTTATACGGGTTGGAGACAGTGGCACTGACAAAAAGGCAGGAGTCAGAGCTTGACGTGGCAGAGTTGAAGATGTTAAGATTTGCACTGGGTGTGACAAGTATGGACAGGATTAGGAATAAGCATATTAGAGGGTCAGCCCAGGTTAGAAGGTTTGGAGACAAAGCCAGAGAGGTAAGATTACATTGGTTTGGACATGTGCTGAGGAGGGATGCAGAGTATATTGGGAAAAAGATGCTAAGGATGAAGCTGCCAGGTAACAGGAAAAGAGGAAGGCCTAAAGATAAGGTTTATGGATGTGGTGAGAGAGGACATGCAGGCAGTTGGTGTGACACAGCAAGATGCAGAGGACAGGAAGAAATGGAAACAGTTGATCTGCTGTGGTGACCCCTAACGGGAGTAGCCGAAAGAAGAAGAAGAAGATGGATGTACTAGACAATCAGTCTGCAGCCCACTGCAAGCCAAAAAATCCTGTTGAAAGTTCCCTCCAGCATCAAGGAGGGCAAGACAAGTTAGACCCGGGGGGGGATTTGAAGCAGCCCATCCAGTTATCTGGGATTATCCTAAAGGTGGCAAGAGTGCTACTCAGTTGGACATGTAGTGGAAGTTTGCTCCAGAGCTGTGGAATATGGTAAGATATGAATCTATCAGACCAATGTGTCTTATTTATTTGTTGATGAAGGTATACTTCCTTTAACTGAGTGCCTGAGGTACCATTAGTTCTGAGAAGGAATAGTAGGTCAAATAGGGTTGGATATAGACAAGTAAGACTAGGTATGGAGGAAATTTATAAGAGACTGAGTACAGAGAAAGGGTTGATAGTATCTCCTGATCACTAAGATTTTTGAGGCCACTGATCTTTCAGTTATGAATCTCTGAGGTCTCTCAAGTTGTGTGACATGCTAAGACAAATACATGCCAAAAGGTGCATTATATTCAGTAATGGGTCTGGTATGATATAAGTAAAGAGAAATTAAGGCTTCATAGGATCTACTGGATATATTCTGGAAAGCAGATGAGCCAGATAAAAGACTTTGCAAACTACTGTGTAGACATGATGGTCAGATAATAAGGAATTATCAACAAGAGCACCCAGATCCTTACAACAGTGTCTAATTTGAGGGGTGCATCCCCTATATGGTAATTTAAATTATTTTATTAACTAGTATGAACTACAGCACTTGTGTTTACATTTAATTTGGAACCATTGTACTTGAACCAATTGTTAACATGGGCTAACCCATATTAGAACAATTGTGAGTCAGTAGAAGATTGAATAATAACACACAATTTATAGTTTTCTGAGAACTTAGTTAACCACAGGCCAGGTGTATTGGCCTGAAGTCTAAAAAATAAATGCCAAATAGGAGAGGGCACAAAACTGAGCCTTGTAGTACACCATTGGTAACTCTTTGCTTACAGAACTGACATATGTGACTATAACTGCATGGGTTCTATCAGACAACTAGTCAGCTATCCATAAGAATTTATATTCAGATTTACAAGGCTATCAATAATGCCTGCATAGGGAATAGTGACAAAGGCCTTCACCAGGCCGAGATGTGCTATATGTACTGCATAAATACTATCCACTGCTTTTGTTACTTTTTCAAAGAAATTAATGAAGTTAAAAAAACTGGACCTTCCTTTTACAAATTTGAACTGATGAGGGTCCAGGGTTAAAAGATTTTCAATGTTCAGATTAATGAGGTCTGAGATAATGCACTCCATAGCTTTACATATGAAGACAGTGAAACAGATGGGTCTATAGTTACCAGGGTTTGTGGAAGGACCACATTTGTGTAATGGTATTACAACAATTGTTTTCCAGTCTTTAGGAATGTATCCAGTGACAGGCTTAGATTAAAAACGTTAAGTACGGGTTCAGAGAGGCCGTAATTGGCACTGATATTCAGACAATGTGGTATGTTATCAGGGAACATGGATGAAGCATTCTACGTTTTTGAGAGGGCTGCGAGAACTTATTCCATAGTAATTAAGGGGGGTGACTTGGATTGCGGAATCTGGGGTATAACTGCAACTTTGGGTGGAGTACAATTTGCACTAAATTTGTTAACTAGGATATTAGCTATTTTTTTGGTTCAGAAAATGTATTATTGTGGGCTTGCTCTAAACACTGTTGGGTGTTAGTTAACTTCCTGATATAATTAAAAAAAAGTTGTAGTTATTTTTGGTTTTATTTGCTATTTTAAGTTCATGCTCAGCTTTGAGTTTCCTAGTGTTTCTTTAAACTCTTTTTTAATTGGCGTAAGTGTGCCTTAAGGTAGGTATAACGAGACCTCTTATAAGCATTAAGCAGTTTTTTCTCTTGTTATATAATTTACTTATACAGGTATTCCACCACAAGGGTTTGCTTTTAAATTTCTCATTATAGTTGGGGTAGATGTGGAGTACCTTATCAGTGCAACTATTTAAGTGGAAGTACAAGTCAGAGGTATAGGTAGCAGCTTGGGCAACAGGATCCTTCAGAGAAGGAGGTCATCAAGTAATTAAATAAGGTTTGCTATTGAGAAGACCCTAAACACAGAGCTATTCACAGGGGAAGTGCCAGCAGTTTTAAAGGAAAGTATGACTAAATTATGGTCTGATTTAACAAGGCACAATGATGATGATGATGATGTATAAGGTGACGTGTAAGAAGCGGCCATATTTGTGAGGACTTGATCAAGGATATTTGGGTCCATAGTAGGATGGTTAACTATTTGTGAAAGAGAATTAGCATTCATGAAATCAAGGAAATGCTGAACAGCCAACCATTTTCAGTGTAGGTCAGACAGTTTACTGATGAATAGTGGAAGTCCCCCAGTAGAAAGACCTTGGGTTTAATGAGAATTTCAGCCAATGTGCAAAGAAAAGCAATCTTGTTCAGAAGAGGACATAGAGGGTGCTCTGCAGCTAGCAATGAAGTGGTAATTAGTCTTGTTTATGGTGATTTGGACTTCTAAGAGTTCAAATGTGGTGTCCCAAGGACTCTCTCATGAAGTGATGATATTCTTGACAAAAACTGATACTTCCTCACAAATGCCATTGTGTCTGAAGATGTGGCAGGCATTATACCCAGGACTAGAGGGAGTGCATCCATTCCTCTAAAAATAAGTTTATCTAACTACACATATATGAATGTGCTCAAGTTAGAAGAGCACCTCAAGTTCAGGCATTTTTTGTTAAGAATCCAAGCAATATGTTATGACACATTCTAGGTTGGAATTCTACCCCATGGACCTGAAAAAGGCACTATGTCAGAATGCAAAAACCTTGCTAAGAGAAGTGCAGGACATCCATGGCAATGTACAGAGGCTTATCAGGCACTGCATTCCAAGCTGACACATGTTAGATCCTCTTAGAATGACACCATTTACATATCTAATTATTAAAACCAATTATCTTGTCTTTAACTTTTAGCATGATTTGGGGTGATGGCAAAATACCACTAAAATCAAGTGTATTTTCAGTCTCATACATAGCAAATTCAATCATATCCTTCTGCATGATCCTCAGGGTAGAGTGTCTAAGATCATTCACCCCCATGTGGACCACTATCAGGTCATAATCATATTTGTCAAGTTGAATGGATTGAAGATTCCTTGTTATGTCCCAGATCCTAGCTCTAGAAAGACAGCTAACTGTTAACCTTTTCTTATCCAGCCTGGGGAGGGTGGTGTCTGCATGCTTAACAATAGACTCACCTTTTATTAAAACATATGGTTTGATGAAGTTTTAGTGGGCCATAACAGTTTGCAGTCTGCACCCTTGGGAGTCTTACAGGCATGAATTTCAGGTGTTCATTTTAAGGGTGAAGGGGAGTCTGCTGGTGTCTGAACTAATGTCTGGAATTCCTTAGTTTTTAGCCTGGGAGGCTTAGGCAGTGTTCTTGTAATAACTTCAGCACAAGTTGGTTTAGTGCAAGTGCTGTGTGTTGTATGTGTAAATGTGTTGTGCTTACCAAATGTGTCCTGATGTGAGAAGGCAGCCCCCAGGTAAAGAAAATAATAATACCTCTCTCATTCATTGTGAGGTAGCATTAAAGAGTTTCGGTAAGCATGAGGCAGTTACTACACTATCTCAAAACACATACTGCTATCAGGCTGGCTATAGAATGAGAAACAGCTGAAAGAGATTGCATACTGCCCAGAGAAGATGAAGGGGTATAGGATAGGTCAATAACTCACTTATGGTATAAGACGAAGAGAATTACTGACTGGACTATAAAAACATGATACAATAGGATGTGGTTAAAAGAAAAAATAGAATGAGCTGTGACTACTGTACTATTTGCAGGTGCAAAAAAGAAAGAAAAAATGTAAAAGTGATGGAGTATGTAGGATCAACAAGGAAATCAGTAACAGTGGCACATTTAACCAAGTAACTTTATCCAACAGGCAAGTGTGGTCTCTACTTAGCCAGCAAAAACAATGAATAATGGGTTGTTTAACTCTGTGGATCAGGATGCAGTAACTGTAATAGCTACAGATAATCTAAATGGGGATTATTAATGATAACTGGAAACTACTGAAAAAAATTCTCTGAGAAAATAATAAATTAAGTTAAAAATCATGAACATGTAATAAATGTCATGAAAATAGTATGTAAACTCTTGATGCTATACTCCTACACAACAAAAGGATTGAACACAATGACTCTAATGCAAACATTTAATCTAATGTCTCTTAATATGTCAAGTAAATAATTATGGGCAAACAAGTCCAGGGGAAGTACAACAAAAGCATGCACTCCTTGGTCAAACAGTAACAATATTCTCAGACAATATGGAAAAAAATAAGTCCAAGCGATTGCTCATGTGCAGGAGGCACAACACTTACTTAAATATGTTGACTCCATAGTTGCACAGCAATGACAAAACTGTACACTCCTTTATCAATTAAGATTCAGAGTCATGCATTACAGTGAAAAAATGCAAGAATGACCAATGTGTAAACTCCATTTCTGTACTACACTCAAGTAAACAATAGCTGATTGCAGCATAACTTGATGACGGTATCATTCAAAAAAAACATACACCTAACCAGTTCAACAAAATGCATCTTTGGACACTTCATGGGGGTTCCTATACACATGCACACATACATACACATATCTTTATAAGATACTAAAATAATACGTTCATGCAGAAAATTTTCAAGGAACTGCCATTTAGAACACCAGTGTTAAATACATTCTGAGCACTTCCTTTTAGGGTCGTTAAGAAATAAGTATGTGTAGTATGTGATAATGACAGCATTTATTCATGCAACTGATTTCTATGGTAAAGGTAAACAGATGCTGGTATATATATCTTCCAAGCAGAACATAATAATACTAGGCTTTATATTCATAAAAAAAAAAATCATATGCAAACCGAAATGGAAAAATGCATTTTGGTTTATATTGATCGTAAGATAAAGTAGAAAGATACAATTCAATTATTTAACTGAAAATAAGTCACATGAAGGCAGACATGTAATTCGCATTCTTTACTGACAGTACATGAAGAACATAAGGACATCATTTTATCTTCAAAGAGGCTCACCTGAATAGTTGTCATGCCAAGCTCTCTTCCAATTAAAATTCTGCCATCTTGAAGCTTTGCAACATGAGGATCATCCAGTTTGAGGAAGTCCATCACTAATTCTGTCATGTCAAACTGCCAATCAGATCCCAGCATGTAGACTAGCTGTCCCCCAGGGTCTGGTCCTTCAGCCACAAACTGTGTAAGGACTCGTACCAATGCATGCTGGTACTGAAGGGTGCAGCCTTTTCCTTTTCTGTCATCATCGTCTTCATCATCACTGTCTCTAGCTGACCTAAAAATGTTGCAAATACATTTCAAAGTGGAAGTTTCATTTTTTAATCTATACAAAATATAGCTCAGCTCTGTCCAGTATTTCACATTAGCATATAAAACTTTATATGAAGATAATACTTCTGTTGAATGTAATGTATGTTTTAATAAACAAAAGCAATACTGACATCTTGCAGTGGAATTATCAAATCCATCCTTGACACATGGCATAGTTCTTGGCTTCTTGATATGAAAAAAAGTAATCAAATGGCTGCTTCATGTCAGAGTATGTATGGAGTTAGACAGAAGGTATTAAAGGATTAACTTTCTTTAAACAGGCTCTGATGTTGGCCTGATGGCTATGAGTGAGAGTTTCTATTTATGAAACTGATGACTGAGGTTTGATTGCTAAGTCAGGTACTGGGCTGGGATTCAGAAGAAGAAACCTGCAAATAGCTGACTCACCTTTTTTGCCTTTTCTGGACAGAGGGCATTACAGCACTACCAAGCTAGTATTATATAATGCAGTCTTAATAGCCTGATAAACAGACATGTAAAACATGGTAAGGGATACAGGTATGTAAAACTGTGTGCACAAAATCTACCTTGCTGTCTTAATAAGTCAATCACGACAGAAAGAGAAATAAATCCATATCATAATTTCAAAACAAGAAGGTTTGAACCTGAAATTCTGATGTTTCATAAATGGGGTCTCTCAAATTGCTCCTTCCTCTGAGATACAGCTACCTTCTACATAATATATACTGAGGTTAGGGATGGGACAAAGCAGCCTCCCTGGAAAAATGAATTTGAAATTGGTATATAATAAGGACATACCCCCTTCAGACTGTAACAGAGTTGCATCTCATGTGCTTGATTTGCTTATAAATGGGAATGAATGAGCAGCATTGGCAGTGACTGAGGTCCTTAGAACCTAAGGGATGTGATGGGAATGACCAAAAAAAATCATTCAGAAAGAATGCAAAGCTATAACGTAACACAATATGTAGAGTTTACAGCACTGTCACTTGTGATATAGAAATACAGTTTTGTGACAAAAGTGGTGAAAAAGAAAGCCAAAGATGGTAAATTAGTCAATTTTCCCAGAGAATCAGAATAGCTTCTGAAACTATCTGGCATATGGAACAACAATAAGGGATACTGCAAGCAACATAATGATGTACAGTATCTCAGAATATACAGGTAAACATGGACATTCTTTGCAAAGTCATAGACACTGGCATTAAAAAACAGATTTAGTGTATACTTCAACGTATCATCTTCACTCTTGAGGCTACAAAAGATTCCTCTCACAGTTATCCTCATCTCCCCCAACCAGCTACTTATGCTTTTCTTGGTTTACAGAATATGATGTGCTATTTTGTTTTCCTTTATAATTTAAAGAAATGATGTAGAAAAGCCTGCTTCCATGTGTGATATTACTCCCCTGTGATACAGTATGAAAACAAACTGCAAGCAGAAAGTTACCTTTTACCCTGGACAATTGGTACCCTCCAGCCTTTGATCTGGCTCAGCTCTGTATCAGATACTTCAATCTGTAAAGGTAAACGGGGAACCCAGACTGTCATGTCAAGTTGTGTACTTAAATGCTGGTACGTGAAATTCACCTGGACATTCACCTTTCCTTTCATTTCTTTTCCATTCGTAAAAACATAATCACATCTGTCGGAAACCTAGGAATAGGAGTGAGAGAGAGAAAAAAAAAAGACTCAGGACTTAAATATGATATGCACAGGCTACTATAACCTGAAGATATGGTATATTACATGTTAACACTTATTTAAATGTGGAAAGAAAATTGTCAGGATGGCCAAGCAGTCTAAGGTGCTGCATTAAGCTTGGAGTTTCCCCTAAAGGCTTGGGTTCAAATCCCACTTCTGACTAATGGGTTTTGAAACATTTCCATTCAGTGTAGATAGCTCTGTAACCTTGTATCTGGAGTTGTCATAAGGGTTAAGGTGTTCACCCTACAGACACAAGATACAGGGTTTGAGTCTCACCTTTAAAGCAAATTGGCTAGGCTTAAAATGATCCACAAAGGCAATTAGCCTACTAGTTAGCTATGAATACTAACTGAAGAACAAAGAAAAGCCAAATGGATCTATGACAAAAGTGCAAGACCAGTAATTGTATGTCCCGCAGCTCTAAATACAAAAGTGCAGATGTCATTACAGTGAATATCAAAACCCAATGTATCCCACTGAAGAATTTCTGCAGGCCCCATCCAACACCCCCAGTATATATATATATATATATATATATATATATATATATATATATATATATACACACACACACACACACACACACACACACACACACACTGTGTGTGTGTCTTTGTGTGGATGCATATTCATACACTGAAAAGACAGAATGTCAAATGGCAACTGGATGAACATAAGTGATCATTCAGCTGCTTATTGTAAAACAGAAAAAGATAATTCCTCTGCATCCTCCACAACCTCTGCTAATTACATAAAGTGTGAGATCACACTACAGTGGGGAAAGGGTAAATTCCCCAACTGCCACTGTACTGCAAACCCAGATAGAAAAAAAAGAAAAAAAACCCTGGTACATTCGATGAGCTGATTTTCGATCAGCTGTACTAGCTATGTTTCTTTTTGACAATGTGACTTTTTGATCAGTTATTTGTAAGTACCTTTAGTTGAAGACTTACAAAACTAAAACTAACTTGATCAATCTGAAAACATTAAAACTCAAAATACTAAGAAAAAAAAAACAAAATAATAATAAACATTTTTTGCATGGAGGGGCAAGACCTTCATACCCCTTATATATGTGTGTATGTATATATATATATATATATATATATATATATATATATATATATATATATATATATGTGTGTGTGTGTGTGTGTATGTACACACATATATATATATATATATATATATATATATATATATAGATATATATGGGTTCACTTTATAATTTCGAAAAACTGAAATCCCAAATTTCAATTTTTCGAACTTATAAAGCTGAACGTTGAAAATTGCGAAAGTGCATAATCACGAATACAAATATCTGAAATTCACAGTTATGGCTTTACGGTGCATTGCGTGCGGTGTTGTAACTCAATGGTGTTTCATGTTGTGTATGGATTTAGGTGTGATTTAAGGTAAGTAAGTGTTTTGTTAGGGTTTTGTGTGGGAGTTTGGGTGTGTGTGAATGTGTTTGTTTAGTTGTATGTGTGGGTTAGGGTAGGCAGGTGAAAGTATAGGTGTGTAAGTGTTGGATGTGTTGGTATTTATATATGTGTGATGTTTGTGTGTGTGCAAGGGGCTGTAGAATATGTGGGTGTGAGTTTCCTTTCTGTGTGTGTTTGTGCGATCTCGGAGTTGGTATATATAAGTAGGGGGGTGTGGGGGGCGCAGGTTTATATGTAGTGTAGGTTTATTTGTTTGTGTTTTTGTGTTTGTGTGTATTTTGTTTGTTGTGGTTTGGGTTGGATGATGTATGTGTTGTGTGGTGTATGGTGTGTTTTTGTTTGTGATTTTGTGTTTCTTGATTGTGTAGTTTCAGGATTTAGGCCGTTCGACTTTATGGTTTCAAAAAACTGAAATGCAGGATTTCAGTTTTTTGAAAATATAAAGTGAATCCATAAATACATATATATATATATATATATATATATATATATATATATATATATATATATATTTATATATATATATATATATATATATATATATATATATATATATATAGATATGTATATATATATAGATATAGATATATATATATATATGTGTGTGTGTGTGTGTGTGTGTATATATATATATATATATATATATATATATATATATATATATATATATATATATGTATACATATATATATATTTAAGACACGGATTCACTTTATAATCTTGAAATACCAAAATATCGAATTTCAGTATCTCGAGACTATAAAGCCAAAAAAAATCAAAAACCCAAAACTTCAAAACCGAGAACTTTCAAACCATGAAAGTAACACAAACAAAACACTACACCACACAAACACAAATACACCTACCTGCTGACACTACAAAAAATAAACCAAAACATACAAACACAACAAAACTAACACACACGAACAATCTTGCTAAAAGCAGTGGGGCAAGCCCTCCCGCACCCCCCTACTTATATATACTAAGTTCGAGGTCACGCTAAACACACAAACACATAAAACTCAGCACTACACACACTCACACACACTAAAATCCCTACTCAATACCCTTACAAAAACACCACTTACCTCAAACCCCAGCTAAATCCACAAACTGCACCGCACATCACGTACGCAAACATATAATGCGAATGCGACATTTCCGCATTCGCTATTATGCAGTTTCCCGTAACTACACATTTGACTTTATAGTCTCGAAATACTACAGTTCGACATTTCAGTATTTTGAGATCATAAAGTGTAACCACATACACACATATATACCAACTTCGAGATTGCACAACAGCAGAGAAAGGGGAATTCACTATCCTTGCTGTACCCTGACCTCCCACTAAGTAATGCAATCATATGATTATTCAATCACTTGTGCCAGGATTATAAATGATCAATATTCTGAACAGTCGACCAAAAGACTGGTTCCCAATATATATATATATATATATATATATATATATATATATATATATATTTATTTATATATAAATAAATAACTATATATATATATATACTTTCCTGTTAAACCCCTACCACATGTTTTCAGTCCCACATACGTGTGTCTGTTTACATAGCCGTTAGGCACCAGCGAAACCAGCGGCGCCGCGAGAGCCCGATTACCCACCCAAATAAGGGCCCCGATGGTCCGACCGGCATTTACCTCGTGGATGTCTAGCTGATCCATCATCCTCATCCGCGGGTTACTTACTAGTCCAACCGGCGTGTACTTTGCTTTCGGCTCCTCATGGACATCTAGCTGCTCCGCAAAACTGCATTTCCGTTTTCCGTTTTTTTTTTTTTGATTGGCTGGCAAGCTGCACTCAATCAGGTCCGCTGAAACAGGGATCTGATTGGTTGCAGCAGCCTGCGAACCAAGTCCCTTTGTGGTTTTTTTTTTTTTTTTTTGATTGGCTGGCAAGCTGCACTCAATCAGGTCCGCCGCTGAAACAAGGGATCTGATTGGCTGCAGCAGCTCGCTGAACTAAGTCCTTGTTTTTTTGTTTTTAAGTAGGAAGTGATGAAGCAAGGACCTGATTGGTCCTTGCAAATCACTTCCTGCACAAACTGCCTTTAAAGGCACCTGCAGCTAATAAGGATCACTTCTCTTGTTTTTCAACAGAGGAGTGTTTCTTATCAGCAGCAGAGTGATCGGCGTGTTTGGACCAGCGTGAGGACGGACAGCAGGAACGGATCAGCGGTGGATCAAGCCTTTGCAGCGGTCGTGGTTTGTGGATTATACTCTTTTAAACTGTCCTTTTAAGGGCAACTTCTGAAAAGGTCTGACAAACTGTCCTTTTAAGGACAACTTTTGAAAAGGTCTGACAAAACTGTCCTTTTAAGGGCAACTTCAAAGGGACTGAGTGGTCTGAGGAAGGTGAACAGAGCAGGTGAGCCTTCAGTCGTGAAGGGGAGCAGAGTATTGGAAGCAGCCTTCTGTTGAAAGCAAAAAGGTAAGTTTTGGGGTTTAGTTATAACTTTATTTTTGTGGGGGTGGGTGATTTTTTTTTTTTTGTTCATATTTCTTGTGTTTGTGCATATTTCGTACTAAGAGGTTTGGGGAGTGTGGGCTGCGTTGCATTAGTTTTATTTTAGTTTTGTGTACAGTTTTTGTGCTCGGAGGTTTGGGGGGGGTGAGGACTGTAGTGGTACTAGTTTTATTTTGGGGCTGTGGTTGTATTAGTTTTATTTTGGTACTGTGTAGAGTTTTTGTCCTGAGAGGGTGGGGGTCAGGTTGTGTTATGTCTGTGTGCTGGTGGTAAAAGGATGGGTGGTGAGAGGCTGTGGTTATAGCAGTTTTACTTTACTCATTTTACTATACTCACTTTACATTTGTTTTCTGGACAGTGTAGGATAGAATCCATTTTCAGTGGATGCCCAGGAAGAAATGTTTTTTAGTATATGTGCTAGAAATATGTAAAATAATTTGGCTTCTGTTTATATGAGGGACAACATAAGGGAATGTGAAGTGTAATATACATTTAATTTTAATTGCCGATTCGTTAGGAAAGTGTATAACTTATTTGGAGCAAGAGGATTTTGTTTTGGCTTTATCTATGCTGTATATGTAAACGGTAGAGAGAATGGGATAGGGGTGATGAAAAGGAGGGAGATAAATAATGGGACAGAGAAGGATATTGTAGTTGGCTAGAGCAGGGGTAGGTGGGCAGTCTTGTGGGCTAGAGCAGGGATAGGTGGGCAGTCTTGTGAGATGCTGCTGTCTAAGTCAATAGTATTGGGTGTATGGGGTAAGTGGCAAGTAAAATATTGGTTGAGAATGAATGCATTCCTCTAGGAGTTTAGGTAGCGTGGTTGAGAATGAATGCATTCCTCTAGGAGTTTAGGTAGCGGGGGAAGAATTGCTCTTGGCCTATAATTTAAGTTCGCTCAAGCTTCCACCTTTGTGCAAGGGTATAATGTATATTTTCCAGATGGTTGACTGACTGCTCAGTAATGGATCTTTTGTATTCGGATAAGAACTGGCTTCAACTGCTACTTTTGAAACTGTTGGTAGATTTGTCAACTGAATTTGTAGTAAGTTTTCAGTTTTGTAGTAAGTTTTCAGTTTTTTTACATATTTGTTAAACGCTGTTCTGCTATCTAGGTTTATAGTACTGTTTTACACTATCCCTGCTGTTGCACCTTGTTCTGTAGTTTTTTGGCTGTTTGAATTGTGCTGAGAGGTTAGGAGGTTGATGGGGCATGTACGTTGCTTAAAATGCATAATGTTGGGAGGGTGGTTTGCAGCTGTGAGAATGTTGCTGTTGAAGGCATAGATGTTTTGAATGTATACTAATGCAAGCCTTGTGAACTACTATTGCATATAACTTCAATGTTCTAATCACTGATGCAATGACTGCAATGTTTTCGTTGTCCGTACTTAATGTGTTGAAAGTTTGGGAGTGTGGTTAGGACCTGTGAGAATGTTGTAGTGTTCAGTGTTTGACTGGAGCCTTTTAATGGGGTCATGTAATAGGACATTGTTAATGCTATGCCTATGCTTTTGTTTTCACTTTATCCAGGATTAGGTTCTGCAGAATGTACTAGTATCTTAATGCATGCTAATGCAAATGCTGTTCTGTTAAGGGTTATAGTACTGCTTAAATATCCCTAGTGTTACAGCTTGTTCCGAGTTATTTTTAGCTGTTTGGATTATGTAATTTAGAGTATGCTGGTACCTGTACATTGTTTAAAAAGCCCAATGTTGGGAGAGTAGTTAGTGGCTGTGAGAATGTTGCAGTGTTCAATGTTTGCCTGAAGTTATTTAATGTGGGGCCACACACACTAAAGCACATTGTTAATGCTATGCCTATGTTGCATGCTAATGCAAATACTGTTCTGTCGAGGGAATTAGTACGGCTTAAATATCCCTAGTGTTACAGCTTCTTCTGAGTTATTTTTGGCTGTTTGGATTATGTAATTTGGAGGATGATGGAGCCTGATATCTTAATACATGCTAATGTAAACACTGTTCAGATGTCTAGGTTTATAGTACTGTTTAACTATCCCTGATGTTACGCCTTGTTCTGCAGTTATTATTGACTGTCTGAATTATGCTCTTTGGAGGTTGAGAGAACTTGTGCATTGTTTACCTTGCCTAATGTCAGGAGGGTAGTTAATAGCTGTGAGAATGTTGTAAAAGGTGTGGATGTTCGAATGTATACAAATGCACACCCTGTTATGCTACTATTGTTTACCAACAATGTACTGATGCAATGGCTTACCTTTTATCATTGTCCCTTATTGTGTTGAAAGGTTTGGAGTGTGGTTAGGGCCTGTGAGAATGTTGCAGTGTCCATTGTTTGCTTGGAGTATTTTTAATAGGGGTCACAGACTGTAAGCACATTGTTTATGCTATGACTTTTTGTTTTCACTTCATCCAGAATTCTGCCTAGACTTGGGGGGGGTTAAGAATTCCGCAGAATGTACTGATATCTTAATGCCTGCTAATGCAAACACTGTTCTGCTATCTGTTTATAGTGCTGTCTAACTGTTCTTCATATGCTTTGTTGCAATGACTTATTTTTATGGTCCATAGCTATTGAAAGTTTGGGAGTGTGGGTAGGGCCTGTGAGAATGTGGCAGTGTCCATTGTTTGGAGTTTTTTGTAATGGGGAGTGTCAGACTGTAAGCACATTGGTAATTTTTTCACTTTGTCCAAAATTGTGCCGTCATGGGGACTAAGAATTCCACAGAATGTACTGATGTCTCTAATGCATACTCCCGCAAACACTGCTTTGCTATCCAAGTTTTTGGCTGTCTGAATTAAGTTGACAATTTTAGGAGGTTGACGGGCCTGTGAAAATTGTGTCCAGATGTTTGTTTTTTAGCCTGTTCTCTCTCAGTGATTGCATAGCACAATGTGGACAGCTGAGGCTACTAACAGAAATGGACTTCTTGTTTCATACCCTCCACGTAATGCATGGTACATTCCTTAGATTTATGCTTTGTACACTGATCCTGTGCTAAGAGGGGTTGTGGGAATGTCAGTCTCCCAGTCTGTGTGCCACTTCATCCTTCACACATGAGGTTGTCTAGCAAATCCATGATTTCACTCCTTTGTTCAAAAAATTATTTTGATTTGTTCAAGTCTGCTAAGAGATTGAGAGGAGTGGGCATGTGTAGTCTGTATTGTACCGTAACATTTGTCTTGCCTCAATTTGGTGTGTTCTCCTTCAAACTTGTGCCTCTCCTAGTCATTAGTTCTTTCAGACTTTAGTCTAAGAAGCTTGTAATATCAATCTTTTGCATCATCTGTGGCCACTTCACATGTTTAGGGGATGACAGGAGAAGAATTGTGTAGAAAAAGCTGACATTCACCTCTAGTGATAGATATCTAACATGAAACTGTAACCTGGGCCTCTCATTACTTGTTTGTGCCTACTGGTTAGTCATTTTTCAGTCTTTCTGCCTGCAGTGCAATAGACTGTCAATGAAAGCCATTAAGCATTTTAATAACAGTATGACCAAAGGACTCTGTATATGTAGTAATTCTGCTTTACTTCCATTCCCAGTTAGAGATGAAGCGCACATATTTGTCAGGAGCAGCAAAAGAAAGCTTCAGCAGCAGAGAAATGAGGATGCAAAGAGACAGGGTTCCATTATGAAATTTTTCTGTGACTCATCAGTGAGGGAGATTCAGGAAAAGTCTGCCTTCAGGACAACACAATGGTTTTGCATTACAGTCTGACCACTGTGAGGCCAGCATCCTTTCACTAGAAAGTAACAACTTTCTTCCGGCCACACCACAGGCTACTTCCTGTGGACCTACAGCCATTACCATGGGTGAAAGCACGGCAGCAAATGCAGACTCACCTGAGGTGTTGCCTGGATCACCAGACTTTGATACAGAAGGAGCCCATACTTCCATAGTGACAGATGTGGCCTATGACTTGCAGGGAGTGTCAGGTACATCTTTGGAGGATCTAGGGACTTGGCCAGACTTGATTAGGGATGAGTTTAGGGTAGCTGCCATTCAGCATGGACCTGTGCAAGTGGTGTTAACACAGTTCCCAGTCAATGAGCAGAAAAGAAGATTTACATCTGAGAACTACTTCCATGTGCTGCCTAATGGAGCGAGAGCAAACACTTGGCTGACATATTCGGTCTCAAAGGATGCACTGTTTTGCTTTCCATGCAAATTGTTTGGACATTCTAACCATCTTCTCAGGTCAGGTGGTTACAAAGCATGGAGAGATGTCCAAAGCTTTACACAGCCATGACCAAGCACCAGAGCATATGGCATGCATGATGAAGTGGAAGGAACTGGACAACAGAATAAAGAGTAGGCAGACTATGGATGATAAGAGACAAGCAGTGGTTGAAAAGGAGATAACTCACTGGCGTGGTGTGTTAGAACGCATTATTGCTGTTGTCCAGTACTTGGCAGAACGGAACATGGCATTCCGTGGTACAACTGATGCCCTGGACACCTATGGCAATGGCAACTTCTTAGGTCAAGTGCAACTTTTGTCGCAGTTTGACCCTGTTATGGCTGAACATTTGCGTCATATTCGTAATAAAGAGATAATGGATCACTATCTTGGGAAGGACATACAGAATGAAGTTATCCAGTTGATTGCAAATGCTATCTTAAGGATCATAGTAGGGAAGGTGAAGGACACTAGGTACTTTTCTGTGATTCTTGATTGCACGCCAGATATCAGCAATCAAGAGCAAATGACTGTAGTAGTTCGGTATGTGGACATTTCACAGACTGTAGCCACAGTTGAGGAACATTTTCTGGGATTTGTGCCTGTGAATGACACAACTGGGGCAGGGCTGACAGAAGCTCTTCTTAAGACTCTTCAAAATCATCAACTGGACATTAATGACTGTCGAGGACAAGGATATGACAATGGCAGCAACATGAACTGGACTGCAGGCCCGGATAAAACAGATGAATTCAAGGGCTTTTTATGTGCCATGTGCCTGCCATAATTTAAATCTTATAGTTAGTGATGGAGCACATTCATCAGTACAGGCAGTGTCATTCTTTGGATGTCTGCAGAACATTTACGTACTCTGTTCAGCATCAACAAACAGATGGCAGATCTTAAACGGCACACAAATGTCACTGTGAAGCCACTGTCGGAGACTCGCTGGGAATGCAGGATAGACTCTGTCAAGGCAGTAAGATTTCAGTTGAAGGAGTCATTGAGGCATTACAGGAGATAGGGCAAGCGATGCGACAAATGATGCTGCAACATATCAACAAGCAAGAGGACTGTGCTCAGAACTTATGTCATACCAGTTCATTGTATGTTTAGTGGTTTGGTATGATGTGCTGACAGAGGTAAATCGTGCAAGCAAAGTTCTGCAGAGTCCATCTGTTGATATTTCAACATGTGTCAAAGTGCTGGCATCCACTATGGACCTGCTTAAGAATTACAGAGAAACAGGATTTCAACATGCCATGGTGAAGCCTCCAAGATAGCGGAATAACTGGATGTTGGCACCACATTTCAAGAAAAGAGACGAAGGAAAGTAAAACGGTTCTTTGACTATGAAGGAGAAGATGAGACTGTACAGGATCCAGCGATAAAATTACGTGTAGAGTTCTTCAATGTGCTGCTGGACACAACAATCCAATCGTTTACTGACCGGTTTCAGCAGCTTTCCGAGTTTGATAAGGCCTTTGGTTTTTATCAAATATTAAAGCCTTGAGTGATGTTGCAGAAGACACACTGCTGCAACACTGCAAGGTTCTGAAAGAACAACTGACTGACAGAATAAGTGGCCACTGTGATATTGATGACTCTGACCTTGGACACGAACTTAAAAGCCTTTCTCGAATGATTGATAATGAATCGTCACCACTGACTGTGTTAAATTTCCTTATTCGCAACCACTTGCAAGACATATATATAAATACTTATGTTTCAATGCGCATTTATTTGACTGCACCTGTTACAGTGGCTACTGCAGAACGCAGCTTTTCTAAGTTGAAACTCATAAAGACATACCTGCGTTCGTGCGTTCACAATGAGTCAGGAGAGACTTTCAGGCTTAGCTGTGCTCTCAATTGAGCATGAAGTGGGCGAAGTGTATCACATGGCAGCCTCATTGAAGATTTTGTCGGAAGAAAATTCGTAAGATCCCAGTAAAACTGTAGATTAGGTATGTGCTCATATTTCCTTTCCAGTAATCTTTATAATGCTGTCAGGCAGTAATTTCAGGTAGTACCTTAGTCTGGCTTGTATGCTGTGTATTCACTGTTTTTGTTTCCAACAGGTAGGACCATGAGGATGGAACTAGCAGGATGTTAGGCAAAGGCAGCTAGGATCAGCTGGACTCGGAGTGGCAGGACTTGTCAGGAGCAGAAGGACTCATGTGGAGTGGCAGGGTAGTGGCAGGACTCATCAGGATGGTATGACAGTTGGGAGCAGCAAGACTCTTCAAGGGCTAGGACAGAAGCAAAGGAAGAACAGACAAGTGGCAGCACAGTTGGGAGCAGCAAGACTCTTCAAGGGCTAGGACAGAAGCGAAGGAAGAACAGACAAGTGGCAGCAGTCAGAAGCTGAGGAGGTAAATGCATATGGAAGATGAATGCCACTTTGGTATTCATCTTTTTCTTTCTGGGTTTGAGTCTGCCTGTGTCAGACTTACTAATCCCCATTACTCTCATGTGCATGGGTTTGAGTCTGCCTCAGGCTCAGTAATCCCCATGGCTTTCCCTTGTATGTTGTCTGTAATCTTTTCTGTGTCCCATAGCTGTGTTGTGTACATCTGCAGTGTGACTGTTCATGTCAGTAATTGTGTGGGTGTTAATGTTCAGTCTTGCTGTAGTGCTGTCTTTATCATGTGTGTGGGAGTCTGTGTCTCTGTCTCGGGTCAGTCTGTGTGTGTGTGGGTCTGTGTCTCTGTCTCTGTGTGTGGGAGTCTGTGTGTGTGTGAGTCTGTGTGTGTGTGAGTCTGTGTGGGAGTCTGTGTGTGTGTGGGAGTCTGTGTGTGTGGGAGTCTCTGTGTGTGGGAGTCTCTGTGTGGAGTCTCTGTGTGGAGTCTCTGTGTGTGGGAGTCTCTGTGTGTGTGTGAGTCTCTGTGTGTGTGTGTGAGTCTCTGTGTGTGGGAGTCTGTCTCTGCCTGTGTGTGTGTGTGTGTGTGGGAGTCTCTGTCTGTCTGTGTGTGTGGGAGTGTCTGTGTGTGTGTGTGGGAGTATCTGTCTGTCTGTGTGTGTGTGTGGGAGTCTCTGTCTGTCTGTGTGTGTGTGGGAGTCTCTGTCTCTGTGTGGAGTCTCTGTCTCTGTGTGGAGTCTCTGTGTGTGTGTGGAGTCTCTGTCTCTGTGTGTGTGTGGAGTCTCTGTCTCTGTGTGTGTGTGGAGTCTCTGTCTCTGTGTGTGTGTGGAGTCTCTGTCTCTGTCTCTGTCTCTGTGTGTGTGTGGAGTCTCTGTCTCTGTCTCTGTGTGTGTGTGGAGTCTCTGTCTCTGTCTCTGTGTGTGTGTGGAGTCTCTGTCTCTGTCTCTGTCTCTGTGTGTGTGTGGAGTCTCTGTCTCTGTCTCTGTCTCTGTGTGTGTGGAGTCTCTGTCTCTGTCTCTGTGTGTGTGTGGAGTCTCTGTCTCTGTCTCTGTGTGTGTGGGAGTCTCTGTCTCTCTGTGTGGGAGTCTCTGTCTCTCTGTGTGGGAGTCTGTGTCTGGGAGTTTGTGTACCTCTGTGGGACTGGCTACCTTGATGCGGTACAGAGGCTTGTCGTAATGTAACAACATTGCTACTAAATGCCAGTCAATGTGGGTGTCTTTGGGGAGTCAGTGTAGGTGTCTGTGTACCTCTTTGGGACTGGATACCTTGATGCAGTACAGAGGCTTGTCATAATGTAACATTGCTACTAAATGCCAGCTGTAGCTCTTTATCTCATGGCACAAAATCTGGACAAAGCCACAGATAATGGGTTTCCAGCCCCAAAGATCTGGGCAAATTTTAAATATTGCTGTTATAAACTGAATGTTGCCATAGATGTTCTGAAGGGTATAAACTGAAATGCCTGTCATTTAATGAATTCAGTCATCAATGATTGCCACAAAAACAGACCAAACAAGAGTCACATCTGGACATTCTTTGAAAATCTGGGCAGTTGAGTATCCAGTCAGTGTCTGCATCTGTGAGTGGCAACCTTGCTGTGGTACAGGGATTTCATAATGTCACATTGGTACTCGATGCCAGTCAGTGTGTGCACCTGTGAGTTGCTACCTTGTCATGTGCACCTGAGTCACTACCTTGCTGTGGTACAGGGGTTTATCAGGATTGTAACATTGGCACTAAATGCTAGTCAGTGTGTGCACACCTGTGAGTAGCTACCATGCTGTGGTACAGGGGGTTGTCTTAGTGCAACATTGGTATTAAGTGTCAGTTAGTGTGTACCTGTGATTGGCTACCGTACTGTAGTACAGAAGTTTATCATAATGTAACCTTGGTACTAAATGCCAGTCTGGGCTTGGCACAAATTCTTAATAATCTGAATGTAGTGACACTAGTGGTTAAATGGTGCTGGATGAGCTTGACAGGGAAGGAGGTGCAATAGCAATCATGTTCTCTTGAGTAGGGCCCCCAACTTGAACCTTGCTGGGGGCCCCCAAAATGCTAGCACCGGCCCTGTCTGTTTACATATATCCAGAAGTAAGGACAAATGGAAAATAATAAAAAAGCCCCAGATCAGGGACACTTTTTTAACTTATACATTTAATAGAAACAGAAGTTGTGAATTGATATCTAGATCGAGTATGAATGATTTGCCACAAAACCAAGTTTTTGTAGAACAAAACAAAATATATGAAACAGCAATCTGAACATTTTGCGAAATTCTGGATGGGTGAGACTGAGGTATGTGAGTAATGTAGTGCAGAGAAAGCAGGATTTGTGTAGTGAGATGAGAATTAAATGTTAGACAACTCTCTCTCACACAAACACACACACACGCACACACACACACACACACACACACACACACACACACACACACACACACACACACACACACACAAATAAAACTTTGTCATGTAAATACTCCTAATCGTAAAGCGAGTTTCATGTAACACATTTAAGAAAATACAAACATTTACAACAGGTCATACAACGATGTTGTTAAAAAAGTATTGTGTGCTCAATCTAGCTATAGATCTTTAATAACTATTAATTTTAGAATCATATACTTATGGAATACTGTCATAAAACAGGTTTCCAATGACAACGGAAATATTAGGGGCAGAATTATATACACATACGTTTTTTCACATCTGATTAGTCTGGCTAAATAATTGTGAGCCACGTTTTGAGTTTTGCAAAAAGCTGAGCAGTCGCTTATTTTGTGGGAATTGTGAGTAAAGCAAGTAGCAGTGCACAAGCAACCTGTGCAGATAAGGGCAGATGCTCCACAGCAGATGTAGGGCCCACAGAGGTACAAAACACTTGTTAGTTGACATGTTGAGGCATTGTTAAAAATGAGTGTTTTGCGCAGGCAGGGCTCCACTCTGTTCGTGGGCAGGGAACTTTGTTGAGCCACAAACTGTTCCAGTGACAAATGTATTTTACTTGTTATCAACAAGATATTCGACACACTGCACTGTTACACCCGCAAAACACAGAATTTCAAAGTACACTACAGACATGCCGATGTGGGACCAAAAACATATGGTAGGGGTTTAATGGAAAAGTACCTATATATGTATCTATACACATTAACTCAGCGATTATTTTACCTCAGATTAAAGGGTATGATTCGAGGTACTGCAAACATGAAGTTACCCTTGTTGTACATTTATGTTCATGGTTAGTAAAATTCTGTCTCATTTTCAGTGTCATATAAGAAATAAGGTTGTTTATCTTTCTGTCTATAAGCCGCGGTGGTACAGCAGTAACGTTGTTGCCTCACAGCAAGAGGTTCTCCTTTTCGATTCTCGGCTGGAGTGCCTTCTGTGTGGAGTCTGCATGTCCTCCTCGCAGTTGAGTGGCTTCTGAAAGACATGCATGAATGGGCGTGCCTTTGCTGAAGGTTGGGCATCGGGCTGGCAACTCGGCACCATAAAAAAAATCTACTGCCAATCATTAGCAGACCAGAGTTCTGCTGTGGCGACCTCTAACTGGGAAAAGATGAAAAGTCAGACAATGACATCTTTCTGTCTAAATGCTGTCTATTAATGTTGAAAAAAATATTGATAGGACTTATTCTCCCACAAGTTCTACCGCCAATCCAGCAGATACCTCTCATATAAAATTTCACACCATTTACTAATATTTTGTAAACCCACATAAATATTTTTCATTCATATTTTTTTCCCTTTATAATATATTCTCAGTTCCTCAGTTACATATCAGTGTCATGCTTTAGAAGTCATTTTAGAAATCTATCCAGCTATCATCTTTGGTTTCTAAAAAAAACTGTCACTGAGAATGAATGTAGCACTGCATCCTGTGTCACTTGACAGGGCTTGCCATTAAGAATGAATGCTGCATTGGAACCTGCCCCAGGTGACTGAGGCTGTCATTTGAGAATGATTGCTGCACTGAATCCTGTGCCAAGTGACAAAACCTGCCATTGAGAATGAAAGCCACAATGGATCTTGTGCCATGTGACACAGTCTGCCAATAAGAATGAGCTGTGCAATATATCCTGTGCTATGTGACCAAGCCTGTCACTGAGAATGTATGCTGCAATGGATCCTGTCCCTTGTGACACAGTCTGCCACTAAGAAAGAATACTATATTGTGACCTGTGCACATGACAGAGCCTGCCACTGACAATGAATACTGCAATGGATCCTGTGCTCTGTGACAAAGCCTGTCACTGAGAATGACTACTGTAATGGATGCTGTGTCACATGGTGGTACAGACATTTCACAATCCTTTTCTGATGTCAGACCATCAGGCCTATAACCCCCACCTTGTTAGCTGCATCACTGTCCGCTATGGGTATGAAAAATACAACTGTAAATGCACTGCCACCATACCTCTCAACTGTCCAGATTTTTGCAGAATGTCCAGATTTTGGCTCATATTTGTGGTCTGTTCCTCATAAAGTTTGTTGTTTTCTGGCAAGCTAATAAGGACTGAAGTCATTAAATAATAGAAATTTGAGTGTCAGATGTCATATCCTTCAGAAAACATTAAGGGCCAGATTCACGAAGGCTTGCACGGAGTCTAAGAGTAGAGTACGACTCCATGCAGCCAACATGTCTGCCGAGCGATCCAGGAACAGTCGGCAGGGGCGTGCAAGAGAGCTCCTATAATGACTCTTGCATGGACAGTGTTAGTTTATGGAAATTACCTCATTTGCTGCTGAAAGCTATGCAAATGAGGTAAATTTGCGATCCAGGAAACACTAACCTGCCCGAGTAAGAGTAGTGTTATTTGCAGAAATGTACTCAGTTGGCAACTGAGTACCATTCTGCAAATAGCAAAATGGAGCCATGACAGCTCCAAATAAAGGATGCATCCAGTTGATGAAGCATGCCAATGGCCAAATATATGGCCATTGCCATTTTTATGTGTTGCAAAATAATAAAAAATATATTTTTTTTCCCTCAATCTCCAATGTTTAAGCGTAGCGCAGCGCCGCATAAATGTGCGGCGCACTAAAAATCAGAAAATCAAAATTTAAAAGCCACAAATATGGATTTAATTCAAAATATTCATCTGCCATGCAAGCGAATGGCAGGCTGAAGACAACATGGCTACTGAGTAGTGGTTGCTACGGGGGGAAGCTCAGTCTGAGAGATGTCACCAAGCATTAGTAGGCAATCCTATGCAAATGAGGATAAGGATAGTGAATACCAATTTTTCCTGCTATGTGAACCATGTCCCTAGAGTGTGAGAGTAGGATAAGGGGAGTAACAGAGTAGAAGATGGGTGACATCATGAAGGGGTATGTATCAAAAAGACTGTAAGCTTATTGGAGCAGAGCGGCATGTGTTTGGTGTGAGTTACTCAGGACTAAAAGAGGTGTGTCTACAGTTGTCTAAACTGAAACCTAGAAACCGAAGGTGTACGCCGTGGCTATCACTAAAGTTTCTTGCAAAGCTGCTTTCACTGTGTGCATGCGTGTGCATGTGTGTCCATGCGTGTAAACCCGTCTAAGCCTGTGTGCAGGTGTGTGTGCCCGTATAAGCCTGTGTAAGGCTGCCTAAGCCTGTATACACGAAAGTGCACCCACCTAAGCCTGTTTAAGCTTGTGTAAGTCTGTGTGTGCGTGTTTGTGCCTGTTTGCACGGTGCTGCCCCCTGTGGAAACAAAAAGGGAAAAGGAAGGAAAATAAGTAGTAGGAAGTTAACCAAGGAGAAATAGCAGAGCTGCCAGGTGAAATCAATCAGAATAAGCCAATTACACAGGTAGTACAGTAGCCCAGCCCAGACCGGAACTTAAAACTATGCAAACAACATTCTCCCATGTTTTTCTCAGAAACACTGCAACACTGCAGTCAATAAAGAGATGTGAAAACTTAAAAAGCTTAAACTGAGACATAAAAATGTTAGGGGCTGCCATTGCTATTATAAGGCAACATGTGCAAGATGCTGAGGGTGGTGCCATTGTGAATGCTGCTGAGCAACCCACAGTGAGGAGACGGAGAAGAGTATACAGACCCAGGGTAACCTACCAGGGGCTACATGAGCTGGAGATAGTGGAGCACTATAAAGTGGACAGAGAGCTCCTGCAGCAAATTGTTGAGCTGTGTAGGCCACGCCTCACACACAGAATCAACAGAGGGTAACCCATCCCATTGGAAACCAAGGTATGTGTTGGCCTAAGAATACTAGCAACAGGTACCTTCCAGAGACCAACTGGTGATATGATGGAGATTTCACAGGCATCTGCATCAAGGGTACTGCACTAGTTCCTGAATGCCATGTCAGCACATGTCGGTGATCATGTATATTTCCCCAGTTCCCGTGAGGTATTGGCCAGCAATATGCGTCTCTTCCAGCAAATAGCGGAATACCCTGAAGTAGTGGGTGCAAATGACTGCACGCACATACACATCAAAGCACCAGCTGGTGAGCAGGGTAGGGCCTACATCAACCGCAAGGGCTTCCACTCCATCAACTGCCAGGTTGTGTGTGATGCCCAGGGCATAATACTGAAAGTGTGTGCTGGCTGCCCTGGAAGCTACCACGATTCCCATATCTGGCATCTGTCGCAGCTGTACAAGACATTTGCCAATGGGGACATCCCTGAGGTCACCTAGTGGGGGATGCTGGATATGCCCTGGAGCCGTGGCTGATGACACCCATCAGAAATGCACACACACCTGAACAAGAACTCCATAATGAGGCACATGCACAAACACGAAATGTAATCGAGCGTGTGTTTGGGATGCTCAAGTCACGGTTCCAGTGCCTGGACACATCTGGTGGAGCCTTGCAGTACTCATCAACTACATATACCCAAATTGTCATGGTATGTGCCATGCTACACAATATGATCCTGCGAAAACAGCTGCAGCAGAAACAGCATGGGGCAGGACCAAACAGCCCCCCACCATTGCCAAGGCCTGCACAGGCACAGTGTGACTCGGAGGAGGAACAACCTGAGCCTGCCCCAGTAGGCAGAAAGAGGCATGCCCAATATGCCTTGTCCTTGGCAAAGAGGCAACGCATGGCACATACACTGGCTCAGAGGAACCTTGGAAATGATAGCTCTCTCTGACTCGCACATAAAATAAAAGGGATGCCTAACTTGACACTACCTGTTTCCAAACATGTATAGGCAGTGTAGTATGTGCATCTGACACAGGCAGCCCTGCAGCACCACCTGAGGCATGATTGCCATGTTTTAAGCAATATAAAGCAGTGCTAAGCAGCTTTCACCAATATCTAGTATATGTAAACAAAATTGCTCGTGCAATGTTGGTCAAGGTCAGGGACAGTTGAGCAAAGTCAGTTAAACATGCTCATATCTGCTTTACTGTTCCTTAAGCAGTCTGGTCTGGCCAGCATGAAAATAAAAAGCAGTGACAGGGCTTGAACCCAGGACACTGTGCACTACAGTCACAGTACTGAACCACTAAGCCATGATAGCATTTCAGTGGCACAGACACAGCAGGACAATTGTACACTAATGCAAACACAAAGCAATGCTGTATCATGCCCCTAAAGAGGCAAATGGGTAACCTCACCCACACGCCTATGCAGACAGAGAACATCAGGCCAGGTGTTGTGATGTGGGTTGTGTAGGCTATGAAGTTGCAAGCTAATATACGTGGCATTGGACTCTAAGATCTGTAGTACAGTAGTATGCCTCAAGCCAGTACGATAGGCAACAGTACGGACTCTAATGGTGTCCTGTACATAGCAGTGCAGGCACAGCAAATGTGTATAAGTGTCAGGTGAAACCCACATCCTATGTACACCCACAGTAACAATCCGGTGTGCCCACGGGTAGAAATGTACAAAGAATAGCTGTCCCCCCTGTATGTAGAAATGTCGATAAGTCTATGCAAAGTGTCTAATGGAAGCCCTGCAGGCACAGCGTGATCCCTGTTGATCTATGACACAAAGGTGAGCCCTGCTGTAAAAATACAACTTGATTTACCATACACATATAGTATAAATGTGTATACTGTGCGTACTCACACACTCCAACAAATGTAGTGGATTTCATTCAGCATCACACTGAAAGGTCATACTGGGCATGCTCACACACTTAGGCTAAATACGGATGTGATAATAAGGGATCTATGGACAAATGTGTATAGTCATCTCTACTTCCAGAAACACATTCACAAATTGGTCTGAAAATACTGCTATGTGTTCACACAAACTGCCAAGGTCTGTGCATGTAGGTCAAAGGAGGTTGCCACTACTCAGCAGTCATCAGACCTGTCAGAGAGTACCGCAACACACTTGCGATGAATATGACCAGGCACGTTCAGCAGCTAGAAAGACCAATGAAGTACCTTAACAAGAGGATTACTTGCCTCAAATAGTTGCCCCATGCAACAAGACTGAATGTAACCCAATCTGTACTCTGTTGCATACTGTCTACTCAGGAGATCTCTGCCCAACAGACAGGTCCATGTCATGGTTATATTCAGATCAGTTCTGAGTTACAGCTCACTGGCACTAATTGTACAAAGCCAACTGACATTGCCAACATCCTGGTAGATAGGATCAGTGTTAACTTTACCCCCCTCTCACCCATGAAAGAGCACATCTCTATAATGGAAGACTGCAAAGTTGCTGTCATCACGGCTGCACAGGTAAAAATCACTCTCCAAAGCCAGTATCAAAGCAGCCATGGGACTAGATAACTTCCCAGGCTGTGAAGTATCTACTTACCTGAAGTAAACATTAACATGGAAGGCCTGTGGCTACTGAAGTTTCCAGTGGACTGCAAGCTAGGAGTCATCATTGTAAACACTAAAGATGTGGACATCCTACAAAAGGGCCTCACTGAGACAGATGGCTGTTGTCCAAGCCATGGGCTGTAGCTCAATGCCAAAAGGTGCATTATCATCACCTTTGTTAAAAACTCTGTAGCCAAGAACTACAACATAGGTGGTAGTATACTTCACACTGTAAGTGTGACAAGAGACCCTGGGTCACAGGTGGACAGTGGATACAACTGTGATAAGCACATTCCCACAGTAGTCAGGAAACCCTCTTATGTGGCATGCCTCATCATAAAATGTGTCTCATGCAGAATAGAAGAGGACATTGTTCCCCTCTACTCACCACTCATTAGAACTATAAAAGAGTACAACACCACTGTTGCTATGTACCTCACAAGACAACTACAACAACCAGAAAGCCAGCAGCAATACCTCACAAAGAGCATTAGTGGCCTGAAATACATGCCATACACAGACCATCGCATAATGCTCCATCCGTACTCCCTTGCATATCGCCTACTCAGAGGTGTTCACTGCCTAACATACAAAGCTATGTCAAACATAGAGCTGTTGGATATGATCCACGTAAAACACTCACAATCACTCTGACCTTTGGACCCAAAACCACGAGTGAAATACAAAAGGAAGGGGTGTAGCCATTTACCTTATTGATATCCACACCTTCAGGTTACTGGCACAGCATGAGGTCTTGGAGACCATGCAAGTGCAACTAACATTGGGCAAAGCTGCCCATCAGATTGTAGCCTGCTACAGATCACGTACCTTGTCTCAGGAACCTCACTCAGTATTCTGGAGAACAATGGCAAATAAAAAAGGTCCTATCAAACACCATTATATGAGGAGATTACAACTACCCAAACATTGAGTGGGTGAATTACTCGTATACCACGTCCTTTGCCCAATTTGTCCTAGAGTTAACAAACTCTAACACCCTGGAACAGTTGGTCAGCATGCCCACTAGAGGTGACCACATACTGGACATGATCATCACCAACATGGGGTACCAGTGTTCCACAACAGAGATAAACTCCTCGCTGGTAATATCAGATCATTAAGTAATCACACTGGACATCCACATCCCGCCCCCACACCCAGTCAATGAAACCACTGTGAAGACATTTGTAAAAGCAAACTGCACACTTCCCAAAACCAAAGTGGAATGTTCCAAAGACCTCTTGTTATAGGATAATGGTATGCAATCTGCAGAATCATTTACAAGTGCATCCTATGAGCATCTACAGGGAGGCATGGAATGAGACATCACAAATAAAACCAAGATGCACTCCTCCAAAAATAGGACAACAAGCAGGTGGTTGTTGTCCATAAATAAGCTAGACAAGAGAAGGAGGAAACGAACACATGATAGATCCAACTTCACTAAAGGAAAGGCATCACTGATCATTATCAGGAAGAAACAATGATCACTCATAAAATAATCCAAGGATGGTTTATAAAGACAAATAACCAAGGAATGTAAGAATAACAACCACAAAGCCTTCGGTAGCTATACCAGACATGTAGGTGTCAACTTTCAAATATGCTGTCAGCTACTGAAAAAAGGAATGAAATACACCAAACCAACTTTCATTGCCAACATCCAGGGGGACAAGTTCAGTGTAAACTCCCCCCATCACCTCCAAAAGGCCCTGTGTCCATCACAGAAGGATGCAGAGACCCAGATGTCATGGACATGCAGGTAAAGACAGCCCTCAACAAAGCTAAGAAGATAGCATCAATGTGACTGTATGTTGTCCCAGGCTGCATCTTACACTAGACCCATAAGGAACTACACCCTCACCTACATTTACTGTCCAGACTCAAGCATACCACAGGCTATGTACCCAAAGAATGGCATACACTAACAGTCATCCAGCTCCACAAAGGGTGTGGCAAAACAGAACCTGGAAACCATTGCCCGATATGTCTACTCAGCCGGGTCTACAGAGCTATTGAGCAAATTGTCATGGAACCCATACACTGAGACATTGGAGATCTCCAGACACTGAACTCTACACAACTTCACCTTGTTAAAGGCAGAGCCTGGCTCCCAAACCTAGTTGACTTATTTAAAACAGTTACCATGAACATAGATGGAGGTGAAAGTAGTCCACACAGCCCACCTGGACCTCACTAAGGGCTTACCACACCATTCCCCACTCTGTCATCATGGACAAGTGTACCAGCTTGAACATTAACAGCTATGTCATAGGATGGGTGGACAAGTGGCTCACAGATCAAACACACATATTCATAGTTGCAGGAGTCATGTCCAACTCTAAGCCAGTCACAAATGGCATCACACAGGTCTTGGTCCTGGGACCCCACCTGTTCAGTAGATACTGCTCAGAGGTACAGGCAAGCATGGCAGGTGTATGGCTGAACAGGTTTGCAGATGAATGGTAACTGTGGTCCATAATCGACTGTACAGCTGACACAGACATCCTCCAGAAGTGTCTTACAGAGATAGATACCTGGTGTCAAAACAATGCCCTCAAGCTGAATGGCAAAGAATGCATAGTCATCCCCTTTGGGTAAAACAAAGTGCACACAAATTACCACACAGGTGGTAATCCAGCATGTATGGAGAAAGTCATTATGGCCCTGGGGACACAGGTAGATAGTAAACTCACTTTTGATGATCACATGGCCAAAGTGTTTAGACATTCCTTCAATGTAGCCCATTTAATGTCACCTAGTGTAACCCACTTTGCATAGTCTGATGATGTCACCATTCTACAAATATACCTGTGGAAAGGATAACTCCCAGTAATGTGTATAGCGCGTAGTGTTAATGCGTACTCCTATAATATCATGAAGTAGTTAGGTAGGGGTTTGAATTCTGCACTGGACAACTGTGTATGTGTGGTCTCCTTGGGAAAGAGCAACCTTGTAAGAGAACTTAAAAGTGGTAAACTAGCCTTTGTCAGGTCTGATGATGTCATCATCCTACAAATATACCTGTGGAGAACAGAACTTCTAGTAATGTGTATAGTGTGTCATGTTAATGTGTACTCCTGTAGTATCATGAAGTAGTTAGGTAGGGGTTTGAATCCTGCACTGGACAGCTGTTTGTGTGTGGTCTCCTTGGGAAGGAGCAACCTTTTAGGAGAGTAGTAAGAGACCTTAAAAGCAGTAAACTAACCTTTGTCAAGTCTGATGATGTCACCATCCTACAAATATACCTGTGGAAAAGAGAACGCCCAGTAATGTGTATAGCGCATCGTGTTAATGCGTACTCCTGTAGTATCATGAAGTAGTTAGGTAGTGGTTTGAATCCTGCACTGGACAACTGTGTGCGGTCTCCTTAGAAAGAAGCACCCTTTTAGGAGAGTAGTAAGAGACCTTAAAAGCGATAAACTAACCTTTGTCAAGTCTGATGATGTCACCATCCTACAAACATACCTGTGGAAAAGAGAACTCCTAGTAATGTGCATAACGCGTTGTGTTAATGCCTACTCCTATAGTATCATGAAGTAGTTAGGTAGGGTTTTGAATCCTGCACTGGACAACTGTGTGTGCGTGTGTGGTCTCCTTGGGAAAGAGCAACCTTTTAGGAGAGTAGTAAGAGACCTTAAAAGCTGTAAACTAACCTTTGTCAAGTCTGATGATGTCACCATCCTACAAATATACCTGTGGAAAAGAGAACTCCCAGTAATGTGTATAGCACGTCGTGTTAATGCATACTCCTGTAATATCATGAAGTAGTTAGATAGGGGTTTGAATCCTGCACTGGACAACTGTGTTTGTGTGTGGTCTCCTTGGGAACGAGCAACCTTCTAGGAGAGTAGTAAAACACCTCAAAAGTGGTAAACTAACCTTTGTCAAGTCTGATGATGTCACCATCCTACAAACATACCTGTGGAAAAGAAAACTCAAAGTAATGTGCATAGCACGTTGTGTTAATGTGTGCTCCTCTAGTATTATGAAGTAGTTAGGGAAGGGTTTGAATCCTGCACTTGGTGAGTGTGTATGCTGTATGTGTGTGACACTGTTGGTCAATGTGTTGTGGGTTTTGCTTTTACCACTGTATGACATATCACTATGCATTGCACATGTGAGCTAGCTGTGTGACAAATAAATATACGTACATGTTACCTATATGATTGCATGTGTGGGAACCCTGCTTTCTCCAAGAACACAGCTGTCATCCTTGCCAGACTGTGCTGCTGCTTCCAAGACCTTAGGTCACATCTGTATGCTTGTGACAAGCCCAACCACTGCAGTGATCCCTGGCCTAGGTCATCTGTGTCACACAAACTCATTATGGTTCCTATTGGAATGTGTGAGTAAGGGTCTATGGCCGAGGTATATGTCAGGGACTGTCCAGAGCCACGTGCACGTGGTCTTCTAGGACGTTCTATGGACAGCCCACCCCCAACATTGCTGGGGCTGGTACTGGCACTACGAGAGCGGCTGTGGCTTGAGGGATGTCCGCGGTGACTGCCAGCTGCTGATGTTGCTGGCATACGTCCATGTCGATGACTTAACCATCCCGCACTGTCCTGACACATGGACATGACATTGCGGAGGATATCTAATGTCTCTCCCCAACGTCTATCAGTGACCTCAATGTAATGATGGATGGCACCTGCTAGGTCACGGACACTGTTAATGACGGTGGTGTTATGTGCCCTCTGTGCCCTTAGTCCCTGTCTGGTGTACTGTTCCATACGTGCCTGTTCCTCCATGATAGCCTGAAACATGCGTGACATTGTCAGACCTGTGGCACATCTGCCAGTGGCATGATGAGCAGCAGTGCTTCTATGAGAACCCCTGGACATATGCCTATGTGGTACCCTTCCAGACATCTGGGTATGGCTGCTGTGTTGGGATGCATGTGCCATGGATACCACACTGTCCTGGCCAATTCCAACAGTACGCTGTCCCTCAGCTATAGGCATTGGTGATGGATATATTGGTAGTATGACTGTATGCATGGATGGGGTGGACAGCTGTGTACTGTCGATTGGTGGCCCAACGACAGACCCTGGCAAACATGCCTGTGCCTCAACACACCTATCATCAGTATCACTGTTTTGCTCAGTGACATCAGTTTCCCTGCTGCAGTGAACCAGCCCAAAGTCAGCACCTGTGAGAGAAAAACAGGAGACACACTTTACGACCTGTACATGATGTCGGCACACATGCACACATGAACACATGCACACATGCACACATGCACACATTAACACATGAAGACATGCACACATGAACACATGAGCACATGCACACATGAACACATGCACACATGCACACATGCACAAATGCACACACACACACACACACACACACACACACACACACACACACACACACACACACACACACACACACACACACACACACACACACACACACACCACCAGCAATCCAGAACATACTCAATAGCGGGTGATGGTGGGGTACAGTATCACAAGGCAAACAGTTATATCACACATGTCAGCATGCAGGATGTGTGTTTCCCAACAGCATGCAGTGCGGGTGTTGACAGCCCTTGCCAATAACACTATACATGTCTTTGATGCATGTGTGTTGTTATTCAGTGATTGGCCTCACCCTGGAATGCACTGTGTACATGGACATGACAGTGCTGTGCAAGTATTATAAGCTCTGCAATGTCCTGTGCACCATCTCTCACAGGTATACATACCATGGCTGGATGTGTATCTGTGTGTCACACAGATATCCATTTCTGATTAGAGCGTCTGTGTCATCAGCAGATAATTGTGGACACAGGATTAGCACATGCATGCTATGTATACACACAGGATGAGTGGTGCATGTTTACCTGGTTGAATGCCATTGCTCAACATGGCCATTGTACAGTGGTTATGGTGAGTGTAGGACATACTGTGGACATGCCAGTGCCAGACATGCATTGGCATGCTACAACACAACTGCAACATTAAACATCACACAGACACAGTGTGTGTCATGTGACCTATACACTCAATAGCATTACAAGACATATATGTGTCACTTTGTACAAATGGGGATTGCTATGCATATTGTGTATAGGTGCCTATGTTTGCCCACACACAACACTGAGGTGCATAGCAGGTAATGCTATGTGTAGTACTGTGGTCACTGTAACTGGATGGGGTGTACTACCATGAGCCATCATCATGCAGCATCATGTGGTCACTCAAGGCTACTAATGTGTGCCAGACCGGCACATACCATGCTGTACCGGAACTGCAGTACCATGGCTACATTCATCATTTCACAGCCAGTTGTTACATGGGTCTGTAAGGTGCACAATAGGGGGCATTGCCTACCATGAATGTGTAATGTGTCGAAGAGTGTCGCACAGCCACATGTGAGGCATCTACCCCCTCAGGTATATTATGTGTGTTGTGTGGATGAAGTGTGGGATACTGCAGTGTGACCTTACAGTGGGCATCTGAATACGCCATGTGTAGCATGTTAACGTGTACTGCTTATGACATTGTTGTGTATGCTGTGTGCATGTGTATCGACTCTGCCTATCCAGTGTCCACATCACAATTGTGTGGAATGCTCTGTGTATTGTATGTGTTTTAGGCAACTACCCACATTACTGGGATGTGCATAGTCTCACAACAAACATGCACAGCATGCATTATGCATATGTGTGTTACGTGTACATGGCCTACACCTCACCTATGACATGCACATTTAATTAGCAGTATTAAAGGTAGAACACACTCACCAGCATGGGTTGGCTGCCTTGCTGTCACACCAGAGGGACCTACAAGGATATGAGACACTTTATCAGTGGCAACAACTGTGGCATTGCTACTGTGTGTTTGCAATCGTACAGTAGTACAATGGTTGACAGTCACAGGCCTACAGATTGTATTCCTAATTATTACTATTGCACAACACTAGGCACCACATCATCTAACTACACAGTACACATCTCACATACGCATGCTGTAACAATAGAGGTAACAGTAGTCTACAGCTATGCCATGTTACCTTCATGCTCCATGTCAGCTTGCTGAGTGACTCCGGTCTCCATGATGACACACGTTAGTTGTTGGGGTTGTTGTTGGCCAGGAGCCACCTGGCTCAGGAGCAGCTCCTTCACTCTGGTAAGGGGGGGTGGATGGCTACCCCCCAACCTGTGGCAAGCTGCTGTCTGCGGATATCAGACGCACGCTGCCAGACATGTCTAATTAAATCACTGCAGTGATGGTGTACCTGCTCATATGTCCGGTTATGCATGCCTATGTCATTTACCCGACGGACAAGCTCTTGCCACAGCGCAGTCCACTCATGCTGGTCCTGGCTGGTTCTAGAGAGCAGCAGGGCATACTGCTGCACCAGGCTGGATGTTATAACCTCTTCCTCTGCCGTGCTATAGGCGGGATTACGATGGTGGGACATAACCCTGGAAGACAATGAAACAATATGTGTGAGCAAGTCATGAGGCACACGTATATTTCTAATATACAGATATCAATTAACTGCCATATATAGCAAACTATTGGCTGTCAGAAGATACACACTTTCAATACCTCGTGTCAGTTCTCAATCCACAACTGTCTGACAGTGCCTGGCACACTCTATATATCATACAATCTTCATGATTATTTATGACGACTGCTAATTAGCAGCTTTGTTTGCTATGGATAGTTGATTTGTTCCAGAGTATGGGATGTCTCTGAGATGGGAATCTATCCCTCCAGCATGTGTTGTTTATTGTGGTCAAAAGGTTTGGGTCCCTAGAGCGTGTAGTTCGTAGATATTGTGATCTGTTTACGTGCAACATGTCCAACAGCTCTGGCTTTTACATAGTTTAGTATGTTAGGCAGAGGTCACCTCTGGGTAGGCGGTATGCGACACATTGTGGTTGTGGGTTTGTGAGATGGTCTGCATAGGGCATCTGTTTGAGGCATTACTCTTTGTGAGGTATGTCTTTGTCGTTTACAGTTGCTGTGGATGTCTTGTGAGGTACATACCACATGGGGCATTATACTCTATAATGGGCTTTATGTGTGATGAGTAGAGGGGAACACTGATCTATACTTCCCTGGATGACACACCTTTTGTGATGAGGTGTGGCAGGTAGACAGATTACATGACTAGTGTGTCACTGTGATTATCAAAGGGGAGACTACTGTCCACCTGTGTCCCATGGTCTCTTATCACACTTTCAGTGTTAAATAGACTACCACCTATGTGGTAGTTCATGGGTATGGAGTTTTTGCCAGAAGGGATGCCAATGCAGTTTCAACATTGAGCTTGAGTCTATGGCTTTGTCACCAGGCATCTGTCGCAGTAAATATGACCCTGTCCCTCTCTCTCTCTCTCTCTCTAGATATATATATATATATACACACACACACACACACACACACACACACACACACATAAATATAAACATACATTGGTGTACATATAGATATACATATAGGCACATATACGGTCAACCTTTCATAGTGGGAATATCAATTATGCGAAGGTTGTGAGGTATACTGTTATGTACTAATATTGCACAGTGTGGTGCGGAATGCATTCCAGGTGTTCTTAGCACATGTAGCTTTAGCAAGCCTCACTGGCTGCAACACTGCAAACCTGACAATTTATATCCACAGCGTTTAACCACCACATGTCATATACCAGCACTGTATGCTGTCTTGTTTGCCACACACTACAACTTACATAGAAGTATGCACATAACAACCTTCAACAACATATATATGTCCACCCTTCACAAACAGTTGCAGTATGTCCCTTGCTCTATGCACATGTACAGATGCTAATATATCTGACACAGACAGATCTCTCCGTATGTGTGTGCCATACACACACAAGGTCCACACTGTTGTAAGTCCATGGACCTCACGGCTGGCCTGTTGGGCCTTGCTGCAACATGAACAGGTGTCACATGTTAGCACAAAGTAATATTAGAGGGTGTATATATAGCTGCAAATGCTAGATTAGCATACTAGCCTGGTACAGCTGTTGCCAATGCTAAGCTACACGTTAATATGACTATCATGCATTTGTTACTCTGTCACATCCTTGTTTATATAACTGTATGCTACTCCCCAAACAGCCATTGTACACACTACTGTACAGAACACAGATAACATGGATCAGATGTTTGACATTTAATGCTGAACTACATATATCACAGTCATATCCCACTACACACAGCTACACACTGATTTCTCTATGGCAGTAGTTATGCAGGGCATCTGTGCATAGATACGTACTGCTGCCACATATGGATGATTCAAAGTATGTAGAGTACTCTTCAAAAACATCTACTACATGCCAGTAAATACATATCATTTACATACCTTTACTTTGTATGGGTTTGTATTATTACATTCCGTGAGTGTAGTAATAATTTTTTATTTATATATATATATATATATATATATATATGTATATATATATATATATATATATATATATATATATATATATATATATATATATATATATGTTTTTTTTTATGTTGATTTTTTTTTTGCTGTTGCTGTTGTTGTTACCGGTGTCTGTCTGTCTGTGTGTGTCTCTGTGTCTTGCTTGCTTGCTCTCTCTCTCTCTCTCTCTCTCTCTCTCCATGGCTGCAATGAAATGATTGCATGTGTGGACAGCAAGTACAGCCTGCTTTTAGAGGTATCTGCACATGTGCATGTGATGGCCTCTGCACCAATTGGTGGGCAGCATTTGGTAATTGCATGCAGCCTGCTGTGTGGTAATTGCGGTACTCACTGTCATAGCAACCCAATGCTATAATTTGCTAGGTCAGGTAGGCGTAGGCCTTTCAGCTTTCCAAAGTGGGGCCCATAGTTGTTTGCTGTGGACACCGTAGTGTAAGTCAGAAGGTTGGTATACTTTTTATATATGAAGCTAGGGGTGTAGCCAGTGATTTGAATGTTGTACTCAGACCTGAATGTTGCCACTTCCAGTACACAGTTGACAGTGTAGAACTGTACTCACCCCTACAAATGCTAACACAAGCTACATGGGAGTATTTAGTTTGTTTTCTATTTATACAATTAGCTGCCATACATACGTAGTTATTGAGATGTTTTCATTTAGCACATGAACTGTTTGGGAACTGCTATACTGTGGATATTAATGTACTCACTTCTGCACAGTTTGTGCTTTTTATTTTGTTGACATTATCACAGGATGCTCATGGAAACTGGACAATTCCAGTACTGAGTATGCCTACCTACATCCTTGCTGTACCTTAAACACAGTGGTAATCTGTACGTTTGGGTGGGATACAGTGTGGGGGTGGTTGCAGTAAAATTATTTCCTGCTAGAATGTGTGGTTCTGTTATCACAGTCATGTAATGCAATTCCACAACAGCTGCTGGTAAAGTTCCACAGAACAGGTTTTGTGTTATGGCATTCCTATCTTTCCTTGACATTCACACATTCTGATGCATGATATATATATTTCAGCAACAACCTGCTGTATATCTACTGTGGCCTAGTGGTACTTCATGCAGTCTAGTGTTTCCAAGGTCTGGGGTTCGAGACTGACAGTGGTGTTTTATTTTGCTGCTGAGCAGAACAAGGGCCCTCATATGCAGGGGTGACTAAGGCACTTTTAAGCAGTTGTAAGTGGGTTTGCGTGGGTTTGCACGACGCTTAGCAATACTTAGCTAAGCGCACACATGCGCACACTCACGCAAGCCCGCTAACTACTGCTTAAAAGTGCTTACTCCCTCTAACCCCCGCGCTAATTTCTTTGAAAGAAAAGAATAGGGGTGATAGGAAAGTGGTGAAAAATGGGTACAAAGAGGGTAAGAGAGCAGGGAATACAGCTCGGGGTGTGCAGGGCGGGTGTAGGGAAGGTCCATAGCTGCCTATTTCTTTAACAGCAACAGTTGTGCATATACTAGTAATTTGGAGGGAAATTTGAAACCTTCCACCCCTGAGAGAGGGGTGGGGGACAACAAAGTATGTTGTACTGCCAATTAAATTACAGTCTCTGTGTCCAGCGGACATTTGTGCAACATGGGCAGCTATGTATGGGTCGTAATTTTTTTTTTGGGAGCGGATTGCCCATTTTTTTTTTTTTTACAGGTGAGAGTGGAATGTGGGGTATGGAAAGTAGGTATATTTAGGGAGGTAGGTTGGGGAGGTAAACAGACAAGACAAACAAGACACACACAGGGGTGGAATATGACACATGGGGGGGTGAACACCACTGACGGGGAAGGATGTTTGGAAATTGCAAGCCCATGAGCCCACAGATGGCAACAGTGGAACTGACATCCCCACCCATGGGCAGTCATCACTGCACCTTCACAGCCCAGAGGGTGGCTGTGCTGGGGGCTGCGTAGGTAGGGCAGGCTCACCCGTGAGTCATGCCACTCTCGCCTCGAGCCGGAGTACCAGATCAGTGACTGAGCGCCGGATCTCCCTACGCACCACAGCCCGGACCGTTCGGAGGGTGATAGGTGGCCCTCCTCCGGCCACGCTTGCATGGGGGGGACAAGCCCCATCCCCTGCAGCGCTTCCACCTGAAGGTGGCACAGAGCCAATGGAGGAGGAGGTCTCGGGCTGGGCACCGGACCTGCTGGTGCCAGGTGCCATCGCCAACTGAGGTGGAACAGGTGGATCTGCTGGGACCGGCCTTCCCATACGTTCTATGTTTAGGAGGATTTAATGACATTATGGATTGATAACAGCCAACAGCATTCCAAATTAGTTGTAACAGCATGCAGTAATATTCCCATTAACCCAACACACCAGAGTTCCAACAGTTGAACAGCAAGCATAACACATGCATATATAGAACAACAGTGGACATTCCAACAGCATGCAGGATTGACTGGTGGCAACAGGCCACCAAGATTGTGGTGTTTGAACAGGGCACATGCATCAAAGTAAATAAAGATATTTATAGAACAAAAGGACATATGTCCCAACAAATGTTTTGAGATTAGACATACCCATTGAGGTGTGGAATTGCATTGTTTATGCACATACAGTAGGGTATAAAAAGATACCTCCATTAACATCTTATATGTACTTATAGTTTACACTACATTCCTATTGACTGCAGGTGTATATCCCCTACATGTATTATTACACTAGGCAATGTGCATTAAGCTGTGTAATGGGTTTGGCTAGTTCCTTATATACCTAACCTATATCTGACATACTAACTGTCCAGGATGCAGATGTTACTGCTACGTATTTATATATTTTATTTATATTTATATATCTACATATCTGGATGTGTTCACGTGACATTATCAGTTATATTTCTACAGCCCCCTACATTTCTAGCAGCACACTCACATTTCTGGGGAACACATTAACAAGCTACTTGTGTGCCAGATTTACCTATGCATGCCAGCCATTAACCAACTGTTGAGGACTGTATATATGCTTCGCAGCTACTGGCACTCCATTCATCCACTTTATATGGGCCTGCTCAACTGTGGGTTGACAGCACTTAATACAACAGTACTATTTATATAATGCAAGAGTACAACAACATTTCAAAGTAAGTGACATGGACACACTCCAGGTATTATACCTTTATTAATTACATTACACACTTTTCTAGAGGCTCTCTCATTTATTTGATATTACAGTGCATGCAGAAGACTTATTCAAGACGTATTATACCTTTATTAATGGGTTACAAGACTCTTTTTCAGGCTCTCTCACTTATTTTATATAATAATACATGCAGAGATATTATTCAGGACTTATTTTACCTTTATTAATGGGTTACAACACTATTTTTCAGGCTCTCTCACTTACTTTATATAACAGTACATGCAGAGAAATTATTCAGGGCATTTTATGCCTTTATTATTGGGCTACAACACTTTTTTTCAGGCTCTCTTGCTTATTTTATATAACAATACATGCAGAATAATTACTAACCTTCCTGGTGGCGCAGCCTTAGCAGCCTACCTGCATAGGCTTGCTGATTCGTATCACGGACACCTGCAGCTGTGAAGTAAATGAAGGGATATTGAGACATACCTGTCCATTATATAGACTACAACAGCTATTCTTACATACTCCACTCCGCTTTCTACTCCGTGCCTTGGAACTGGCCCTGCAGGAGTCTTGCATCATGATGATGGACAAGGAGCCAAACCATCAGTTTTGACTCCTCAATGCCCCACCGTTGCGCTCGAAAATGAGAGCCCTCTCCAGCACCGGCCATTCTGACTACAGATGGGCGCTACAACCAGTTATGGCGATTATTCAAGCCTATGGGGCTTAAATATGGCTCATTTCCCACACTTATTTGTGAATGGCCGGTTTTGAAAATTCTCAGCTGAGTACAAACCTACTTACCACTGAGTAAACTTTCATTAATATGTATATGTATGTTGACAGTGCATGAACAGCAAAAGCTGTCATGGCTTAGTGGTTCTGTACTTTGATTATGATGCACAGTATCCCGGGTTTGAAGCCTGTCATTGCTTTTTATTTTACTACTGGCCTGACCGGCTAGGAGGTGTGGCTATGTTTAGCCGACTTTGCTCTACTTTGCCCAGCGTTGCTCTACGTTGCCCGACATTGCCCAACGTTGCGCTAGTTGGTGCGGTGTGCAGCTCTGTGCAAACATGTTTTGCATGCGCTAGTTGGCACGATGCGCAGCTACGCGCAAAGCCATTGCGCTAGTTAAAGCAGTGCTTAGCTATGGGTAATTATTCTTAAATGTGCTTAATACTGGTAAACATTGCTTAGCAGTGATTCACATTGCTTAAGATAGGTTACTTATGCATTCATTAGTATGCATGACTGTTTCACCTTCTTATATATATTTAAAATATTTTTCACTACTACATAGGCCATTTCAGTGCATTGTAATAGAATTTAAAAGGTACATGTCAGGAATTATTTTTATGCACAGATTTCCTACTGAATATGAAAAGGGGAGTGGTGGGACTCAAACCGGGAATGCCTCCTCTTTGTGCAAAGGCTCGACCACTACACTATTGCTATTTGGCTTAATTTGCATATTAGTAGTTTATTATCCTCTTCGATGTCTAAACTGCTTACTGTAGCTAAGCAATGGGCACGTCCGCGCACACATGCGCAAATATGGGCAGCTATTTCGGGAATAATAAAAAAAGAAATTTTTTATATTTTATTTCTTTTGTACAGGGGTTTTGAATGTGAGGGAGTGTAGTGTTGGGGTATACACATTTGTGCGGACTCGCTCATATCTGCTGACATTTGCAGATTTAGGTACTTGCAAGGGCGTGGATATTTGGACTGCTCGGCAGTCTGACACGCCCCCTGCACTCCTACACGGTCCGTGTTAGCCTTAGAGTTGAGTCAGCGCACCCTCATGAATATGCATGGCGTGTTGACATCATGCTCTTAGGCGGCCGTTTCCGAGTAAGACTTAGTTAGTCTTACACGGAGGATTACTAAATCCCCCCCAAAGATAAAACCTTTTATTCTAGCAACTTTTTAAATTTGCAAGAGTGATAATAAAAATTTGTCCCTATTTTTGTACCTTTGTCTTCTATTATTTTTTGTTTTGCACAGGTTTCTTTTGCTAAGAGATTGGGAGGTATGACTGCCACAGCTACGAGCACTATTGAAGAAGCAAAATATAAGTATATTGTGGTTATGTCTCTCTTGTTTTAGAGCAGATCTTCCTAGATTTTTCCCCTAAATGCAGTTGTGGCAGATTTGTCTGCAAACATTTCTTTATCTTTGCAATGGGAGAGGTGAACAAGTTAAGCAGTTGTGGCAGATTTCTGTGCAAAGCTGCATGGTGGGTCAAAATGTTATGAATGTCATGATCCATTTCTATTTACTATGTATTTTTCAGGGATGTTGTACTTGCTCTATACATTAACAAACAAACTCTGCAGGATACTTGCTGTCACAGACACAGACAAATAGACAGACAAATAGGTACACACACACACACACACACACACACACACACACACACACACACACACACACACACACACACACACACACATGCATGTACACATGTATATATCTATATCCATATATATATATATATATATATATATATATATATATATATATATATATATATATATATATATATATATATATATATATATATATATATATATATATATATATATATATATATATATATATATATATGTGTGTGTGTGTGTATGTACACACACACACACACACACACACACACACACACACACACACACACACACACACATGCATAACACAAATATACCCTGGTATAGATAGGTGAATTTGTAATTCTGTGTGCTGTATTGGCCAAATTCTGAATATAGTATGTGCAACACATATGGAAAATCATGATGTCAAGCACTCTAAATACAAGAACTTCCTGACCTGATGCTTACACCTCTAGACCACACTGCCAGTGCTTAAATTCTGCCCTCCATACAATGCATGCATCACACCCCCAGACACCAGAAATAACCATGGTGTGGCCTCTATTGTACAGTTTATACCATCAGTTAATCCTGTTACAAACATGTCATAATCGATGCTCCACCTGCCAATATGGCTATGGTGGACCTGTTCTAGCTAGTGGATTTTTATGCATACCAAGCACAATTCTTTTGTTTGTTATCCAATAATCCCACTGGGTAGAAGTGCCCTTTTACAAAGGTAACTCAAGAGCAACATTTGGATAAGTGAACTGTTCACTACTACGGTAGCAAAATGAAGGCTAAGGGAATGTCTACACTATAGGAAGCAACTTATTAGCAGCTGACAGCCTTACTTTTCTGTATTAACTGCCAGAGTTTTCATGTATTATGACCCGTACCTTTACAATGACAATGAATACTTCAGAAATGCCATGTATAAAAATGTAGAGTACTGAATAAATGTTTAATAAACATGTTCATCAAAATGTGGTTATGAGGAAAATATATTTGGTAGCAGAGTGTAAATAAAATTAGCATTTTCTGAATTGCTGGAAATTAGAAAAAAAAGACTTGCTGCTTACAGGTTAGAAATAACTTTACACTTTAGGATATAATACTAAAACACAGTGATATGGAATCAATGGGAAAAAGCAAGCCCCAAAGAAGATAAGCTACTGATTATCAAGGTCCGTGTTATTCATGTAAACCATTTGGCCAAATAATCCTAAACAGTCATTTAAAATCATCAGCAAACAATGAATTGTAACTCTTTGTTACTTGCGGGAATAGAAGGACATGCGTCAGTCATACTCCTGTACACCAACTCATGCAGCACTCCCACAAATATCAACACAGACTAAATAGTTGTTGTCTTTCGGCTTTTCCCGGTTAGGGGTCGCCACAGCGGAACTCCGGTCCTCTAATGACTGGCAATAGATTTTTCACGAACGCCGAGGTGCCAGTTCAACGTTCAACCTTCAATGAAGGCACGCCCATTTACGCATGTCTTTCGAAAGCCCACCCAAACGTGGGGAGGACATGCAGACTCCACACAGAAGGCACTCCCGGCACTCCAGCCGAGAATCAAACGGGAGAACCTCTTGCTGTGAAGCAACAATGCTACCGCTGCACCACCACGGAAGTCAACACAAACTAAATAGTACTGGTGTAAAATTCTGCTTAGTCAGTTCTACATGTCAGACGCAATGCTATTTAGTGTTAATAATGGCCCTAGATGACCTTAGCACTCCATCTCTGATTCATAATGCTCAAGTGACATGAGAAATGTGACCTGTGGACAGTACATCAACCGCAACCTTTTCTTATCTTGTTTATCTCATTCAAGCGCCAATTAAATCAATCTCTAGGGCTCTGTTGCCCAAAGACTAATTAGTCCCCCGCCCCCCGATCATGTATGTTAACTTTCATGAATACATTAATTGAAATGAACAGACAGATTAACTCTTCTTTTTTACAGAAGTGACACTGTAACTTTTGCAGTTGAGGTACATTTCTTTAAATGATTTACTTTTTAACCAAGTAGGTAGGCCAGTCAGTTGACCATTTTCAGCTTCTGAGACTCGGCTCAACTGATGAACAGAGAAATGCAGTACTCTAAGGAATTAATTTGACTTAGACTCATTAAACTGACATCACATACAAACAAGTTTAGATATATTCCTGTACAATATTATTCTGGAAGCAAAATAGCAAAATCATATTTTCAGGTTAATGTAATTCCTTTGTGATTTATTTGAGGCAGTGGGTTAATAAACAGCATTCTTTTACCCATCTCACCAATAATTTTTAGGCTGGTTAAGAAGTAAAACCAAGCAAGTCAATAGTAAGCAGCAATATGAACTGTGGAACAGTGTGTATATGCAGATACAGTGACAATATGAAACTACAGTGAACATTTTTCTACTCTGTTATAAGCATAAATCAGTCTGTAACATACACAAATATTTAAACTGTAGGTTTACGATAATTAAGTGCACTGCTCTGAGTACTGATGATTTTTTCAGTAACTTGTGAATGTGCTCCAGAAGTTTAAGTAGGCAATGAATACCCACTGTAGCAGTTATAATAATGATGGCTTTAATCAATGCTGTAATTTACAGACCATTGACTTTTCTCATTTATTATGGCACTGAATGCTGGTGGGAGGGAACAAAATCCCCATCAGATTATATAAATTACAGACAGGAACGGAGACAGGAAAAAGTGGCTTCATGAGATAAAGTCATTGTCATTTACATTCCCAGCAGTGCCATAAATGTCTTGCAGAATCTTCTGGAACATTAATCACTCATTAAGTGGCTAATACAGTACTAGGAACCAGTGCATCCCTAAAGAAGCTGCATATTTCTGGAAATTAGATCCACACCCAAATGTTTCCTTTGCTAAAGCCTCTGTGTTTGCACTCGTGGCATCAAACTTAATTGGAAAGATCCAGTGACTGAAACGACTAATTGACTTTTGTATCCTTTCACATAAAGACAGATTTTATGGCATGTCTGATAAAAATATATGATCACATTTTCTTTGTGGTTTAGTCTCACAGACTGGAAATAATTTGTGTGCTGTCTAGAAATAAAACACATGTATGTATACATCCTTGTTTTCCCTATTGTAACAGCATAACACTCACTTAATAATTCAAAATATTGTCATCATTGTGATATTCATAGCAGGTCAGTTGGCTAATGACAGTAGGGCTCTTAGAAACCTAGTCAAGTTTTACCCTTACTTCCACAATCAGCACCAATCATCCCTGTCCAAGAGGGACACAGGACATAGGTGGAACCCTTGGTATGATTTTACAGTTACCCATCCAGTCGACCAGATTGTGTTTGAAGAGAGCCAGTTAGGTGCTCTGCTTGACATGAAGTGGGAGTCATTACCTTCTGATTGCCATCACTGTGATATTATCCACTGATTCCCATTATTGTGGCGATATGTTCTGTAGTCATCATTAGTATGATTCTGCATAGATCCATTCATCCATCCTGAACTCCTTTTCCCATTTTTGCACATGGGGTCAGGGTATCACTTCAACAGTGACAATCATCTAGAGCCAAGGTTTTCACCACCAGGTGGCTAGCACTGCCATGGTAATTCAGCTATACCACACCCTCACACATGCCCTCACACCTAGGGGCAATTTAGTGTTCAATCCACCTGCTGCATGTCTTCAGAATGTGAGAAGAAACTGAAGCAGTCAGAAGAAGCCCATGCGAACACAGGGAGGATAAGCAGACTCTGCACAGAAGGCTCCCCAGCTGAGAATCGAACTGAGGAACCTCTTGCTGTGAGCCGACAATGCTAACAGCTGCACCACTGTGCTGCCCTCATGATATCAGGAAATTAGTAATCCAAGACATGTATTTGAAAAGAGGAACTTTCACAGTATGATTAAAACCCAGCATGTATAGAGTCACAACAAAAAAGTAGACACATATCCATCCCCTAAAAATTAATAACTAACTAACTAACTAACAAAATATTGATTTTATTCTAAGTCCACTTTACTGTGATGTGGTAGAAATATTCTGCCTTCATTCTTGAAGCCTGTGCATCACCATAGCCTTTTTATGATATTCTGCTTAATCCCATATAGGGTTGTGAGGGAGCCGGAGCCTTTCCCAGTACTCAGTGAGGGTAGGACACAGAAACTTATCCATACTGGGGTGCCAGGACACACACACATATGCAAAGACACTCTCACATGTATGTGTACTTAAGCAAACACTCACATATATAGGCAATTTACAAGGATATTAATTCACCTACAGCATGTCTTTGGGATGTAAGAGTAAAGAAGACTGCCCAGAGAAAGCCCATGTGGACACATGGCTAATGTGAAAACTGTCCAGAGAAAGCACTCCAGCCAAGGACTGAACTGGAAGTGCTATCACTACACCACTGTGCCATGCTTTCTATATAACTGTAGAGTTCTGATATGGGATTCTTTGGTGTTAACTGAATAATCCTTGTACTGCATTATATGAAGGATACTCATAACACTCACATTGACTGGAAGTTTGCCACTATAATGTGTTAATAACATTTAACCCATTTAGTCTTTCTGTAAAAAAAGGCTGTTTTTCTTACAAGCACAGCCTGCTTGCAGGATAAAAATGTTATCTTTCTGATAGTGTTAAAGAATTGTCTAAACAGTATGGCATACATCAAGACCTTAGAAGCCAGGACAGAGATACTACATGGAAAATCAAAGGAAAAGCTTACATAAGGTGTATGTTCAGTAACTATGCAGTCTGTTTGGCTTAGATCAAGGTGCTTTCATTAAAGGATTGCAGTATGAAGCAGGCTTTGTTGAGCAGTTAGCCCTGCTAACTATCAGAAAACAGAAGAGAAAAAAATGCTACTTTCTTTAAGTCTCATGTTAAGCACACTAAAGAGCCTTTGGTTTTAGTTCAGTTCCTTAACTCTTTAGTAATGAAAAAGTTTAGATGCAAGTTATGCACCCAAGCTTATGTTTTCTACCTACTTGAATTTGACATTTAATTTTCAGCAGTACACAGCACATTCTGTTACAACACTAGAAATTATAGTGGGCTGACAAGGAAAAAATGCAGTAGAATAAAACAAGTTGATGATGAGGTCTTTGACAATATAACAAGAACAAATAGCTGAGAAGGATGAGATAAAGTAACTGGCCACTTATATCTGAAGCAGTTTTCCTCATACAGTAAACAATGCGTTACGATGTTTTGCTCTCATATATACATGCATCGCAGCATGTAGTGAATTAAGTGCTGTGATGCATTGGTGGTGTAAACATTGGCTCTAGATGACTGTCACTGTTGAAGAGACACTGACCCCATGTGAAAAATGGGAAAAAGGAGATGTGGATGGATGGATGGATGCAGTTGTATCACTTTCATTCCTTATTTATCTGAGCTGTTTTTTAATAAAATGTTTGCAAATTTTCTATTAAATCATGACCCAAATTAATTTAATGTATCCATCTGTGGCATTACCTTAGGGATGACATGAGGTACACTCATAGACTTTAATGGACATGTCTCTGTAGATGCACAATGGTGTACTCATTAAACTCTAAAAACACAAAGACACTGGAACACAGACGTGACGTCATACATGGACCGACATAGATTTTGCAAAACATATGCCAGTCAAATAAATGGTATTACATCACATTTGTTTTCCAGTGTCTTCGTGTTTTCTGCTAGTAGGCCAGTTAAACTCTATGGATGCATGAAATACTTTCCTTAGGTTGATGTCACTGAGGGTCATGCTTACTTTTTACTCAGTGGCATTACACCAGGCAAAGTTAAATTTTTAAAAGTTTTTTTAGCAAAAGCAATGAGGCGAACATTTTGCATGGCACTTCATCCACACCATGCCATCATAACAAAGTAAGTCATTATTTTGTTGCAAAGCACTTTAGGTGTGACTATATATTATGATAGTTCACAACAAGCATGCTGCCTTTCCAAACTGATGGATAATATTTTGGAACATGGATAAAATGCTGCAGCTGGCAGGTGTTGAACATGGAGTAAAATGCAACTCAAGAAGCAACAAGAAGCACACCTAAAAAACACTTCCTCTGTGTGGGAGATCTCACCCCCCCATACACTCTTACTTAAATGTATTAACTCCATGGTCTCATAACAGTAGAGAAAACTGAAAGTTTAGCACCCCTGTGATCTTTCAATTTGCATAGCAATTGCACAGAAATGGTATTTTAGGTTTGTGTCTACTTAGAGTTAGTTTGCTGTACTCCCATGACTATACCTGATCACATTTGCTATGTCCCAAGTCACCACCTGCCTTTTTTTGCCTCATTTCTCTAAGTAGTTTTATTGACTTTCTTTCTGTCATCCCTTATGCCTATGTTCTCTTCCCTGATGTAAATGATCTGAATGGGCACTTGCTGAACCTTTTTGCCATTTGTCTCTTCTGATTCATACATAATTACATGTTATCCATCCTACAGTCAGTTCACTCAATCACCACTGTGAAAAACTGAGGGGCTGCCAGCCCAGCCAGATAGAATTTTATAAATAATTCTATGTCACTGTAAATATTAATATGATCCACAAGCTTGTGTAACAAATGTAAAAAAAACTGTGTCATGTTCTGAGTTTCAAAAATGTAACCACAGTGCACGCTGCTGAAAGAAAGCTGATGAGTAATGCATTTTGTGACTGTTTGATCTCAAGCTAGGAAACATGATGTCTGGGCTAGGAAATTCTTTCTATTGTTCTAAGACAGAGAAAATTACTAGGTTTTTACATGTAAAGTGTATTTTATTGCTGTAGCTTCCTGGCAGGTGCAGATTACAAAAAGAAATGTTAAAATTTTAAGTTCTGTGAGCCTGGGAAACTTAAGTAGAAGTGTCAAGAATTATATAATCTGAAATGACTCAGCAGTAATGTGTATTATCAATTTAAGACTTTCTCAGAGAGAAAGATTTAGCATTTTTGTATTTGTCTTCAGAGCTGACAACAACTCATCAGCACTTTGCCTTGACAGTAGAATTTAGAGCATAGTTTCTCTTAGAGACAGATAGGAATATAGCCAGATTAGTCTAGCTGTTTTCTATATTTATGTCAGACTACCCTACAATATTGTTTTAAAGTATTTTCCTGTGATTTCTGAACTCTCTATTAGCACTGTGTTGAACTGATTATTGTCTTGTGTTTTTATTATTTATTATTAAATATTTTTAAACCTTTCAACTGTGGCTGTTTTGTGTAGAGATAATTTAACCTCTGAGAGTACTTGCGTGCATTTTGCGACATTGTATAGGCCACTCCTAAATAGCCTTCAAGTCTTATTCACAGTTACTAATTGGATAATAATAACATTGCAAAGATATAGACACCCTTTGGTAAGGGCCTTTATAGTAGCTGATAAGTAGTGGTTGGTGGCAGTGATTTCTACCTTATAATCTGGGCAGGAAGGGACATACCTGGAAAACCTGTGCCATCTTTCCCCAGGAATGTCTGTGTGCTTGTATATAATTCATATCTCAAAGTGTGTGTGTGCAGCTACTTAGGCAGGGACACAAAGCACTGGTTGGACAGAGAAGGTGCTGGAGGTTTTGGCTTGAAGACTAGGCTGAGATCTGTACCCTATAGCTGTGCCAGTGGGGAGTCTTATTGGTGATCTGGAGAGAAAGGGATAAACCAGCCCCAGACTAACTGTGATCTCTGTGTGCTCTTAAGGGAAATTGTACTTTACTGTGTGTGTACTTGTTATCCTTCCCAATGTGCACGCTCCTCACTAGTGCTAGTGCTGAGGATTGAGGCTCCTTGACTACTGGGTCAGTGCACGGGCATCACAACCATATTCCAAGTTTTACTGCATTTCACTCTAAGTAATGTCATTCGTATACCTCATAAAATACCTAGTTGCCTGTAAATGCTTACAAAATTCCCTGTTTCTCCCATTTCCCCATTTATCCCAACATTTCTTTTGCCTACATTTATTTGGAGGTGTGAAGGAGATGGTAAGTTCACAGGTCATTACTATGCAAGTGGTCTAGAAGACCACTGGGAGGCCCAGCCAATGTATCCCAATAAACTACTAAATAGAAATAAAACTGGAGTTAACATTTCCAATCAAGGACAGCATGTTACAAAGTCCTGGTGTAAATTAATATGTACCAAAATATACACATCCCAAGATTCCCCAGAAGAGGGAGTGGCAATCAGCAATTCTTGAGATTTTAAATGGAAACAAGGAATCACCTGACTGGCTGGAAAAAGCTAGAATTATTTATAGGTTTCCTATGTTCTGACTACTAATTTACCATAGGGCTTTAAACAACTGAGTTTATCTTTACTGAAGAAATACATTTCTGAGGGACTCTAAGTACTTAATGGAATTATTCATCAAAAACAGTGGCAACAGCTATCAGGATTTTAAGTTTTTTTTTGCTTTATCAAAAAGAGGCTAATGCTGTCTACTTAACTATTGTGTCGGCATGTAAAACAATATCTACAAGGTAATGATTTTTTTGTTGTTTTGGAACAGAATCTGAAATTACTGGCAGTTTCATTTTTTGTTGCTACAAACTATGCAAAAAATATTATATTTCAATAAAACAGGCTACATTTTGGAGTTGCAGCATGCTAAAATCCAGTTTGTAAATATAAATGAGAAAGCTATGTAAAAAACTATAATGTGCAAGCTGTTTATCTGATACTCTAATAAAAATATATTATTTGCTGCTAGTAACCTAATTTGTGAAGGAATAGCTGTATTCTAAATGCACATTAACTATGCTCAATGTTTTACTCCTCCATAAAGTTGTACATGCAATTGTGTGCTCATACATTTTATGCATACATATATGAAAATGTATGTGCATGCATGTGTGTGTGTGTATGTGTGTATGTATGTGTATATGTGTGTGTATATGTGTTTATGACTATACTGAAAACTATAAATCCTGAATGTAGAATGTGTCAATCTTCAAAATACTGAACATTATTCCTTGAACCACAAATGGCCAGCCATACAAAACACTGACACTCACAGTGACAAAAACTACCTAAACTGTCATTCATATCCCAAAACACAAACTTACAACCATAATGCATCAAAGTTCTTCTTTTCTAGATCAAGCCACCCTGCACTGATATATACCAACTCCATAGCTGTACATACATGAAGAGAAAAATCTCCCAAAAGAATTGTGTTACGGATTCCTATTACATGATCGAAGTTTTGAAACTTCGAACATGACAATATCGAACTTGTCTGTTCGAAGTTTCAAAACTTCAAACACGGAAAAAAAAAACATGCAACAGTAAACTAACTGTTGCAAGAAGGGGGGCAAGCCCCCTGCACCCCCCCACTCTTTAAATATACCAACTCTGAAATCGCGCTACAGTGCAGTAAAGGTAAATATTCACTTAGTTAGTTTACTGTTGCATGTTTTATTTTTTTTTTCCGTGTTCGAACTTCTGCAAGTTCGACTATATGGTTTTGACCATATAGGGTTCGAAATTGTTGAAGTTCAATCACGTAATAGGAAGACCTTGTGTCACTGCTGGTGGATATTCAGAAACTGCATCACCATTGATTTCTTACACACGTCAGTGACTGCCACCTTATAATTCCCCCACTTAAGGCTAATGCCAGCATTACAGAAGCATAATATATTGGTCATAGTATATGTAAAACAGAGATCATTTCTCATTTTTATATATGTAAATATCTAAAACAAAGACATGGATTAAGCTATAGACAGTTTTTAAACAAATAGATTTGAAAAATAAGCTACAATGATGAAAGGCATGGGATATGTCAGTTATTTCTCATACTTGTAAACTCATTAGCATTTTTTCCATTAGCAAAGGATTGCAGTGGGAGACACGCAGTCTAAAGGATCGGCCAGTTAATCATGAGGGGGCTGAGCAGTTTGTTATGAATGGTAGAAAAAGTATCCCATAGGAGACATCACAAGAAATAAAATAAAGTAAAACTTTTATTAGTAAAATAAAAATGAAGGTGACTCCTGTGGGAATTTACCACTGTGGGCCTTTGATACTTCTGTAGTTGGTGTGTTTAATTCTAGCTTGTTATGAATTAAATTTTCTGGCATCTGCAAAGTCAATTATTGTTTTACTTGGAGATAAGAAGTCACCAGGTGGAAGGAATTAATCATGAGATGTCTGAACACTGTTTGCAGAGTGAAGTGCATAAGATACAGTATAACTGACATATAAAGGTATATTGGCAGTCAGTTTAAGGCAAACAAATCAGTTTTAAGCTGTGGAAAGTGAAATGATTATACAAGTAGTTGGCTCCACTGTAGCTCTTGTACTTTAATGAATGCATTATAACAATGCAACAATTTGGCTTATTTATTTAAAGGTACCTAGTGCACATTTTTCTTAAGGCTAAAAGTGAATGTTTAATGAAAGCATGCATAAGCATGCATGTTATTTTTCACATCTTAGAGGATACAAATGAGACAAGAAGAAAAGACAGTGTAAATGGGAACACAGGTTGTAACATATGCTTTAACACAGATAATCTTTCATTTTTGTATGGCAGTTGGCTTGCAGGACTAGGGAGGTTGGTGAGAGACTGATGTAATGGTTAAGGTGTTTACCTTACAGACACAAGGTGCAGGCTTTGATTCTCACATGGGGTAATTGACTAGGCTTAAAATAACTCACAAAGGCAGTTAGCTTAGTATGAACCTATAAACTAACGAGCTGTTTCCGGTTGTCCAGTGATGCAAGGTTTGATTCCCTCAGCCTTCGTTGCCTAACTGTGTGGCTCTGAGCAAGGCAGTTAACCAGACACTCCTGGTCTGAGTCTGAAAAAAGTCTATGGAGATCAGTGTTCTACCCAGGAAAACAAATGAAAATAAATAAATTCTAGATTAGGTAATATCTGTGGGTGCAGCCATATATTTCAGACAACTGTTCCTACCTGGCAGTGTAAACCTTTTTTTTTTAAATGTGCACAGCTGAGTGTGTTTGTTCTACATTTAAATGGGAATGTAGATCTAAAAATCATTTTTTTGTTGTTTGAGAATTTTTTATTGAAGCAAAAAGTCTTAAAAATTTGACATAGGTACAAACAGAAATGAGAAGAAACAAGTAAATAAGAGCTCTGCCTGCAAACATTAATGGCTGTATATAAGCTAAAAGTTACAAATATACAGTCAAAAGCACAGTCATGCATAAAAGGTGGGATTAAAAACCCTCTGTCATAATGACTACTCTGTTCATATTATCATGGAATATAAATGACAGGTAAAGAAAAAAATCAGAGTAGTGTACTACATTAACAAGTGTTGAGTCCAAACAGCAATATAGCAGGAGACACATTTGGATTCAAATGGGCACTTGAATTTGACAAATAAATAATTTCAGGATGGACATTCAGCAGAATATCTTGGACAAAATAAAAGGACACCGATAATACTGACTGCTAGACTTGCTTCAGTAGTGAAAGAAGAGGAAAATAAAGATCATAATTGTAGATTTGTGGTAAGGTAGTAAGGGGTTATCGACAGGGAAGAAAGATTGCACTAGCTTGCATTTATATTCCACCAAAATCTGCTATTATGGAGCTTATGAGATGTTGGGAAAACAATCATATTTAAGCAGGGAATATTATTTGTGGGTGGGGCTGGAACCTAATTTGCAACGGTGAGGATATATAAATGGGACAAAAAAGGGAAAATATAACAAAAGAAAGCAGATTTTGAAATATATTGGAATGTTTGGTACAGAACATGTGAATTTAGCAGTAGGAATTCAAACAGAATTTACATATTATTCCCCAAGATACAAGAACTCGGCCAGACTATATAGCTATCTCACAGGAACATGTTTATGTCATTGAAAGTTTTGACAGACATCCAATAAATAAAAAGTAAGAAAAAGATGCAGGGCAGTGAAGTAAAAATAAGGCACTCATGTTAAGGACAGAAATTTTAGGACTAGGCAGTGGAAATGATACAATGGTTATTAAGGAAATCAGTACTTTCTTCAGAAGGGATAGGTAGTGAGTGATGGATCTACTTCAAATGTTCGAAACCCCATATTATCAAATCCAATACTACTAAGACAACTTTACTGAAACTGCATACAAACTACAATTTGAAACAACAAATGTCACATAGCTGAAAACAGACGCCGAATGTGTACAAATATTTTAAGTACTTCTCTTCTTTTGCAAAACAATGTGAATGATTTCCTGTATACTTCTCTTTAAAAATAAATTACCCTAAACCAGAATCATAACTTACATATAGTGAACCTTTCCACAAGTCTGTGTGAATTTAAATAAACATTAGTGTAATCACTCTTTTAATAATTTTACATTCTTAAAACTGCTGCTACAGCTGTTATAAATTCTAAACAGCTATGATCATCTCTGTGTTAAAATATAACTTGAAATTGATTGTGACCCTGCAGTAATTAACGTTTTTTAGGTGACAGAGACAGCCATCAGTTATTCGAATTCTGAGTTCATCAACTCTGTTCTGCTCCGACACATTGTATAGCAGACTTAGTTCTTTTTTATACTGGTGCTACTTACGTAGAGTTAGTAACATTTCCGGTTATGTGACATTCGTTGTTTCAAATTGTTGTTCTTATGCAGTTTCTGTAAAGTTGTCTTGGTATTTTCTGATTCAATAATATGGGCTTTCGAACATATGAAGTAGATCTAAGTGAGATAAACTGAAAATATAGTGTTAAACCATGGTAGGAATAAGACAGAGAAAAGATATACGGTTGAAAAAGCAATAGGAATTATTTAGAGGGATTGAAAAGTGTTAAAGTACTGCAAAAAGGGAAATCTCATACAGCAAGAAGAGGAGCAATTGAAAGTGGTTGGGGGAAAAGAAGGGTGTATTTGAATAATATGCATCAAAAGCACAGCTGGGGGGAGGTGAAGCAAGTAGTCACCCAGCATAAGGTATTTGGAGGCATAACAGACAGAGGCACACTAAATGGTAATGTATTAATTTCTGTCCTTGCTTTTCTGAATGTCAGCACAGGAATACTGTTTTTGGTCAGATCTGAAGCATAGCACTTGTTTTACAGCTTTATGTGTAGTGTACTTGTAGCAGACTGCAAAACATCATATCTGACTTATGACCCTGGAGATGCCAGGTTTAAGAACAGAGAATGGACCTTTTTGCTCCTCAAATTAGATTTGAGGATGCTAGGTCACGTTTGGCACTGAAATCTAGACAAGCCAGCTAAAGCTCTGATATGCATTACTTTAAAAAGGTAGCTGATTAGTAACTATTTTAGAGCACAAAAACTTAAAGTAGAAAAGGTTGTTGACAAACATAAGGAGTCTGTAATAAGAAAATTAACCACAGATCCTATAGAGGCATTTGAGATAATTTGGAAATGCTACAAAAATCTGCATACGTGGAAACCATGAAAAGGCATTGATGGATATATTTATGGAAGACTTAATCATGCCAAGATTAGAGGAAGATGATGCTCAGTTATTAATAGCTAAGATATGAAGAAATTAGATAAAACTGGGGATGTCTAACAAATTAATGAGAAGTTTCCAGAAATTAATGGCATTCCTGTGACAGTATGCAAGTTGGGAAGGAAAAAAACTGATAAAGACCTACAAGATTTTGTTTAACAATATTTTAAAGGTGGACTCTAGCACTGTAGAAGAAAGCTGTGGTGGCTACATTAATCTCCTACCCCATTTCATATAACGTGTTTGTGACTACACTAACTAAAGGAACAGCAAAGGTGTTGCCAAACTTTTTAGATATGGATTGATGTGGTTTTGTGGACGTGACACAAAAATCTGGTGACATTAATAAAACACTGATGATTCAGAAGGAAGCAGAATATAAGAAAATACCACTATTGTTGGTGGTTCCTGATACAGAGAAAGCATTCAGTAAAGTTAGTTGGAATTTTAAGAGTGGAACACTGGCAATATTTTTGTTTCATGATATAGTAAATGGGTTAATTAGGGGGGATTTATGAAGGCTTGGCCGCAAGAATTAATGTGGGAAGGTTCCTCTTCGGCAAGCTGTGCTTGAACAGATGAAATAGTAGCAGTGTCCCCTTTCTCCTTTATTATCTGCTTTAAATTTAGAGTCATTATCCAGGAAAACAATCAAAGACAAAATAGGCATAGTAATCAAAATAAGTTAGATTTATTTGCAAATGATGCTATTTTGTACATTATAAATCCAGGAAAGGGTATATCTGTGTTGGGAAATATTCTGAGACAGTTTCAATTATTTTTAGGATATAAAATAAATGAAAATAAATCCAAGGCTATAGTAGTAAGCTAACTCTACTAACACACAAATTAGTTCCACAACACCCATATTTAGGGAGATATTTTAAAATTAAGTATTTAGATGTATGGATTAAAATTATTTTATTATGGCAGTTAAGGATATGTGGGTAGAGACCAAACAAAAGATAAGGCAAAAAAATGAGAAGCTTGAAACTCTTAGTTATGGAAAGTTGTAGGAAGATACAAATAGTGAAATGTTTCTAGTCCCTTTAGTTTTATATCCAAGTCAGGCATATTGTTGTCAGCTAGAGAAATTATGGATTATAATTAATAAAGACTTGAAATAATTTATTTGAAGGGGAAGAGGGCAAGAGTTAAGTGGAATACACTGATTCTCCCAAAAGAACAAGGTGCTTTAAGAGTACCTCATTTGAAGGTATAATTTAGAGCTACACAACTGAGTCTCATATGCATAAAAAAGTAGAAGGTTATAAGTCAAAGTGAAAAGGGATGATGATAAAACTGGGCCCTGGAGTTAGAGAAGAAGAGAGAGTGAGAGAAATACTTTAAATGCAAGTTCTTAAGAAGAACAGCAAAAAATATACACAGCATCATACTCATAAAGTACAGACAATATTCTTAGAACTTAGCCTACAAGGGAATGGAGAAATGAGATCATACCAATAGGGATGACAGCAAGTAGTGTTAAATAGAAAGAAGATAAGAGGGAGTAGGAATTTACTGGAGAAAATTAGAAAAGGAACCAAGATTTTGGTAGCAAGTAACTAGACAGGGAAAGGTAATGGAGTGGGATAAGCCTAAGTTTGGATTCCATGTTAGAGACAACCTTCCTACCAGGGAATGATAACAGAGTATAGGCAATGAGAAAAGGACAGGGGATTGCTATAGTAGCACAGTAGTGTTTTTAGTTGAGTAGTAGGGCATATAAAACAATGCATGCTGACTATAAGAGTCAATAACAGGAGATCAGAAAAGATTGGAAAGACAGAATGGAAAGGTAATATACAAAAGAAAAATGTGAGATCATCTGTACAGTTTCCAAGTAAGCAACAAAGTCCAGAAGGTTTAGAATTTTTGTTTCTAAGCATTTGCATAGGTCTTTTTTATACCTGAAAAAGACATTAGAGATTTTTTCTTCAGGTAGATAGCAAATGCAGGTGGTGTTACGGGAAAGAGAGATGGGAACATGGTTTTGGGAACATAATGAGATGGCAGATTTTAAAACTTCCTTACAGAATACTTTGCTGGAAATGTGAGGGAAACAAATGGCTGTAACAAATAATTCCCTTGTGCTGGGATATAGGATCTGAATTGCCCAGACATGGTAATGACTTTCTAAGTTTAATGCTATTGCTTGCAAAAAAAAAAAAAAACAATTACTAGAAAATAGAAATCAAAGTATAAACCAACTGTAACTGATGTAGAAGTAGGATCTTTAGAAAAGGGAAGGAGCGAATCACATAGAAATAAATTGAATTTATGGAAACATTACAGACAGAACAATGTTCAGGAGGAAGAGATTAATTTAAGGGAAAGCAAGAGTTGAACAATTGATGTAATGTTGGAGTGAATGAAAATTGTCAAAATGTAAACTGTATGAAAGTAAGAAAGGAAATGTTTGTATGATCTGTTTTATTTTTTACTTTATATGTATCTAAGTCAATTTTTAAAAAAAAATATCACATTTAATGAAGATATACTCTTTCCAAACACAGCTAATGCATTCCACGAACATTCTTTCCCTCTTAGTTACAGCTATACACACAGTGACACTCACCGGACCATTCAACAGACCTGTATCCAACCAAGTGTGCTGTTGGTATTTTGTGCATTCAGTATTTCCTGGTACACTCCTACCCTGTCAATCAAATGAATATTCTACAATTTTTCTTCTTCTGTCCCTCCTGAATATTGCCTAATGGCTCCACTACCTTCTCCATGTGATCCATTAATTCTGACAGAATGGGAACCATGTATTCTCAGGCTAAATGACAGCCTTAGAACTCATTCATTCCTGCTCAAAAATTTCTATAACCCCTCCATGCTCAGTTGAGAGAATGGATGGCAGGGAGCACTCTGGCTTGTCTACTGACTCCTCCTGGTCTGTGACTCCTCCAAGTCTATGATAGCTATCTCCCGAGGGTAAGCCAGCCTCTGTCTGTAAGTTTCCTCACAGATATTTAGTGTGAGTGCACTATGGTAGTGAGAACTCAACTGAATTGGAACTCAGCTGGGTAAAAACCTACTGCCCCAAGGTATCACCCATGTGGTGAGCCACTGCAATCTCCCTCTCTCCATGATGGGCAAGCTGGTACTCCCATCTTCTCCAGTTAGCACCTCCAGGTACCCAAGCTGAATCATATTCAATAGTCTGAGCTACACACACACACACACACACACACACACACACACACACACACACACACACACACACACACACACACACACACACACACACACACACACACACACGCACTCATATATTGTCTATAATTGTTATACATCTTCACCCAACCTAAAATTGCAGTCTGAAAATGTTCTCAGTCAAGGCACAATTAGAGAAGAGCTAAGACAGAGCTTCACATCACTTTGTAAACTTTGAATGACTACCTCATACACCCTGACCAAAAATGCACAATTGTGAAATGTATAAAGTATCAGTATGATGCATGAAATATGACTAGACTACAAATACAGATTGTATCACAAAAATATACCTTAAGCTTAGTACACACACACACACACACACACACACACACACACACACACACACACACACACACACACTCCACAAAACTAAAATAATATAAACTCTCTAAAGTTTCTGTTTCAGAAAATACTAGTTTGTATAAACAATAAACAAATGTGTTATACAATTACTATTTTTTTGTTTGTTCCACAGAATTGGCACATATATTCCATAGCAGATCTACTATTAAGAAAAGTTGGTCATTTTAAGTAAAAGACACCCTGTACCAGAGTTTTACCATATTGAGGGGCATATAGATGATGTGTTAGATTTTTTGCCTGACAGAACAAAGATGTGCATGAATGTGCTTAGTGTATGTGCATGAGTGTGTAGCACAGTACTTAATCTAAACTAAAACATATAAATCTTCTGGTGGTCGCAGTCTCAAAACAGTAACTATCCCACTCTTATCAAACACAGAAAAACAATTGTTTTTGCAGTATGTGAAAGCTACCCTGCATCTTTGTGAGGGACGTTATGCCACCTCACCCCCCTATCTGTAAATAAACCTTCTCTGAGATCACACAAACTTAAAGAAGAGGAAGAATGTTAGTTTTTCTTTTGTTTTCTGCATTCTCCATCTTCCTCAACTCTTGAGAGCAGTTACTGTTCAAACAAAGTAGTCCTGCTACAATAAAACATCAACTCTAGGAAACTTGGAACACTCTTGTTTCAGCATTGCAGGACTCACTATTTTAGGCTATGATATAGTGCAGTTTTCCATTTTCTGATATTACTGTACCTTGTTGAGAGGTATGCAGTCACTCTGGGATACTGGTGATTTGAACAATGGGAAAAATGTGATTTACAGGATTCATCTTCAACAAATAGTACAAGCTCCCCTTAAAACTCTTCATTCAGATAGCTATTAAATATATTGACAATAAACAATAAAAGGTGACAGTCTTAGCTGTTGATCATTTAATAAATGTCAGGCAGACTCTCTTACAGGGTTATGATTTATAGAGATGAAAGCAAGAAAGGCAAATACAGTCAGATATTTAAATTTTACTACACAGACGTGGTACTTGGGAGACTGTAAAATTTTAGAAATTTAACTTTTAAGGAAATCATAAGGAAATTTAAACAGATATACACAGGCATTTAATTCTCAAGGAATCCATAAAGAATTTTAAAGAGAAATAAATAGTAAATTCAATCAATTTAACAATATTTTCAATTTCTATTAGTGTCTGCACTTGCCAGATAACAGTATAGCTGCTTTCCCAAAGTATGTGGGCTCATAGAAGATAAAACTGTATTCAGTGTGAGGAATTTAACAATGTAAAAAGCATACCTGATCAATATTGTGTTGTTGTCTTTGAAGTTAAGTGTTGAATACTGTCTGCCTGTTTTCCATTTTTTAATATAGCGTCACTGAAGTATGTTTTTAGATACCATTTTACAACATTCTTCATTGCAATCTTCATTGTGGCTCATTACATATTTCTAATTTTTACTTGAAAACAAAAAAGCAGCATAAATCAGATTTCAAGGACTCTTTATTTTCCAGATAATTTTCCAGATAAGAGGGGAGAGAAAACTAGAAAATGGACACTCATTTTGGAGCATTCTGCTGCCAGACATTCAGTCAGGTAACTCTTCAAAGCTATTATTCAGTTTAATTCATGACTGAATGATCTGTGAAGGGAACTGAATAATTGTTTTAAATTATCTATCTATGGGGAATAACGGCAATCCAACTGAAACAGCAGAATTAATTGGCCAACTAACACTGCAGCAGAAAAAGAAACTTAACATATGTTACAATATATTTACACTTGAGAAGTCAAATGGACATTATCAATGCTCCAGACAGTTTTCAGATGTAAGTTAATATTTATGAATCATGAATGTATGGTCTGAGATAGATTGATGGAAATCATCGGTCTCCTGTAATATGGCTTTGAGAGAAATCGGCAGTTTAAAAGAAGATATATTGTGAAAATGATTAATGATTTGTAGATGGAGTTATAATCTATTCATGATTAAAGCATATTTAATTAAACAATGCTGCAGCCTTCTGGCAATTTAACAGTATGCACAAGTAAAGACTGATGGGGAGAGATAAAAAGGATACACCTCTAAGAAGCACCTTTGTTTTGTAAAAAACAGAAAAATGAAAAAACTCATAAAATACATCTGCATTGGTGGGGGGTTTCCATTTTGTTAAGAGGAGTGAACGAGATGGGAATCGAGACTCACAAATTGCAAGAGATGACAACAGGATGCACATTCCTTGCCCCATTCATATAGAGAGTGATGGGAATAAAAATATGGGAAGCCCGTTTCTATCTGCTAATATATAAAATGCATTGACAGTTATGACTATATATTTAACTGCCACTAATGCATCTCAAAAATGAAATATAACCTGACTTATTAAGAAGTCTGCAAATTAGTGGGATATGCATGAGACATATTAGACATTATAAATCTTAGAAACCATTGCTTTACTTCCCGAGCTTCCTGCAACTTTAAACTTATACCTGCTACATTTTCCTCTTAATGATTCAAATCAGTATGCAAATTTCTTATATGCAGAGCATACTGGAAAATGAATGATGACCATTAAAACCAATTGTTTAAGTTTACTTTTACATTCATTTGAGAATGATCTTCTGTTATTCATGAGACACTGATTCATAATGTGAAGAGTTTTCCTACAGGTAATTCTTTAGTTCCTCTTACCTGTTTCTTTTCTATGTGTTTCTCTTCTCCCACCTGCCTAATTAGCCCAAACAATATTATCCAAAACTATCCTGTGTTGTGAAAGGGTCTCCTTCTGAGTAGAATTTTTTATTTTCAGCATCTCTTTTTTTTGTTAAGAAGGAAGATGGGCCAGAGGATATAAGACTTCAACAACCATCCTAAAGGTGTATATGACTTTACTTCCATGCACTCACCTTCCTGGAAACATATACAGCATTAAACTAAACATGTGTATTTGCATACTGCCTACATGAATGATCAAAGCATGCTCTCCCAGCATCCTTTTTGGAATCACTCAGAGCTAGCTACTGGTGTACACAACCAGGGGATGCTGTGCAGTGACAAGCCCCACACTCTCTAGAAAAAGAGCTGGTCATCTATTCATCCTCCCTACTTCAATCATCTGTCTCTGGGTCTGTTAATTTAACTATATGTTATCTAAATTTATATAAGGCCATGGCCATGAATATTAATTCCAGACTTTACAAATCCTGTTAGAACTGTACTTCATGATGTTATAAATCTAGGATATTTTAAATGTAATTCAAAATAAGCAAAACATTAGTCTTCACTTTCTTTACAAATTTCAGAATAATGTGATATACAGTTAAAATGAAAGAAATGCATGGACATCTATGCACTGTTAACATGTTATCAATGATTACTTTTTTCTATAGAATAATGTTATGTCTGAATATCAGGTAGACTTGCTGAGTTTACTTAAAAAAAAAAAAAAAAAAAAAGATTTCAGTAATGATTAAAAAATACAACTAACATATATTTTTTAGCTGTATGTGTTTACTCCTTATCAGGCTCTGGCTGTGCAACTTCGGATCACTACTTTTCAGTTTATCCTCTGCTCTGTCCAGCAGCTTGTGATCATGACAGCATAAGTTGCTGAGGCAACCAATAGGCTATAAGGGTGTCAGTAAATCTGCTGATTCATCAGTGAGCCACTAGGTATTTTACCTACTTCCTGGTTCCACATATGCAGTGAACAGTAGTTCTGACCTGCCTGGCATCAATGTTAATATGCACGTTCTTCAGTAAGTATCATCTTCTAAGCAAGACTCACTTGCCAAGGTGTAGTGCTACTTCTGCCCCTTACTTCTTTTAGAAAAGTCCAGAACCTCCTCTTCTTGCTACTCCCCCCAACCTCACTTACTCTGGAAGTGAAGCAGTATGCAGTTGTTAGTCAAACCCTCAAATCACCCCCCATCCATCCCACTGGCAGCTTGTTTATTGATTAGTCTCAGAGGTCACAATCTGATATCAGGACCTTATCCAGCTCTTCATGCAGCACAGCTAGGTAGCTGCCAAAAACTTGTATTTTATAGTTACAAATATACCAGCACTCTATGCAATACAAAAATCCACAACAAATGTAGAGACCTAAACACATTAAAAAAGACAGGCTGGATATTGGAAGTAAGGCAGGCTGTGGGCAGCATACTAAGGCATTTTTGTTAGATGGTCAGTGACACATTCAGAGCATTAACCATTTAGTGAAAAGGTTATATTTAATGTATCTCTTGGCAAGATATTTATTTTTGTGTCAAGATGAAGCAAAAATAAAAATCTGTACTCTTTGTACAGATAAACCATTTAAAAAATCATTAACATGATAGCAACTTACTACTAATTTATGACATAAAGCAGTCAAGTATTTTCTGTTTAGAACTAACAACTACATGCAAAGCTATGAATAGGGTGGGGGGAACGGGGTGTAATCAGAAGGTGCTGATAGTGTGGGAGTTCCTTACGGGCATTGTGTGTATGTTAAAACTTCGTATCTGAATGCCCAAACTGCATTTTATGCTATGGCTGAGGTTTTTAATGTGTAGCAATTTGGTACAGTTTTAATAAGAGTTTACCACAACATTATTTATTTATTTATTTTTGGTCTTCAAGCTCCAGACCAGCTTTTTTTTTCTCATCAACTTCAGGCGTGGGGGGGGGGGGGGTGCAAGATGTCAGGTGCACAGGGTACCAGAAGAAGACCTAGCTATGCTGGGACATTAAAACTCTTCTGAGAGTCTCCTTGAATTTTATATGCATAACAGTATGGGCAAGCCTGTTGTGGCTGCTTAAGGCCACCATTCCCTGCCCAGCCCTTCCAGCACCTGTGCAATGTATTAAGCACAGGTTGCCCATATTGTAGATAGCAAGGTATATCTGTGGGTGTTCAGGTTGTTGCATATGTCTGGAGAGATACATGCCAAAGGCAGCATTATATTCAATGATTAGCCTAATGCGGGTTGATCAAAGAGGGACAATGACATCTCCAGAACAAGACATAATCACTTTGTTTACAAGCTGTGCAATACAGAAGAACTTTCTTACAACAACAGACACATGTTGGTCAAAAGTTAGGTCACTGCCCACAAAGGTTCCCAAATCCCAAATAACTGGGTCAACTCTTAAGGTTGTATAGTGAATGGGATAATTCCTTGGGGTAGATGACTTCCCAAAGGACACAATAATGCATTTTTGGCATTTAGTTTCAGTCCATGATTTTGGCACCAGTTACTTATTTGAGACAAATCTTTCTGCAGGATGATTAACTCATTTGGGGATTCAATGACTGCTCCTAATTTGCAGTCATAGGTTCATAGGTTCATAAGTGTGTTCTAGGCCAGTGGCCCTGGAGCCTTTACAAGCCTAGCCCATAGAAGTGCCCTGGCATCGTGCTGCCCGACGTTAGTTCCCACTGCCTCTATCAAGTAGAGCCACTGTAGTGATCCCCGGGGCAAACTTTCTATCATCAAGATTTCTCTTGAAGAGGGCCAGTGAGGTGCTCTGCTTGACAAGTATGGGAAGTCTATTCCAGAGCATGGGCAGTCTCTGGATTATGAACCTGTCCCTCCAGCATGTTCTGTTGATTGTGGTAATGAGGTTGAGGTCTCTAGAGCATGTTGTGCGTAGGGATTGGGATTTCTTTAGATGCAGCATTTCTAACAGAGCTAGGTCAGACATGGCTTTGTAAGTAAAGCAGAGATCACCTCTTAGTAGATGTTATGACACAGAGAATATCTGGAGTTTTTCTGAGTCTGTCCATGTAGGACATGTGTTTAAGGCCTAGGATCCTCTTTGTGAGATACTTTTGTGGCCTTTCCAGCTGTTGCATGTGTCTAGTGAGGTACATGCCAAATGGGGCATTATACTCAATGACTGGCCTAATGAGGGAAGAGTAGAGAAAGATGATGACCTCTTTCTTCCTGGATGCAAAACCCTTTGGTAATGAGATGTGCCACAAAGAAAGACTTTCTGACCACAGTGGCAATGTGGTGGCTGAAGGAGAGGTTGCTGTCAACCTGTGTCCCCAGATCTCTTGTAACGCCTTCAGTATTCAGTGGGCTCCTATCAATGTGGTAATTAGTGGGAACTGAGTTTTTCCCAAAGGGGATGATGACGCATTTTTTGGCATTAAGCTTAAGGCCGTGGTTTTGACACCAGTCATTGGTCTCAGTAAGGCCTTTTTGTAGGATGTCTACATCACTTGGGGAGTTAATAATGACTCCCAGCTTGCAGTCATCTGCGAAGTTGGTCACCCAGAGTCCCTCTGTGTTGGCTTGGACTTCTGAGAAGTAGATGCCAAACAGGAGAGGACTCAGGACTGATCCCTGTGGGACTCCACTCGTGACTGGTCAGCAGTCTGACTTGGAGTCTACTACTTTCACACTGTGGGTTGTATCTGTGAGCCAATTTGCAACTCATTTACTGATATAGGGGTTGATGCCTAGTTTGGTGAGTTTATCAATAATTCCTGAGTGGGTAATATTATCAAAGACCTTGGCCAGATTGAGGTAAGCTATACGAAATGCCTTGCCCTCATCCACAGCTCTGGTGACTGACTCAAAGACGTCAACTAGGTTGAGCAGGCATGATCGACCTTTCACAATACCAAATTGCATGGTATCCAGAGTTTGGAGATTCTCTATATCCTTGTTAATTAGGCCCATGATGATGTGCTCCATAGCCTTACATATCTGTAAACTGAGTCATTCATAGCCCTTTGTTATTGACTTTTTCTTCAGTAAAGTATATGCCTAACTGGAGAGGTCCCATAGAATCCTAAAACATAACATCAGTATACATATTAAATAATGACTATTTATCCACCCAAAGGATGAAACAACAGATCTAAAAGGTGTCTCTGTGCCCCTATATATATATATATATATATATATATATATATATATATATATATATATTTATATTTATATGTAGATAGATTGATAGATATTACATACACACGTGTGTGTGTGTGTGTGTGTGTGTGTGTGTGTGTGTGTGTGTGTGTGTGTGTGTGTATTTTCCTTTTTTTTTATTGCTGGGATCTTTACCTTCCTTTTACATCCAAAGGACATGCTAGTACAATATAGACATTGGTGATCCTCTAAAGTGCCTGTCAGCATGCTTACAGTATGTGTATGTGTGTTTGTCAGGGAGGGGTATGTGTGGGTGTGAGAATGTGCATCCTGCCAATGCATATGTTACTTTATCTGCAAACTTCAAGTCAGAAATTAAATTTTAACAGGGGTAAACACACACTATATGCCATTTCTGATTATGATGATGCTGACAATCTGTACCTCATTAGTTAAAATACAGATTCCATTTGAGCATTTTACTGACCACATTTCCTCCTTACACTACATCAGGTATAATGTAGAAATTAATTTGAACCCCCTGTGTTTAGATCAGGTTTGAAATGCATACCCCCCCCCCCCACACACATTTCTCAAAATAAAATACACAGATTCTCTGGAAGGTGCTGAAATGCTATATCACAGAGTTAATTTTAGCATCTTAAAGATGCTGTGGTAGGGACACTGATAAACACCTAATAGTACGTGTTTTAAAAATAGAGAAACCCAGACTGGTACCTGAGAAAACACTACAGAGTGACTACATTTTGTGAAATTTCCCTTACCTTGTAAAGTTCTTTGTCCCTGGATTCATGGTAACACTTTTAGCATCTATTTGAATAATGAAATTAGATTTGACTGGCGAGCTTTTACAGGCCTCCCGGTGGGACGTTCCACAATCGATTCTATATGAGTACTTTGTGCAGTTACTTCATAGTCTATGGTGTGCACTTCAAAGCAAGGGAATATTGGTTACAAGGCTGATTTGTTTCATTTAAAAGTAGTTTTCATGTGAAATGGAAGTGAAAGGATGAAAGGGAGGCAGGGCACTAATAGTAGTTGCAAGGTAAGGGTTCAAGACTGACTTCAGGAAATAACTGCTTTAGGAACAGAGTGGGAGATCTTCAAATAAGCTGTAATAGGGAATGTTGTGATGTAAAAATAAAGTGTCTTGGGCAGCTTGGGGAAAATGTTGAACTGAAAGAAAAAGATGCAGAGTGCTACATTTAATGTGCAAGTGGACATTTGCACCAAATGTGTTCTTTCATCTAGAATTATTTAAATTTTAATGATGACTTCATCTAGCTGGTATGACTGGGATGCATTCCTCACCATCTCTGATACGCTTGTGACTTAACACTCAGTAGTGTCCTGCAAAGTGGGTTCAGGTCCTCTTTATTTTACATACCCACTATCATTTCCACTGAGTATATGACAGACTAAGAACTATATATCCTTTCCAGTCCATTTCTTGAACTCATCTTTCTCTTCTGATCACATTAAATGAACAACCTCTTTACATATGTCATCTCTGCTGTGCTACAGCTTTATTCTTGTCAGTCTCGTGTTCTCATTCACAAAGCTCCCACAGTGACTGCCCACCTCTCTAAAGTGTTTCACTGCACTCAAAGAAAACAGCCAAAAGACAATGCCATTGTTATGTACTTGGAAATCAAAAATGGAGGCCAAACAAACACAGCTTTGCCCCACGAGCAGTTAACTAAAAGCATACATACACATAAATATATCAAACGTGTGGATCACACATACACGGTCAAAGTATACTATACTGGAATACATTTTTTTAAAAAGTTATCAAATGGAATGCAGTTCAAAAAGAGTGCATGGAATGGCATTATTTCTGCAAGACTGCTGAATGCCAGAGACAGAGGAATTTCCCCTTTTCTCCAGGTTTGTGCAATCTCAGAGCTAGTATATTTAAGGGAATTGGGATGTAGGAGATACTGGGGGCTTGTTTCCTGCAAAAACACTTGTATTAGTCAAAGTATGTTACTTCAATAATTCTGTCCTTCAATATCTTTTACATGGCGGACAAGAATTTAGAATAAGTGTCCATCGATTATTGATATAATCACCTATAGAATACATAATATAGATATGCATATATTATATACAGAGTAGACAAGAATAGTAAACTGTAAATTCTTCACACCTCAACTGCCACAACTCGGCTCCATCTTGCTGGTATAGGGTTAGGAATTCGACACACTTGTGATCCAACTTGGGTCAGTGATCCATTTAAGGGGAGCCATGTGGTAGGACAAAAGTACTGAAAAATGAGTGACTTACTCTCCTCTCTTGGAAGGTATGACTCCATGGCTGTTTCTAAAGAAGATGGCAGAAGATACAACATGCATGCTTCTGTTGAATTGTATACCTTTGCCATGTTTAAAATAAATATTTTGAATTACTGCTAAATCACTAAGATTAATGCCAGACATTATAGTTTTACACTCCTTATTCTTCAGAAAATGCAGCTTGATGCAAAATCTGTTGTTCTGATAAATTTCTAAGTGACTTAGAGTAATCCTTAAACGTGTCCCTGATTTTGGACTTTTGTCCTCTAATTATTTTTGACTTTGTTTCTGATTCTTGAGCAAAGAACTTGAGATCTATGCCTACCATCAGCTTCACTATTGCCACCATATAACCTCAAGATTGACAGTATTTCTCTAATAATGATATAATGTACAAAATGATTCAGTGCAAACACTCGGTGTTGCAGTGACATAATCAGTTCTGAAATTTTCTTCCCATAAATGGTTCACTGTTTACTATCCTTGTTTTCCCGTACACATTTTTAACATCTATTATCAAAGTACATGGGAGAGAACTGCTAAATCCTATGATGAAAGATGAAATCTTATAAAAGGGATAGTTTCTAAAAGTGTACAAACTGCTCTGGGCATGCATCCAAGGAGCAGCTGTTACATTCCTATGCTCAAGCAATATGAGCTGTTCTCTACAAAAACAGTTGAGTATGTTAAGTACTAAATTCCTCATCAATGTTAATGAACAACTGATACAGGGTAGTATTCATTGATTACAAAGTATGGATTCCAAAGCAACGCACTTACTTCTCTTTAAAGGATGTAGTCATAACTTAAATAGAAGCATTTCATTTTTCCAAACAAGTATTTTTAAACATTTTTTTTTCAGAGTAACCAGATGTTGCTCTACATTTGTGACATATACAGATTTCTTTTTGCCCATCTGTACTCCTCCCCATTGGCTATTCACAAACCATTTTACCAGAACACAACATTTATGGGAGAGAAAGTTAGTATGTCCCTTTTTATTAGAAAAACATATTGTAATTAGGTGGATAATCTAATTGAATCACCATGACATGCAGAATGTAACACGGACATTTTTACAATTATTTTTGACTTGCTTCCCCTTTCTTTCCTGTTATTAACATGAAGTAACACCCTATGGGAGAGCGACCATTTCCAGAAAAGATTTCTGGGTCACTCTTTTCCCGGGGAGATTTATCTTTTGGAACCCTCTGCTTTCTGGTAAACAGTCACCAGCTGTTGCTTGGCAGAACTAATATTACTATCTGGTGACCTCCTTGCACATCATCAAGAAATGGCCTGCAATGACAGGTTATGCATGGTGCCTGGCAGAACGAAGTGCTCTGTCTAGCCACCCACTTGAACTACTTGATCCAGTGTCCCGACACATACGGAGAGAACCAATCAAGAAGAGGTAACTTACCATCCCCTCAAACCTCAGCAGAATGAGTAAGCCAGCATCATCGGCTAAGTCTAAAAATCATCTGTTCAGGAGTGCTCACCTGAATTCTGGGGTGAATCTTTAGAGCTTTATATCGCAAGTGCAAGCCTACATACTACTAATCCTGACACTTCAAAATTAAATTTGTATATATATATATATATATATATTATATCTATATATATATATATATATATATATATATATATATATATATATATATATACCTACACAGTGAATTTTGAAACTTGCAGTTACCCCTTTAAAGCATTTTTGCAAGGAAACTTCACAGTCCTGTACTCCCTTATGTGAGGTGTTGTACCCCACAACATTGCCAGTTATACATGCTAAATATAAGATAACTGAAATCTGGGAAAGGAAGGATACTTGAAGATACCATTAATTTCAGAGTATACATTCTACCAAATGACACTTAACATTTTTGCGTTTCAAGTATCTCATGTAAAATCCTTATTTTTTTGTATGCCATTTTATCCCATGCCCACAGTCCATCAAGTCTTCTTTCAAGTGGATATGATGCATTCTTTACTCATACAGTGGGAATCTCTTTTCTCAGTGACAATGTGAGAGCTGTCCAGAGAGTACTACCATTCAGTAGCCAAGATGGCAACTTCTGCCTTCATCGGTATGCTGCCAATTTAGGGCATTATTTTGTGGAGGAGGCTGCATTTTATTTATTTGTATATTTACTTCCCAAATAAAACTGCAAATGGTTGATTATGAAAAAATAATATTCCACATCCAGGTTTTTGTTCCTGCATCTCGGCATTTTCTTCAGTAGTATATAGATGTATATAAATGCCTGTGACATTACACTACAAATACAGCAATAGATAGTATTACAACCAATACAGACACACTTTTAAAGATCAAAGGTCACAGGGCACTGTACCTGTCTGTTCTACGAGTGACCCATTCTGAGTAGAAGACTACTTCACAACACCCACGCAGATGGGATCTGGAAGTTCGACTGCAGAATCCTACACTAAGGCACTGTACGGGCACATGCACTCGTGCATGAATCGTGCTATCCCAAATAGAACCAAGATGCTCTTCTCCAAAAAAATCCCCGGCTATAAACAAACTATACAACAGAAGGAAGAAACTGTTGAAGAAAAGAGGAAAATCCCAGGATGCAAAAAAATCCCTCACCAGCCTCAGTAAGAAGCTGAGATCCTTCATAAAATCTTCAAAAGCTAGTTACGAAAATAACATTTCCAAAGATTCCAAAGACAACTACAAGGCATTCTATAGTTATGTCAAGAATCTAAATGGCAATACTCAGATCTGCTCTAAGCTACAACAGAATGGCATTAAATATACTGATCCCAAGGATATTGCCAATATCCTGGCAGATCGATTTAGTGCCAACGTCACCCCCCCCTCACCCCCTAAAGGGCCCATCTCAATACCAAAAGATTGCAAAATTCCGATAATCACAGCCACACAGGTAGAAACAGCACTCTCCAAAGCTAAGAATACAGCATCCATGGGACCAGATGACATCCCAGGCTGTGTACTACATGAACTACAAAATGAACTGTCACCCCACCTAAGTGTCATGTTTAATCATAGCCTCACCTCAGGCTTCATGCCCACTGAGTGGCGCACAGCTACAGTTATCCCACTCCACAAGGAAGGATCCGCCTTGGATCCTGGGAACTACCGTACCATCAGTCTGACAAGCCTGATCTGCAAAAGCATGGAACGCATTATCATGGAACTTATAAACAAAGACAATGGCAACCTTCAAACACTGGACCCCACCCAGTTTGGGTTTGTGAAGGGCCGATCTTGTCTCCTGAATCTGATTGACTTCTTCGAATTGGTCTCCAGAGCTGTGGACGAGGGTAAGGCAGTCCACACAGCCTATCTGGACCTCGCCAAGGCCTTCGACGCCATCCCCCACTCTGGAATCATACATAAACTTACTAAGCTGGGCATAAATCCCTTCATCACTCGATGGGTTGCCAACTGGCTTACTGACAGAACCCAGACTGTAAAAGTAGCCGACTCCAAATCTAGCTCCAGACAAGTGACAAGTGGAGTACCTCAGGGTTCAGTCCTGGGACCACTTTTGTTTGACATCTACTTCTCTGAAGTACAGGCCAACACTAAGGGACTCTGGCTAACAAAGTTTGCAGATGACTGCAAACTGGGAGCCATTATTGAATCCCCAAATTATATGGATATTCTACAAAAGGGCCTTACAGAAACAGATTCCTGGTGCCAGAGCCACAGGCTCAAGCTTAATGCCAAGAAATGTATAGTTATCCCCTTTGGAAAAAAAACATGTACCCATGAACTACCACATAGGTGGCAGGACACTAAACATCGAAATTGTGATGAGAGACTTAGGGACACAAGTGGGCAGTGATCTCACTTTCAATAACCACATCGCCACAACAGTCAGGAAATCCTTCTATGTGGCACACCTCATCACTAAGGGCTTTTCATCCAGAAAAAAGGAGGTCATTGTCCCACTGTACTCATCCCTCATTAGACCCATTATAGAGTATAATGCCCCATTTGGTATGTACCTCACAAGACATCTGCAACAGCTAGAAAGACCACAGAAATACCTCACTAAAAGAATCACAGGCCTAAAGCAGATGCCATATGCTGACCGTCTAAAAAAACTCTGGCTATACTCTGTGGCATATCGTCTACTCAGAGGCAATCTCTGCTTAACATACAAGGCCATGTCAAACCCTGAGCTGTTGGACATGCTCCACTTAAAGAAATCCCAATCCCTCAGAGTCACACGCTCCAGGGATCTAAACCTTATCATCACAATGGACAAAACATGCTGGAGGGATAGGTTCCTGACCCAGAGACTCCCCATACTCTGGAATAGACTGTCCATACATGTCAAGCAGAGCACCTCACTAGCCCTCTTCAAAAGGAACCTTGATGATTGGATGGGAGATAGGAAATTCACCCCGGGGATCATGTCAGTCGCCCTGCTAGACAGGGGCCCAGAGAAGTAAATATTGTGGGAAGAAATTTCCAGGGAATTGTTATGGCTAGGCTTGCATAGGCCTTAGGGCCAATAGCCTAGTACCAACCTATGAACCTATGAACTAGGTGCCACAGAGATGCTCAGGGGTTTATCGATGTTGTGGTTCTTTTCTGAAAGTAATAGCATTGTAACTAGGCAACTTTTGGAAGAATAAAATATGCAAAACAGCACTTATTGGCAATTTTATCTTGGGGCAGCTTTAGTAAAAGCAAAATGTCAGATAATATTGGTCTGTAATGTAACAAAAACAAAGGGGATTATATACACAGCACTGCCAATATCATGGCCTAGGAGTAAATCATTTTCAAGAACAGCAAACTGATCATTAGTTCTAGGCAATGCAGAGATTTTACTCTGTCTCTCTCTCTCTCTCTCTCTGTCTCTTTCTTTTTTTTTAAATAGCCATGCTTCATTTATCTTTCACAGAATGATACTTTATCTAAGTGTCCAACTACTGAAGAGACCAGGTTTGGGAACTCATATCTGCCTGAAGCCAATAGTCACACACATCCAAAAGTAATTAGCTTCAAGGCAAACACCTCTCCTGAAGAAAGGTTAGATTGCAGCTTCCTGTAAGATAGGTAAATGGTAGGCAGGTAGATTGAATTGAGCCTTGCTGCCATTACTTACACTGACACCCAAGCCTATCTAAGGGAAGACAGGTTAGCCATTTATCAATCTGCCTGTTGGAGAGCAGACCTAGGGGAACTGATCAAGTGGAATCATTTTTCTGGAAAAGGGGTTGAGGATTCATGCATTCTAACTGTTGGCAATCTTTCTAAGGTCCAAAGAAAAGCAGCATAAGAGGATATATTGGAGGGGAATAGTCATTTTTGCTACTCATGATATCACAGCATGATAAACAGGACTTAAATGCACTCACAAGTCTGAGATGGAGACACTATACAGTTAAAAGTTATTATAAGATCATTATCTGATCAGAGTAGGCATGGAGCTATTTGCATAAGGAGGGAAGCGGGGGACCACACCAGTCATTCTCTGTAGTGGTAAACCATAAAACACAAAGATCATCATACTCCATGAAGGCTTCAGGAAGATAGGTTTGATCCTTAAAAAAAGATATCACAACACCTATAAAATTCAGAAAGCTGGCTGGGTCATGGTTATACAATCTTCATATTTTAATGTGTAAGTGATGGTCTATTTCAGATTTACTACTGAGTGACTAGACTACTGTGGTGGTGATGCTGCCGTAGCATTGTCGCCTCACAGCAAGATGTCCTGTTCGATTCTCAGCTAAAGAGTCTTCTGTGTGGAGACATGCGTGAATGGGTGTACCTTCGTTGAAGGTTGTATGTCAGGGCTGGCAACTCGGTACGTACAGATCTGCTGCCAATCATTAGCAGGCTGGCATTCCGCTGTGGCGACCCTAACCGGCATAGCCGGCTTTAGGCACCAGCGAACCCTGCGGTTGCTGGGGGCCCCCTGTTCCCTGGGGGCCCCCAACCACAGCAAGTTATCTTATCCTGATGTTTTGTAACATGTCTGTCAAGCCAACAAAAGCTAGTACAGCATTCTTGTATACTTAATAAACCACATGGATAATAACTCTTATTTATATCCCCTTTAAAATTCAAAGATATTTCTAGTCGTATTAACAGTGTTTTGTCAACTAACAGGCATCAGAATTCCATTAAATATTTTACCACTGACATAGTGCCCCTGGCTTAGTTAACCCTTGCTGTTGGACATTTTCTCCACTAAAGCTAACTACATAGCCAGCTTTAGGTCCCTGCTATACCCGTGGTTGATGGGGGGGGGCCTTAATCATCCCTGACTGTGTGGGGGCCCCACAAAAGCTGCTGCTGGTTGGGGAAAAATGTGGAAGAAAAACTGTATTAATTTACTAATTATGCTCTTTAACCTGAACAGGGCTGTAATATGACCCTGTTAGGATGAAGCTGATAATGAACATGAGCAAGGTAAGTACTGGAGAGATCAGCAGCACAGAGTGACTTATGTCAGTGCAAATTTTGGATTTTAAGAGGAAGTGATACTTCTGATCATCAAGGATGATTTTCTCTTTCAGGGAGTTTTATAAATACAAGCAGAACACCAGATACTATAACTCTCAATTTCTTTGCTTAAGAATTCAGTGCAATCCCAAAAATAATAGAATAAAGGCTCAGAATCAGGACTGCATTTTAAATATTACTCTAATGCACTTAAAAAGTTAGTAGAATAACACCTTTTGCATCAACACGTATTTTTGGACAATAATTATAAAACTCAGATGTCTGGATTGATTGACTGTAATCCTGAAATATTTACCAGCAAATTAAACTTTTTACGAAGGAGAAAGCAAAAGTATGAACAAAATCAGGGAAGGTCTGTGAAATCAGGGCCAGTGACAGGTATGCATTACTGCCCAATGAGGTAAATAAGTGACTTACCCCTGGTGCTGTTTGATGACTGCTAAACAGCAGTTACTGATCTGGTGTGGCAGTACCGGTGTTGTACAGTGTATTGCTATTTGCTGAAATAAGTACAAAACTAGTACCACTATGGCTTATGCTTGTGTGTGTCCATGTGTGTATGTAAAAAATATCACTGATTTTTATATGTGCACGCACCCAATAATGTCAGGACACAAACATTATTCTTCTGGGTATCAGTAAAAAATGTACCTAACAAGTAATTAAATTTCAAAAGTAAGACATAAAATATATCACAGAACATTCAGACACTTTGATGATCTTGGAGTCTGGTGTCCCCCACTCACCAGACTGTATAAATGGATATTGGGGGCTCCCTTAATCATCTTTGACTCTGTAGGGACCCCCACAAAAGCTGTTGCTGGTTGAAAAAAAATCAGGAGAAAAAATTTATCAATTTTCTAATTGAGCTGTTTAACTTGAAGAGTGCTGAGATATGACCATTTTAGGATAAAGCTGATAAAAGCCTTTGGTTTCAACCACAGCCATTCTAAAACCAGCCCTGCACAAATGTGTGTGTACAGAAAGCTGCTGTACATTATGGGGGGCTGGGATTGTGTGGTTATTACAACTTTAATTTTCATTACAGTCAAACCTTAGAGGTGTGCACATGACATCGCTTTTGTCTGAGCTGAGGACAGTGTGGTCATTGTTTATTTACTTTTCTCACAGACCTCAGAAGTGTAAAAATAAGGTCACTATAGCTTGTGTAGGGGTGGTGTACTGTCTAGGACCAACAAAATAGAATATATTACTGAAATCATTCTCACAATCATACATCAGGCACATATACATGGGGCTGACTTTGAGGGTTACAGGTGAGGAAGCATGCTATGTATATGTATATCAGCTATCACTTGAAATATATGACTAAGGCAATTTAAAGAAAAAAAAATAAGACTGAAATTATTTTCTTTTTCGTGATTTTTCTTTAGGCCACCATTGGAGTAAAATGCTTTAATTATGCTCTAAAATGCATCGCAGACCATCTGTAACCCTACGGCTTCTTGGGCCCTTGGTTATTTTATTTCCTAAATGATTATTAATGTGCTGTGTTGTTCAGGAGAGAGTGTTGAAAGGATGCAAGCAAAACTAAAGTTGATCAGCAACAGTGAAGTTCTTTCCTTAATCATAATTTTTGTTCAAGACATTACTGGATGAAACAGCTGTGTAAAAAGAAAAAAAAAACTTTAAAATGCACTTCAGAGCATATACAAAATTATGGCTTTTTGAAAAAGCTACGAGTAAGGCAAAATGTGAGAAAAGGAAGAAAAAAGTAATGTGCATAGTATGGGGAGCCAAGAAATTGGGGGGGGGGGGTCAGAGGAGAGGACTGGGGGGTGGAGGCAGTTGAAACGGTAGGTCTAGTCATAAGTTCATTTAATTCCAGACCTGTACATAGAGTTATTGCAATGTATCATTGTTGCAACTAAATACCAGTAACTGTAAGTGTCCCTTTGTTAGACAGATCAACATAGTGTGGTATATAGGCCTGTTGTAATGTAAGAGCTTGTAGCTACAGGTCTGTCTGTACGTACTACTCCTAAAATTTTGCAGCATAAACTAAAAGGTTTCTTAGGAGGGGTGGCACCGACAGAATGATACTTACACTGAAAGTGCCTAGGGGGCCCCCCAACTTGACATTTGCTGGGGGCCCCCAAAATGCTAACACCGGCCCTGCTAACCGGGAAAAGCCGAAAGATACAACATACAACAACTACTGAGTGACTAGACTGCATTGACAACAGAGATACTTTGGTTAAAATGCAGCATATCATACCTGTTTGCATGGAATCTGATTCCAGTCTCAAAATAAGTTGCCCTTATTAGTGAAGTTACAGTACTCAATAATTATCTTCATATCTGTCTCACTGATTACTTGGGACTAATACATTTTACATTGGATTTCAAGGCACATTTAAGCTCAGTGTTTTTCAGTGGTAGTACAAATTCAAACCCAAATCACTTCCTACTGCAGTATCACTCCACTGTTACTCAGACTGTACAAACTTACTGTAATATTTCATTGCTTTTTACTGATTCTAATAGGATGACCTACCCATTGACTTACTATTAGTTTTGGGTTCTAAACTGCCATGACTGAAATGTGGTAGTCATGGTCTAGTTTATCCATTTCACACCATAAATAAATAACTTAAATGTTTTATCCATATGAAAATATTTGCATCCATTCCCTAAATTCTAAAATGTACTTCTTTTGAGTAAAAGATTGCATCAAAAAATGCAAGAAATTACACAATCACTTCAGCACCTTTTATTTCAAAGCACTTTCCCAAAACAGTTCCAAACCCATATAGTAAATGCAGTTGTTATACATTGTTCCTCCTGAGCTTATAATATCATCCATCTGATGCTTCATTCTCCCCAGAACTATGGTTTTCAGAATGAGTGTACCAACTGCAGCTTTAAATCTGTTACACACCTTGTAAAACTGCGCTCATTATGTAGTATTTAACATCTGATCTCTTATTTCTAGCATGTTTCTTTTCTCTTTGATCTCAATTACCTTTCACAGTCTGTAATTTGCAAGGTTTTCTGGCAGACCATTCTCCATTCATGTCCTGGAAGCAAATAAGCAATTCATTCACCTCACACATAACTCCCTACAGTCAGTTACTGATGTGTTAGACTCCCAAGTGCTGACAGGCTGGACAGCAGTTGCCTGGAGCTCTAAGTCACGATTTCATTTAAATGTCAGAATAATCTTTGATATTAAATAAGTAAAGCAGTGGTTTCCCTTCATTTAATTTAAATCCTTTTCTCGCATTTAACTGGTTTAAACATAGTAACGAATACAGCAAATCCAATGCTGTGATTAAGCTACATTGTAACAATAGCACAGTTTGTGGTCTGCCTTTCAAGTGCTGTAAGCTTGAATGAATAAGACAAGGAAGACCATGTAACTAGCACTGCAGGCACGAAGCATGGCTGGAACAGTAGGCATGAAGAGTGCCAGGTTTTTGTGTTGCAGATCTCATTATCATCTAATTTGCATGTCTCTGAATCACTGTTAACTACCAATAGTGCAGATCAGCACTTTCCTGCAGTAGTTAACAGTGGTGGATGATGTGTCTTGTTAGCATAGGCACACCCCCCTCATTTACTCTAACACACACAACACAAACACATACATACCCACACACGTGCACCATACCTGCCCTTGTGCTGTTTGAATGCCCACGATGCCTCCTTTATCCTGTCCTGTAGTGTCAGAAATGATTACGGTCAGTGGAGCTTCCTCTCCATCAGTAAGTACATACAGAATCAGTCATTCTAGTGACTTTCTAAGTGTGTAAAAGGAATACATAACAAACTGTTCCTGATTTGGCTATACCTACTTTTCTTGTGCTGTGAGGTTGAGAAGTATGCCTCACACTCCTGTCCCTCTCCTCTGTGTATTCTGGTGGCAGAGAGGAATAATATCCTGTGAGGGCAGTGGAAGGGTACAGTACTGGAATCTTTTTCAGTGCTGCTAATGTCATGCTACTAATAGTGTTCCTGGTGTCTAGCAGTTCCACTGCCACATTCTTCTTCTTCTTTTTGTAAATTAAACATCTTTAAGGCATGTTACATAGAGTATCACTGGTCTAGTGTGCCCCCAACCCACATTATGTAGCAGTGCTGTTAAGGCATGAGATGAAAGTGTAACTCCTGGTGGCTAGTGTTCCCCCCAACCCACGTCTTCAGAGTTATCCCTGGTGGCTATTGTTCCTATCCCAGCCAGACTTGGGACACCTGGTGTAACACGCTGATGAAGGGGTAATCCCGAAAGCTTTGTGATTTTTCTTCCTATTTGGAATAAATGCTGCATTTTACCTCAATGTTTCCAGGATTTAGATTTTATTACTATTGTGGAAGGGAGTACAACAGCCACCCATACCCACTCACACACACACACACACACACACACACACACACACACACACACACACACACACACACACACACACACACACACGCACACAAACACTACCTAACTCCCTAGCACTTACCTATACAGTGATGGATAAACCTGGCCTTTTGGCAGTGTTTATTACCATGAACAGCCAGAAAAGTCTGTGCTAATTTACACAGCTGAGTGATTTATAACTCAGCAGCATAAATGCCTTAGTGAAGGCAGTTCCAAGGGAGAACACAAAGCTAATTTTCATATGTATCTCCCATGGAATGCCTCATTAGCATCTAGCATGGCTGCAGAGGCACCCCACTGCAGTGTTGCACATGTTCATACAAAAGCATGACAGCAGAGGTTTCTCTGAATATAAGTTACCACGAGGAGTACCACGAGGAGTACACATTGTATACATCTCATGGTAAGTGTTCTGAATTTGGGCTTATATGTATTGCATATCATTGTATATTATATAAGTCCTCCTTTCATTCCATAAAACAATAAAAAACAAACAAAAAAAAAGACACCCAAAGCTCTCCCTTGTAAACATTTAATATATTGCAATTCAATCATCAATCAAAGCTTACTGTTACTTCTGAGCACTCGACATATCAAGGACGAGAACATTTTCCGTGCTTATGCTCCTCTACTTATTTTCCGATTAACCTTTTCAATTCTTTCATCCTTTAGGAAAATTGTATCTGGTTCTTCCTCATTTACAGCCTGTATAATTGCCATGGTCCATCACCATGCCTTTATAGTGTTCATTTTGAGAATATTCTCCATGTATTTGTTGTCGTGTGCTTGCTTTTTATGTTGCTTTTTCCCCTCCTGTGTTTCATTGTGCTCATCTATGTCATTAAACCTTGTCCTTATAATTCCTCCTCTTCTGACCTTGAAGACCTACCTTCTTTTAACTTTTAATTCCTATAATTTTATTTTATTTATTTATTTATTTTACATTTGTTGACCTGGCTAGTCCAGCTGGATTTATGTCCATTTTCAGTGGAGGCCCGAGGAGAAAAGCTCCAAGGATACAAACAAGATAATAAACATAAAGAATGAAGAATAAACACATTTTACAAAGGCAATAAGCAAGAATGCAGTGATTTTAGTACAGGTAATACAAATGTAAAAAGAAGACAAGTAAAACACCTAAGTAAAAGGAAGGTATTAGCTGCTTTCAGTACAAAGTTAGGTGTTATGAAGTTCAATGTATAATACATAGTTGTTAAACCAAAAAATATATATATGGTATTTTTTTTTTTTTTTTTTTTTTTTTTTTTTAGAGAACACTAGTAACTATAGAGCTATTAAGTTATTTGTAGTCAGATAGAATATTGCAGTGATGACTAGAGAATTATGATAGTGAATAGATGGAAGTAGTTAGTCAGGATTGGTACAAGATAATGGACTAAACATTCTTTTTTTTAAACATTAAACATAACACATTTTAAGAACTGACATAGATACGTATATAGTAGCAAAAAAGAAAACGCACTAAAATTTCTTTTATTTTCATGCATTATACATTTTAACATTTTTCCTTCACCAACATTATATAAACTGCCCAATTCCTACCTTCCCTTAAACTTTTTTCTTCCTCCTGAACACTATCCTATATGTAGTGTTCCTTCAAATTCCTTTTATCTCAATGTAATTTCCTCCTTCCTTTTTCTAAAGATCCATATTCTAGTTCGATTACCACCTTTACAACAGTCAGTTACACTTCCTTTATTTAATTATCTGTTTGTTTACTGACATTTAATTTCAAGGAAAATCGAAATGGGAAGGTGTCCATTTTTCATTTTCTCTTAACTGCCTTTTTTGCAATCAATAGCATTAGACTTAGTATGACCTTACAATGCCTGGGAAATTCAACCTCCACACCCTTCCTTCAAATTTCCTCCCGACCTGCTCTTCCATTCCTACCTGTATCAATTGTTCTTCTTCTGGCCTCTGTGTATTGTCATTTGGCACCTCTTTCTCTCTTTCTGTCTCTTGTATCTCAACTTCCTCACTTTCCTTCCTTGAGAAACTTCACACATATGTCAAACACCTTGACCCCTTCCCCCACATGCATTGCTTTGCATTGTCTATTCTTATAACCTTTATCGAAATGCTGTCACTTTCACAAAACGTTCACTTTCTGTTGCCCAAATGTCAGCTTCTATACACATCACATAAGGCAAATTACATAAAATTACATATTCTTCTAAATTCAATGGTTAACGGAACAAGTTGCCCATTTGCACGTGCAAATTCCCAGTTTGTCCCTCACTATGCCATTCAAAATATTATGTTCTGTCTTTAATTCACTTAAAATGTGGGGGTCTCTTGTTTTGTTCTAGAAAAAATCATTGCTTGATGTTTCCTGTTTAGTGTAATATATCATGTGAACTCCTTCATTGCATCACTGTCCTTCTGTTTATTCAGTGACTTCATAACCCAGTCTAATTTTTATTGATTTCCAAAAGTGTTGTACAAAATCATGACCTCAGTATGAGACATTGCCCTGTAGTGTTCAATCTCAGCTCTTGGGGCACTAAACATTTTTTCCCCAAATCAGTATTTCTTAGGGATGGGATTCTATTGCTTTGTCTTTGTGCAGCAGTTTTCACCCACATCTCACATGCATGTCGTGTTCATTCCTTCTCTGATTCACATCATCCTCATTTAGAAACACACCACTCTTCCTCTTCTCTTCCCTCTCTTCTGTTTTGATCCATTCTATTAAGGCTGACCATTACTCCTCAGCAGAGCCTGTCTGCAGCTTACTCATTTCCATCAGGATACCATCTGTTACACTGACTGTCCTGCACCACATGCCGTTGCTTTCCAGCTCTTACATATCCATCACACTGTTTTCAACAATGTTAGATGACCCCCAATGCCCGTTGATGAAGAGCAAGGTATTTTTCTAGAGTTCTGGTTGAGTTACCCTTTATCAGTATAAATACAATGTTAAATCTGCCCTGAAAGTCTCCTATACGGCTAGTGGGACTAACTTGCTCAAGATACTTTTGAAGTATTTCTTAACCACAACCTAGACTTTCACAACTGACATTACATGATTCAAATAATCTGCAATCTTGCAAATGTGGAGCACTTGGAAGAGAAACACTGACAAAAATAAACAATGCAGCAAACAGACTGATGACAATGATGATCAGGTTGCTTTCTGACCATATTACATGACAAAATTATGAACACTTACTAAAGTGCTCTTTGGTTACCTAGCACTTTGAGAGCACTTATAAAATCAAATAAAATTACCAGGTATACTACTACAAAGTAAACAGAAAATTTGTCATACTGGTTCTCATGTTAAATCAAGTCTAGAGAATATGAATTACTGTCTTTCTATGGACTTAAACAGATGTAGTTCAACCATGATACATACCATTGTGGAAAGTGCTAGCAAACACAGACTGGGCCTCTGCAATAAATATATGGCCCCTAGGGGAAAGATGATGGTAAGGGTTTGTGCCTATGCCTTGTGTATCTTACAGATTGCCCCTGACCATAAGACACATAGGTGCTACCCCAGGTGTGAATTTGCGACTCACCATCCATTGATCCAAACTGAGTTTGAATAAGGCCAGGGAAGGGCTCTGCTTAATATGACTAGGAAGCCTGTTCCAAAGAAGGGGCAATCTCTGAAACACATATCTGTCTCTCCAGCATGTTTTATTTGAGTCACTATGTTTAAATCCCTAGATTAGATACCCGTGTGTTGTTTGACTTGCAGATGTATAGCAACTCCATCAGAGCTGGATTTGTGGTTGGATTGTAGGTCAGGCATAGGTCACACCCTAACAGTCGGTAGGAGATGAAGTAAAGGGATAGGGCTTTTAGTCTATACACAAAAGGGCACGTAGTTTACACCATGTAGTTTCTTTGTGAGGAATCTTGCAGGTCACTCCAGCTGCTGTAAGTGTCTAGTCAAACACATGCCAAATAGAACATTCTACTTGATTATTGGTCTAATGAGGGCTGACTACAGCTGGACTATAATTTCCTTGGATCTGGATGCCATACCTTTATGTATAGTTGTGTCACACACAAGGATTTCCTCTCCACTATGGACACATAGTGGTCAAAGTTCAGACTACTATATATCAGTGTATCTAGATCTATCACCTCTAAATCTACTCTTAGGGGTGTGCTATTGATGTTGTAATTTGCAGGAGTATTTGAATTCCAAAATGGTATGATAATGCATTTTTTCACATTAAGTTTTAGGCCATGGTTCTGGCACAAATTATTTGTCTCATCTAGACCCTCCTGAAGGATAGCTACATCACTGGGGGATTCTATGACTGCTCCCAGCTTGCAGTCATTGGCAGACTTTGTCATCCAGAGACCTTCCACATTAGCCTTGACTTCAAAGAAATACATTCCAAACAGGAGTGGTTCCAGCACTGAGCCCTGTGGCACACCACTAGTAAATGGCCTCTTTCCAGATCTGGAGTCACTCACTTTAACCATTTGAGCTGTCCTTGAGCAAACTGGCTATCCATCTGGTGATGTAGGGATTTATGTCCAGTTTTGTAAGTTTATTTATAATACCTGAATGGGGAATTGTGTCAAATGCCTTGACCAGGTTGAGATACACAGTCTGTACTGTTTTACCTGCATCCACAGCCTTAGTAACTTTCTCAAATAAATCCATCAGATTCAGTAGGCATGACATACCCTTGACAAAGCTGAATTGGGTCAGGTCAACTGTTTGGAGGTTTCCTATGTCATTATTTATCAGGTCCATGATTATTCTTTCCATGGCCTTACATATAAGACTAATCAAACTTATGGGTCTGTAATTTTCCAGGTCAATAGACAGTCTATCTTTATGCAGAGAGATGACTGTAGCTGTCCTCCACTCTAACAGGACAAAGCCAGTCCAGAGCCTCTAGTTAAACAAAGATCCTAATGTGCCTGACAAGTCCTGATTTAAGCTTTTTAAGAGGCAACCTGCTATACTGTCAGGTCCCAATGAAGTCGCGTTTTTCACTTTTCAGCGCACAGTGGCAACATGTTCTTTGGTGATTAATGGTGATGGAGTGGTTGAAGGTATTTCTTGGGAGTGATGGGGAGGTGAAATTTGAACTGAATTTGTCAGCCAGCATACTTGTTATATCTTCTGGCTGAGTATAGGCAATGCCATCTGCAACTACTTCCACACATTGCCAGGTGTTGTCTTTAAGACTGCGGACATAACTGAAAAATATCTTATGGTTATCCTTAACTTTGGAAGCTATTTCTACCTCAAAGTCTGCTTTTAGAGATTAGACTAGTTCCCTGATTCACTTGTTTAGATTAACAAGGGACTTTTTACTCTGTTGTGCACATTCCCTCTTATTTCTTGACAGGATTTTCTTTCTTTCTTTTGGTGTACAACCTATTAATACTAAGGGTCCACCAGGGTGGATTGTTTTTGTGGTTTGACCTGGATTTATTTTGGTCCAGTACTTCCATTTCTTTGCAGTTGTTTATATGGTCATACATGGCTTTTTCGAATGCCTCTGTATAAGTTTCTGTGTTTTCCAGACTTGGGAAGCTTGGAAACTGACCATGCAGTCCCTTAATAGTGGGTAATTTGCATTAAGGAAGTTCTTAAAGTTATTGGGGTTGGGTGGGGGAACTAATTTTACTCTTATTTCAAGGGAGACTACTTTGTGATCTGATCTTGCCAGTGAGGACATCACACTAGGGGGTGCGGCACTCTCCCATATTTATGAGTATCAGATCTAGGATATCTGTTCCCCTAGTGGGAGTGCAGACTAGCTGCTGCAGGCCATTTGAATTTGCAAAGTTAAGAAATCTTTGGGCCTGCATGTCAGTGGTCAAGTATGCCTCCTAATTAATTGAGAGGTAGTTAAAATCACCCATGAGTATGGTATTAGGCTGGACGGTGAGTGATTCTAGTAACTTCAGCTATGATTCATGGGTACCTAGCAAAAATATGGTAAAAGATTTTTCACATGGTTAGTTGGACATGGAGTAACTCAAACATGTCATATTGTTTGACTATCCCTGAGGTATGCTTATCCTTTATGTAGATTTATACACTTCCGTATTTTGCCCTTCCATGTTCAGTAGGTGGTTGGAATGTATGAAAGGCATTATAGCCATACACTGCCAGATTGCTTTCCATGGCTGTGAACCATATTTCAGTAACTGTACTGATGTCAGCATTCCCCAGGATGAAGAGAGCTTCTACAGAGTGCAGTTTCTTGTTGAGACTCCTAACATTGAGCAGTAACACCTTTAGCTTGCCCTGAGCAGTTTTTGTTATGTTGGAAGGTTTGTCTGTTTGGCAGTGCCTAAAACAGGCACTATAGGGGTTAGATAATGTTTTAGCCAATACCTGAAAGCCTAGAGTTGACAGGTGACGATTATCCCTATCAAAGCAGCGTGGCCTGCCAACCATGTCCTCCCAGGCTGACAAGTATTGGACCCCTTTGAAATGACACTAGTAGCTAAGCCAATTGTTAAAGTCGATCAGTTTCTGCTGTTATTGTGCCATCATCCTTGGAGATTGTAGAATGCTACTCAATGCTAGGCTCATATCTGCATGTGACACATACTCTGAGAGCTCAATCATGTCTCCCTTCATATAGTTCAAGGAAGTACTTCTCAGGTCATTCATGCCCACGTGGGCTATGACTGAGCCATACTGGTACTTAGGGGTAAGTGACCTGAGTGTTTGCATGATCTGGTGGATCGTGGCCCCTGACAGTCAACTAACTGTAACAGTCTCCTTATCCATTCTGGTAGGAGGGACATCAGTGTGTCGCACAATGGAGTCTCCTAGCACCAAAATATTGGGTTATAGAGTGTTTCACCTTGCAGGCTTGGTAGTTGAGACACAATGAGATGTGGCTTTATGTATTGTGATGGGAATTGTCTTGCTGGTGTGCAAGTAGAGTTTCTGAGGACTGCGCCTGAAAGACATTTGAGGTTTGGGTAAGTTACACATCAGCACCTTTGCATATGTGTGTCTATGTGTGTGTGTAGTCCTTTGTGGGGGTAATGTCTGATGTTTGTGAGTTGCTGACAACCTGTTTGTTGCTTTTTATGTCTGTAGTGAGAGTCTTGCCTTCGGTGTCAATGTGGAACTACATCTCTCATATGCTGTATTTGTTTGTTTGAGAATTAAGTGGTTGTCAGTGTACACAAGGCAACTGCTGCATTGCTTCAGGATGCTCGTGTCCACCAAGCTTGATTCAGAGATAGTGGGAAAGTGCCCACCCATGGTTGCAGCTCCAAATGTGTACTTGCAAGGGATAGTATTGGAGGGTGTTTGTAACCGGACAAGGCAAGAGTGCTTACTTGGTGTAATCTGCAGCAAATCTGACCAGCAATGCTTCCAAGCATCCAAACCAGAAGCTCTCTTTGCAGCAAAAGTCCTGGGTGCTATAATAAGGTAATGTAGACCTAAACAGTCTGAACTAAATTTTATTGATATTGAAATGATCAGTTATAGAAATGCTAGATATGGCTGGATTAAGTCCTGAGCCATGCAAGGGCAGACATTTAGTACAAGAAAGCTTAAGCTGTCGTTGTAGAGCTAATATGCTCCCAGCCATAGACACTGTGGATTACAGAGCCTTAGTGAAACAAGATATCTTTGGGGAGTACTCAATATCCATATGTGCTGGTTTCAAACATATTTTAAATTACAAAACAAATGGTAAACAAAACTGGAAGGCATTTCATGTGAGCAAGTACTGAAATAAATCATACTAGCTCTGAATATTATCTCTGAAATTTCTGAAGTAATTTACTTTCTTAATAACTTACAGATTGATATGGTACATAGTAATTTATTTACTTACTCACATGTAGTTTATTAATTGAGATGGTGTGCTGATGCAGGACCCTTTACAGCCTTTAGCCAGGCCAAATGGTTACACTAGACAAACATATGATTAGCTAATGAAACAGCGAATGATCAGAATACCAAACAAAAATGATTGATTTTTTTTATGTCAAATAACAAAAATAATGAAACAGAACAACATTTTATGCAGGGGGGGGGGGGGTCAAGCCTCTCTGCTCTCTCCACACACCCTGCAAATGATATATACCAACTCTGAGATTATACAATATACACTAACTCTTGAGATGACAACAGTGAGGAAATGGCAGATTCCTAGTTCCTGCTGTACCACAACCTTGCACACACAGCAGCAGGTAACTGGAAAACACAACAAAACAGAATGTTAGCTCTTTTGAGCCTTTGTTCTTACAAACTGCAACCAATGATATGTATACAAGATAGAACAACAGTCTTAAAAATAATGGAATAAAAACACAGCATAACTAAATTATACAATTATTGCAATTCAACTAAAACATAGTACAGATAAAATACATACACAGGCAAGATACATTTAGCAATATTGTAGAAAACATAAAAAATACACATGCAGGCAAGAAATTTAGAAATATTGCAGGAAGCATAAGTGCAAAGGTGCAAAATGTATAATCAGCTGAGATGTCCGTGCCTCATATACTAGAAAGCAGCTGTTTAACTTCTAAAGGAATGTTATGAACCTTAGTTAATATCTCTGAAACATGCCTGGGATTAATGGGTACTGCCAAAATTAATACAAGCAAGCAATTATGTACTTAAAACTGTCACAGATGTTGTGATGGTAAGTGAAAAAAGTAAACAGGCTTCTGGCATTGCTTACAATCATGCATTCTATATTTGGAGTCTACATATAATGTGAACATGCAGCATTAATGACATTATTAAGATTTTCCTGTATACAGGCTGGTATACAATGTAGGTTGGCAAATTTGGTGAACAAGCTCGTGTGCTACTGACCAATAAGAAGCTTGATGCCCTGGCTCCCATGTTGGCCTTTTAGATGTTGAAGCAGCCATCCAGTTTCTCCTTGAAGTTATGAATTGATGAAATAAGCTTAAATGAGTGTGGAACTTTACTCCCTAGGCCTGGAAGACGTTCAGATATGAAGTTACTACTTTTTTGCACTAAAACTGATATTAATTTTTATGTGAGCAGACTGCCCTGTGGTATAAAAGTCACCAGGGTATTATCCCAAGCAAAGGGTTTGAAACAGTAAAAAGTATTTTAATGCACTGTTCGTCAGGCATATGCCTCTACTACCAGATGAGAGACAATTGCTATATTCTTTCTCTAGAAGACAAGACTTGAAGCCCTTCAATTTTCTTTCTGAGCTATCTCTGTATAATTTCTAATTTACCAGATAATGTGTGAGCAGGTTACAGAACAAGGTACAATACTCTACAAATGCTTGTATAGAACATACACACATACACACACACACACACACACACACACACACACACACACACACACACACACGCACACACATGCACACACACACACACACACACACACACGCACACACACACACACACACGTGCGCGCGCGCACAAATACACTCTTAATCCAGTGCTGAAACTTTTGCTTGTAATGAAAGTTTTAGAATTCTGACCCATTTCCACTTACCTTAATTTGATAAAAGGAATTGGGCCAGTCCCCCTCTTAACATACCCTGCATTCAGCCAGCTGTGGACCCAAAACTATCAACTGAAAAATACAACATATAGGGAAATATTACTGTACAGAAAGGTTAAGTAACTAATTTTAGAATACTTAAAAGGCAGGTTACAATTTCAGTTTGAAATGTAGAGCAAACAATTTTTGATGCCTGGAAGAGTATAACTAAGAAAAATACATCAATGGAAGCTGTCTTTTAATGAACCATTAGATACTTCAAATGAATAAAGGAAATTTAGCTGGATCCAATGGTAACTAACTGTCTTAGTATAGGATTTTAATAACTACCTAATAAGTCTTTCAAAGTCTGTTTAACAAGAGAAAGGGTCTTTACTTAACATCTTACCTTAAAGATCTTTATGATCGTAACATCATTCCAGAACAGCAGTTTAATATCAGTATTGGCACACTATGTTTTTATCATTAATCTAGCAGTATAACAAGGAGAGTTGACATTATGTGCTGCAAGTGTTTCATCAGTTATCCTTGGTTTGATTCTTTTATTCTTATCATGCATATCATACAGTTCTATGACATTTAAACAGAATGTGCAACCAAGTCACTCTACAAAAAGCACGTGTATCTAGTAGACCTACCAGTTAACAAATGAATAAAATAGTGTACACACATTACTGTAAGTTCTTCTGTACAGCTAGAAACACAACTTGCTTATCTTCTAGCCTGCTATGCTTTCTTTTGTACAATAAAGGGCTATACCGCACTATATTAAACTAAACAGTTTTAAAACAGTCTCCTTATCATAATGTTAACATTGTTACTTTTGTGTTAGAACCCTGTTTACTGAAAGATGACATCAGATTTTTGTGTCACGGAGAAGTGGTGAGTTGATGTAAAAATCAGTATTACAAGTGTAATGTAAGAAGCTCATTATGCAAACATATACCTGTTTATCACAGATACAGACATATTTATAGGAAGATAATACAAGTTACAATTTGCAATTGAAGTTCATAATTTCTCTTTTCAGACCTTTGCAAGACCAGCCTAAATATAAGAATTGAGTTACTGATATAAAAAAGTACTTGACCTCTATTCCTTTTTCACTTTTGTCACTCAATAGTTATTGCTAAAATAAATGAGTGTTAGTTTAGTGGCTTGTTATTCTGCATTCCTCCACCAGCTGAACACTAATATTAATACGACATACTAGTGGAAGCCTTTGACAGATTAACAATGATGGAGGTAGTTAAGGCCTTGAGGCAAAGGATGACTGACTGTTAATCAGACTCTTCCTGACATATACATGGCCACAAAGTGTTTATTACATTTGGAAATATCGCAGTGGTTTTTATTGCACCACAACAGAGAATGAAAAGTGCATTTTGTTATCTATGACTGCTGCTAGAAACAGCATACACAAGCATTTTTAAGGCACTGGCAGGGCATCAGCCAAGTAAGAGACCTTGAAATTTGCACTGTGCATATAGCATTGCCTAATGTATAAGACAGTCTGTCTTCTTAGCCTCACTAAACTCAGTTTTAACAATGCTGCAGGTAACACTTTACAAGGGTTGCCATTCACAAGAATATGACACAAAATCTTTAGAACACAAAATCCAATTAGGCATTTGGAAAGTGTGCTAACCATTGGAAAGCCTGAGGATAATGTGGGCTCTTGTGTGTGTCAATTATTATTTTAATGTCTATATGAACCACTTACATGACCATGCACTCCTATTATGGCATGCTTTGTTACAATGCTGTTTTGTGCCTCTATGCTTAGCTCACTTTGACAAGTGTCACTGAAAGACAAACTGGCATTTGAAACCCATATTACAAACAAAGGTTTTCCTTGAGGTTTACAGGCCAGTCACACAGATAATACAATGTCCCTATCAGCAAATGCAGGAATTTATTTCCCATTATCCTTCATAAGGAAGCCACATCCTCTCATGAACTTGAAGTATCTTAAGTGTTGAACTTTTTATAGACTTGCTTGAGCTCCATTAGATCAAAAGAGGCACTTCCTAGATAAATACTTATATGACATATTCTGTCTTGTTTTATTTTGAAAGAATATGACTCAGATGCTGGTACATAAAAAAGCTATGCACATTGGAATAATAATAAAATAAAACATATAAATAAAATCAAATAAATGGCAATGCAATAATAAAAATTATTAAAGTACTTGACACATACTTATAATATAAAGAGCAAAGAAGCAAAGTCACCATAATCAAATATTAAAAGACATCTTAAAGATATTTTAAGGGAGCTCTTAAAGCATGAGTCTTATAGGCACTCTATCAGTTGGCATTTGTCTTGACAAGCAAAATACCTCTGCAGCACAACTGAAACCACTAATAGCTCCTTGATGGCAAAGTGCAGGGCATGAGAGGTCAGCATCATGTTCATAGTTCTGAAGATGGGGGAAGCAAGATGTAATATGATGACGTACAGAAAAACTGTAAGAGGACAGATTGTAGAGCTATGCACCTGAAGTATGCAATCAGGCCTTGACTTTGGAAACTCTAGGTAAAGGGAGCTGCAGTAGTCCAAATGGAAGGAAAGCAGAACATGTACAATCCATAGAAGGCACTCAGATAATGAAGTTCAATAAGGGTGATGTGCCCATTATGAAAATAAGATGATCTAATGAAAGGTAATATATGTTCCTTAAGCATCGATCTGTCTCAGATGATAACTAATAAAATATGAACATTTGACATGAATTCCATTCTGTCACCACCACATATAATGTTAGAATTCTAGACTGGAATTTGTTCAGATTAGACGGTGGTGCAGCGGTTAGTGTTGCTGCCTCACAGCAAGAGGTTTGCCTTTTGTGCGGAGTCTGCATGTCCCCCCTGTGGTCACATGGGTTTCCTCCGGGTGCTCCAGTTTCCTCCCACATCTCAAGACATGCTGTAGGTGGCTTAGACACTCTCAATTGGCCCTAGGTGTGTGTGTGTGTGTGTGTGTGTGTGTGTGTGTGTGTGTGTGTGTGTGTGTGTGTGTGTGTGTGTGTGTGTGTGTGTGTGTGTGTGTGTGTGCCTTCTGTGGAAGGCTGGGTGCTGGGCTAGCAATTCTGCACTGTAAAAGTCCATTGTCAATTGTTCTGTGGACCATTGTTCTGCTGTGGCAACCGGGATAAGCCGAAAGGAGATGATGAGAAAAGCACAAACAGACACACAGAAAACCACCTTCTCAGGCACTGTTACAATCCTAGAAGTTAAATAATAATTTTAGCTCTTATTTGGGATTCAAACACAAGACCTCCAGTACACTCAGGAGGCAAACCTGGGAATCCCAAAAAGTGCTATGAATAGCTATGTTGACGGTTTTGGAGGTACTAAACTTTTTAGGCTACTTCTCATTAGATTACAATTAATCAACAAGTAAATACACAGCAGAAGCAATACACACATATTCATGCACACACATATACATGCATATATATATATATATATATATATATATATATATATATATAAATAAATATGCGCGTGTGCGCGCACACTTGCTTGTGTGTGCGTGTGTGTGTGTGTGTGTGTGTGTGTATGTATGTATGTATGTATATGTCTATATATATATATATATGTGTGTGTGTGTGTGTGTGTGTGTGTGTATATATACAGACCGAGTCACTTCATAACAATGAAAACTGAAAACACTGAAAATGAGAAAACTTCATAATATAGAAGACCAAAACACTGTAACTTCAAAACACTGAAAACTCAAAACACTGAAAACACATATCATACATATACTGAGTTTAAACAACACAAATCATAGCACTTTCCACCACTTAGTTTAGTGAAGTGCAATCTTGGAGTTGATATATATAAGTAGCAGGGGGTGTGTGCTTACCCCCCTGCTCACACTTGGTGGAAAGTGCTATGATTTATGTTGTTTCAGTATATGTATGATATGTGTTTTCAGTGTTTTGAGTTTCAGTGTTTTGAGTTTTTAAGATTTTGAAGTTTCAGTGTTTTGAGTTTCATTGTTTTGAGCTTTCAGTGTTATGAAGTGAATCCACACACACACATATATATCTATATCTATATACACATATATATATATATATATATATATATATACATATATAAATATATATAAATATATAGATATATATAGATTATATATAGATATACACACACACACACACACACACACACACACATATATATATATATATATATATATATATATAGAGAGAGAGAGCGAGCGAGAGAGAGCAAGAGTGAGAAACAGAGATTAGATAATCACAATCTTATTTTGGTCAGCTAGCACATTTCTTTAGAATTTGCTGTAGTACAGTGTGAGCTAAGGTAGTGAGATAAGGGAAATATTACTTTCTCCATTGCTGTGCAATTTTACCCAGTAATCTATGGTCATTTTTTTTCATCTTAATAGTATACATTTATTTTTGATGTACAAATCTGTCAGCATTTATAAATTCTGTAAATGAAGGCATAACATCAATTGTTCAATTCTTTGCAGTGATTTTTCTTATTATTTTTAGTGTCAGAGAAGTCAGAAGTGAGACTTGGATACACATCTTGGAACTGAAGCATTAAACAACACAAAAAGTTTACTTAATTACAAATTCATTAGATTACATTGCTTGCAGAAAACACTGATTTTTTTCCTCCCAACCATTGAAGAACTTTGTAATCATAATTCATATGTTACCAATCTGCTTATATTAAAGAGTTATACCTCTAACAACCAATACAATCCTTTTTGTTTATATTTTTAATTCTGAGTGGGTGATAAATGATCTATGAAGAAATATAGGTTTATAATTTAGTACTAAGCTAAATGACCTTGTGAGCTATTTTAAGACTAGCCAATTATCCCTTGTGAGACTCAAACCCTGCACCTTGTGTTTGTAAGGCAAACAACTTAGCCATTAAGCCACCTTCCCAACAATATCCAAGAGATATATATCCAACAAATATCCAAGAGAATAATCACCAAAATAAAGATGATGTAGTACACTTTTTTGAGGATAACAACATCATTTTGTCTTTTGTAAATATGCATAGTTCTTAATTGTTTTATACATTTTGGATAAATGTAATTGCCCTTTTTCACCATTCATTTCAAGATAGTTTAGAAAAATCAAGACTTGTTGGATATTATTTTTTATTATATCTGACATTGCCAGCTTCAGACAGATTAAAAAGTATTTATTGCTTTGGACTGTAAGCTGATTTTCCATATCAAAATCATATTTACCCATTAAATAGTCTGCCTTAAGTACTTTACTCTATTTTAATATTTGATTCTATAGATTAAATCCCAATTCTGTAAGCTTAACTGAATGTTACATAGCGACACTCATGACAATTGTGGCAAATGACAGTCAGACCATGGGGCAAGCTGCACTGCTAAGGATTAATAGTGATTTACTTGTGCTTTCTTGCTTTGCTGGATTATTGTGAACTTTCCATTCTTCATCATGTACACTTGTTGAAATATATTTATCAAATTAACCAGGGAGTGATGAAGCAGTTTGGTGTGTGCCTGTGGTTTTGGTTTTAGCCATAATTATGATGACTGGCTTGTGTTGTGTTTACTTTCAGATTTTGCGGCTTGGCTTGATGGTTGGTGGAAAGTCTGTTGTAAAGAGTAATTAAAATGGCACTCAACTTTTGTCATACTTCTAGCAGTTGATAAGTGGATTGGAGGTTGGAGACTGCTTGTTTGGGCACCAGTTCATTTTATTTTATCACTAGGACGTTGGTGACCTTTTCCTCTTATTTTACATTTTTATAGCATATATTTGAGTGTTCCTTTATTTTTTAAAGATTGTACACCAAAGTTTTTTCTCCAAGCAAAGTAGCTTGTATTGAGGTCAGTTTTGGAACTTTTCTGACATTGTTTTATGTCTTTTGTTGGAAATAATTAAGAAAAATTACTGTGAGGTGTTCATGAGCTGAACATCTTGCAGTAACTTTTTCAACTTAAGAGACACGCCCTACTGCAGTGCTTTTGCATGAAGACATGGTGTACCATGATGGGTTGTCTCTGCAGCCATACTAAATGATAATGAGGCAGTCCTGAGGAGGGACATATGCTAAATAGCCATGTGCTTTCCCATGGATCTGTCTGTGGTAAGCTTTTTACACAGCTGAGTTATTTAGAAAATCACTGAGTTGCTTAATATAGCACTGCCATTCCTAGCCACTAGCAGTAAGGAGGAGAGCCAAAAGGCTGTGTTCATCTGTCAAGGAAGAGGACTAGCCACTAGAGGTTACCTTAAGTATGTGGGTCAGGGGGGGGACATGAACCACCAAGGATTACTTCAAATATGTGTGTTTGGGGGACAATAGCCACCAGGGATACAGTCTCATGCTGTAACATCATTTACACATGACACAGATAGGGGGAACATGAGACACCAGGGACACTAGCATGTTGTATACCTTAAAGGCAATAAAAGGGATTCTAATCCTGTAGCCTTTCACATGCCACAGATGGTGTTATTCTATGTCACCACTAGACACAAGAGATCCTATTTATAAAAAGAGTTAACAAAAAAAGGCAACTACAAAGGTAAACCTCTGCACTAAACCATTGTGTTAACTGATAAGTTTATGTAGCAATAGCTTTTTGATCATATTTTGAGGATCTCAGGCATTATTATGATAGTGTGTGTGTGTGTGTGTGTGTGTGTGTGTGTGTGTGTGTGTGTGTGTGTGTGTGTGTGTGTATGAATTCTTATACTGTATGTGGGAGAATGTGTGGGGGGTGCCTGTACTAACATGATGCAGCTGCCACTATTAACTACTTCAGGAAAGTGCTGATATGCATTCACAGTTGTTAAAGGTGATTCAGGGTCATGCAAATTAGCCAATAAAGAGGTATTTCTTCATTGCAGCTAATGTGTCTCTGAATCACAAAATACAGCATTTCAGAAACAGGATCTTTTCACAACAGCCCTTAACATGACCAGTAGGGTTCTTTGTGATTCTCCACGGCTGTCTACATAATGTATAGCATTTGGGTAAAGTAACAGCTTTGCTTAAATACAACCTATATTTCATAGAAATGTGTAACTTATTCAGTTTGTATGTTATTGTTTTACTATTGTCTAAAAACTTTTAGAATTTATTGCTGTTATTTCTTTACAACTGGTCATAACAGTAAACCCTGAATACCTAATCTCTTTATTATCCTTGTGACAAAGAGGGATACTGCCAGCACAGCTCTCTGGAATTTTGTAAATAATTATATGTAATTTTTGAATATCAACATGATCTATGCAAGATAATTGTGTTACAATTGCATTAGAACTGTACATTATGTGTATATCAAACTGGTCTGTACAGATATGTGTGTTAAAACTGTATTTTATAAATAGTTGTGCTTAAAATGTAACCACAGTGTGCCCTGCTGGAAGAGAACAGAAATATACATGCACTATTGTAACTGTTTAAATGTATATATTTTAACAGTGGAAACTGGAATACAGGAGGTTCACTTCAGAAAAATAGCTGAAATTAAATTACTTTATAGGCTAGGGTGGAGACATAATGTCTGTACTAGGGAGCTTTCTGTATTGTCCTTAGGGTGAAATAATTACTAGTCTTGAAATGTGGAGGAATGTAATAATTTTATGGCTTCCAGCATCTGCCAAAGATCTGAGGTCTATATATTTTCACAGGTAGATGCTAAATACTGCCAGATTCCAGCAGTGGGGCTTTCACCTGGGATAGAATCAGATGACAAGAAATTATGTTATTGGGGTGTGGCCAAGATGAGCACTGAGTAACAGCACTTTCTCTCTGCTCTGCCTTTACAGAATATGTGTGACATAATTTTTTTAATTTATCTATCCTAATTTTAGTTTTGCTTACATATTTGGAATCTACTAATCATCCTTTAGGATAGTATATAAAAATTGCTACAACTTTTTTATTTTTTCTGTCAAAAAGTACTATTTTGACTCCAGACTACAGAATGAGCTACTCCAAATCTACATTTCAAGAAATAACTATTAAGAAAGAACTTCAGTCAGTATTATCTAATATTATCTAATATATTATCTAATATTCAAGAACTGACAACAAAAATTGATTGAATGGATGCAAAACTGGACATTTTCAAAGAAAAATGTTCCCAACAATTGGAAATGTTACATGAAGACCTCAAGCAACAAAAGAGATTACTGGAATAGAAACTTCACTGAATGATATGGACACTAGAATTCAAGACGATGAGCATAACATATACTTTCTCTTAAAACAAAATACTCTTTTACAAACAAAAATAGATGATCTAGAGAACAGATCAAGAAGAAATAACATTAGACTTTTTGGTTTATCTGATAATGTCGAAGAAGGTAATATGGAAAAATTCTTAACTTCTTGGCTTCCCGAGGTACTGCAGCCTCCTGAAGCTCTCTCATATGGGATATAGAGAGTCCACAGGTCCTTGGCTTCTTCAAAAAAAGGTAAATCCAATTCTACTAAATCTGCTATAGTGAAGTTTCTATCATCACACGACAAGGAGATAGTGTTACAGACTGCGTGGGCTAAATCTCCTATTAAATATAAAGAAAATGTCATACACTTTGATAATGATTACTCATCTTCTGTAATAGCTAAAAGAAAGCTTTTTCTGCCAATATTAAAAGAACTAAAGAAAGCCAAAAAAAAAACACATCTATTATTTCCATCCAGATTAAAAATATTTCTCCAAGATGGTTCAAAAATATTTGATGACATAGAGTCTGCCATTACTTTTATCAAAACAAGAAAACTGCTTGATAAAATAGAGGATATGGACTGGGCAAATCCCAGCCATAAAATAAATGCTGATAACAATTCCTGGGAGATCTCTGAACATAAAAAGAAGCTCAAGAATACGTGATTAGTTAAAATATTTTACAATGGCTTTCATTTACCTAAGTTTTAATAATTAACCCAGAAGTTGGGGAAATGGAAATGGTTCAAAAGGTGAGTATTGTTTAAATTTCTTTGCTGATGGTACATAGCTGTCTTAATGGTACTTTTATAGTTTATTAATAAGTCTAATTTATTTTACTTAATGTGGCTCAATTGCTATAGCAAGTAAAAGCTATTTATTCATTTATTTATTATTTTTAATGATATTAGCTGACTGCTATTATAAATGCTCTGTATGTTTGGGGACTGAATTCTATGGTATCTTGGGAACTATGGCAGATATGGTGACTTAAAGATGATGGAACGAGGGTCTTTGATGCAGTAGAAACTGTTTTCTTTATTTTTTTATTGTTTGCCGTTTCGTTATCCTGTCTCTCTGTGAAGAGAGATTTTTCATTGCTATTGTTGCCATAATGTTGCTTTGGTGATTGGGTTTCCCATCTGTTGCTCTGCTGCTGGAATATAATGCTACTTGTGATGATAGACATGAGAAATGGTTTTATTTTATTTCTTTTGGTGAGCTGATATGTCTTGAATTAGTCATCAGGTATTTATTTTAAAAATGCAACTGTGGGTGTAATGTTATACGGATGGTTTCTGTTTAGCAGTTGTAGTGGGATTCTCTGATTACTGTACTGTGGAGGGGCTTTGATTTTATTTTTTTTGTTGGTTGTGAAGAAATGGAGGGTTTGGTATAGACTGATGTATTTGTGGTGGTCTAGTGGTTTGTTGGGTTTGAGAGATGGAGTTTATTGAGTTAGCTATGTTAAATATCAGCTCTCTCCCTCTCTTTTGCCTTATTTTTTGTTCCTTTTTGTATTTCCTGGTCTTGCCATGAGGTAATCAACAGCTTTCCTAGGGAAAAGCTGCAAATGTTTTCCCTCCTGAATTTCGTGCATCTGAATTGCTAAACAACCCTGCTATGCGATTGTATTGTGGCTGCTACAACTGAAAGCAGAAAAAGAGTGTAATTTCCATGGAGACATTTATAGAGTGAACTCTGTGCTGAGGCACTTCACAAAGTTAGATAATAGCTTGAATGCCATCTACAGGTCAAATGAAAGAAATGGCAGTTAAGTGATCTGCATAATATGACTGTTATATTAAAGAATTTGCGAGTGTTTATAAACAGATTGCTTTCATACATTTAAACCCTTATGTTTTTACACATGTATTCATAGTTCTTCTATATTAAAGTAAAACTTCTTCTGATTGATATAACAAACATATAGCATACATAGCAACATCATTAAAATATTATAAAATCTTTATATGAGACCTATGCAGAATTTAATATTCTTCTACAAAGCATAGAAAATGGATATGGGAATAATTCTAGTACAGACAGAAGGTTAACAAATAATTTATGAAATATAACAATCTGTATGAAAGCAATCCATTGCATACAATGTAATCTGAGATGCAGATGTTTGCCATTACAGGTAGCAGCAACATAGTTTTCTTTAAATGATTTCATGTCTTGTATATTAACTAATGTGTTGCTATATTCTGAGGTTGATGGAGGCTGTTTCAGATTAGAAAAGGTTTTAAAGGAAGGAAAGGGGGAAAACCATATATATATATATATATATATATATATATATATATATATATATACAGAGAGAGACAGAGATCTAGGATGTTTGCTCGACTGACCAAATGACCAAAATCCAAATGGCTGGGCATACTTACGTGAAAGTGCTAATCACCGAAGCAGTACTTTCACTTAAGTATGACTGTTGCTGAGGCTGTACTATGGTGCAGGTAAGGGAAATTTCACTTTTCCCCACTGTAGTGCGGTCTCGGAGGGAGAATATTAAAGTGGGGGAGTGTCAAACGTAAATTAAGTGTTTGCTTTTTTTTTTTTTACATGCTTTAACGAAAGCGCTTTTTCGATAAAAGCGCTTTCGTTAAAGTGTGTTTGGGTTTTATGGGTTTGGACGTTTGCTCAGTCAAGCAAATGTCCTAGATATATATATATATATATATATATATATATATATATATATATATATAAAGTTAATTTCATGGAATAGTTGTCTTTCCATCTATGATCACTTCCCAGTCATAGAGCATCCCCTACTAATCATAAACTTATGCTACATTCCTTCTTAGAAAATACAGAGGATTTTAATGGAATTTCATCTTACAGTGGGAAACTATAATACAGTATTTTCTATGCTCTTGTTTTCAGATACACGGAGATGGGGAAATAGTGTTATTAGCTTATTAGCTACTGGCACAATGAATAAAGAGACAGGTGAAGGTGGACTATAGGTGTTTTGAATTTTTAGGTGATTAAATTACCTTCTCAACATTGACTACACACTTGGTTGCAGTAAGGAACTAAAAGTTCTTTTGGGTATAGTTTGCTTATGGATCATTATAGCAATTCATTGCAAATAAATTAGGTATGACCTTTATATTATTTGTATAACATATGGTTGGTCTTTATGATATTTTAACCTCAACCTGACTTACATAAAAATGGAAATTTCACAACACATCTTTATTATATATATATGGAAGTGCTACAGAATCCTGAAAGCCCAAAATCCTGAAGCCCAAAATCCTGAGACCAAAATCCTGAAAGTTCAAAATCCTGAAAATTCAAAATACTGAAAACTTAAAATCCTGAAAACACACAAGATACAAACACTTACTATATTCCACTACAAGTACATATAGAAACATATTACTCTTCAATTATATGCAGGGGGGCTGCGCCCCCCACACCCCCTGCTACTTAAATATATCAACTCCAAGACTGCACTTCACCACACTAAGTGCAATCTTGGAGGTGATATATATAAGTAGTAGCGGGTGTGGGGGCATGTGGGGGGTGCAGGGGGCTTGCCCCTCTGCTTATACTTGCAAAACAGTAATATACTTTGTGTTTTATTTCGTTTTGCATGTACTTGTGCTGGAATAAGTATCCTGTGTGTTTTCAGGATTTTGTGTTTTCAGTATTTTGAGTTTTCAGGATTTTGGTCTCAGGATTTTGGACTTCAGGATTTTGAGCTTTCAGGATTCTGTAGCGCTCCCATATATATATATGATATTAAAAATATAACATCAAAACATCAAAAAGTTAAAATGAAACAGTTACATTTGATATATTTTAATTTGTTTCTTGAATGAGTGCATACAATTGTAATGGAAGTATTTTACTTCATAACTGTTCTTTTTTTAGTCACATATACTGCTTAATAATGTCAAAATATGCAACAACATATATATTTAGATGGGGATGACACAAGTGTTGTTACTAGTTAGAGGGTCAATTTGGGTGACAAATGTCACTCAAATTAGGAGTTTTTAACTCTGGGGGGGTTTAGAGAGTATCTATGTTATTAGCAAATGTTATAAATTTTTGTTAATAGTTAATTTGATGTCCGCCAAGTCTTACAAAATTGATTTTGATATAAACATATTTCATTGGATAAAAGTTTTATGTGTTTCATGTGTAACTTATAATTGTATTCCTAACAGTCAATTTCTGTTGAGTTATAAAATATGGAAAAAAGGGCAAATTAATTAACAATTGATATTCAGAATAAATAATATTTTATGACATCTTTAAAGTGTATATCCTTAAACATTAATGGATTAAATAATCCTAACAAGAGAAGATCTTTGAATAAATATCTTAAATTACATAATTCACAATTAATATTTCTTCAAGAAACTCATCTACTAACTGAAGATATTACAAAATTGGAATACAAATCTTACAAACTTCTGATTAGCTCTGAACATACACAAAAAAGAGAGGGGTGGCCATACTATGGAAAAATACATTACCTATGCCTAAATAATTGACACATACAAAGATAACAAAGGGATGTTATCTTCAGTTGTTACAGAATTTAATTAAAACATTTTGACTTTAATAAATATATAATGGATTCCTGGCATTGGACTTACAACAGTAAAACAACATATAGAGCATATAGTTCAGTTTTCTAAGGGTAGAATTATTCTTGCTGGAGGTTTTACCTGTATCTCTGATATAAATACTCTACTACTAATAGTAAAAGGAAAATTCCAGCAATAGCCAAATTATTGAATGAATTTTCAGATTCATAAATGATGAGGGACATTAATAATTTTACAGATGATAAGTCACTGTTCTGTACATTCTACTCACATAGACATAATTCATATTCAAGAATATATAGGGTATTAATCTCTAATAACTTAGCTGATTTCTTATTAAACTCAAAAATGATTTCATGTCCCCTTTCAGACCATAGTTCCATAACATTTGATTTTATGTTAAACTCCACATTTAAAGTTCAAATTAAAAGGATACCAGCATACATAACTAAACTAAAATACTTCATTGATTTCTTTACTACAGAAGTACACAATTGTATTGAACTTAATAACACACAGGGAACCTCTGAAGTATATATCTGGGATGCTCTGAAAGCTTACCTATATGGTAAAATTATTGATTGGTATAAAAAGAAAAGACTTTCATGGGATAAAGACCTTCAAGATATACAAACAAAGTTAGATACTTTAAGACTCGATGTTTCAAGAAACCCAGACAAGAAAGATAGAATAAATGAAATAAATACTTTAAACAATAAATATATGAAAATTTTAAACCATAAAGTCATGATTCATCTTGAAAAATATAAACTTTTACATTTTTCTATAAATGTTATATCTAGGAATATATTAACTAACAAAACTAAAAGATTAAATAAATGTAATCATATTAAAGAAGTCTATTCTCCAAGAAAAAAAATGGTATCTGACTTACCAAATATATTAAGTGAGTTTAGAGATTTTTTCTTAAAACTAAACCAACCCAATTATATGATTAATAGTACAAAAGATATTCAATCTTTTATAAATAATAATATAAAGAACAGACTATTAGAAACACAAATAAAATTAATCGATAAACAAATATCTTTTAAAGACATAAACAATCAAATCACTAAACTTAAGCAAAATAAAGCTCCTGGTAACAATGTTATCATTTCCAAAATCTAAAGGTTCTGCCTGCCAAAGCATTAACTTTGTTACACACAGTATTCAATATAGCTCAAAATAATAACATTATACTGCCTTCTTGGAAGTATACATTTATTTCACCCATACTGAAGCCTGATAAAACCCCTACAACATGTGCTTCATATAGGCCCATTTCTAGTTAAATGCAGACTATAAATTGTTCATGTTTATTTATGCTGATAGACTCAAAAATGTGTTACCATCCCTGGTAGACATGGATCAAACAGGTTTTATAATTAATAGAACTTCTTATGATAACATCAAAAGAACAATAACTTTAATTGAATCAGTAAAAATCTTAAAGAATAATTTGACTCTTGTTAGTTTAGATATTAACTGTGCTTTCAACTCAGTTAATTGGGAATATCTTTTTATCTTACTGAAGGAGTTACACTTTTCTAATAGCTTTACTAATCTTATTACCCAATTATATAATGAAAGTCAAGCCTACATAAAAATAGGTACAAATGTATCCCAGAACATACCCATTGTAAAAGGAACCAGGCAAGGATGCCCTTTATCTCCTCTTTTATTCACATTAATTATGGAACACTGGGCTAACTTAATAAGGGATAGCAATAGTATACAAGGTTATAGATTAAGCCTTAATGAAACATCAAAAATCCAAATGTTTGCCGATGATGTACTAATCACTCTTGGTGATACTAACCCCACCTTACAAGAATTGCTCAAAAACATGGATATATTTCAAAAAAGTTCTGGTCTTAATTTTAATAACAATAAAACTTAAATTCTTCTAATTGGCTCGAAAAGTTATAATATACAAGATCAATATAAAAATATATATACCTCAATCTCAGCAAATAACATATTTAAGTATAATTATAATAACTAATACTAAAGACACGTTGTACCTAAATTATAGTAAAAGAACAACAACCATAGAGACTCTAATAAGTAAATTGAACAGAATTCTATTTACAATGGATGAAAAACTTTCTATTATAAAAATGATCTTGCTTCCAAAAATCTTATACATAATACAATCTATTTCTATTCCCCGTACAAGCTCTTTTATTAAAAAATTTAACACACTGATCAAAAACTTTTTGTGGCATCCCATGGAGCCTAGAATTGCATTGTCCTATCATATGTACAGCTAGGAAAATGGAGGTATATCTTTACCAAATCAATTTCATCAGTAATTAAAACAATTGTTTATCTTATAGATGGAGAGTAATTAGCAAAGTGGAAAGAAATTATATTAAATTTATCGCCAAATGTCAAAAATAAAGGTAATAACCTTTGGGACCCCTCCTTATGCCAATTCAAAAAATCTCTTAAGAAATACCTAAAAATATATTGGCTTTGTCCCTGTACAAACCCTGACTAACCCCCACACAAACAGAATCTATAAATGAGAACCTCATTGCAAGAATAAATCTCTGCTCCTCTAACTGCTTAGGATTTTGTATATCTCTCTCCTATTGAAAGATTTAAAGTTAAGATGATACCATGTATATTAACCACCTTATATTAGAATTTCCCTCTTTTTAAGATAAAATTACTATTTCTTTCTCAGATACTAACTTCCAACCCATCCTGTGTGTATGTGAGTAAAACATGTACCTGTCTGTATATATTGTTAAACAAATTTCAATTTTGTCATGATTTACTGTAATAATTTCACTATAATTACACTAGTTATGTACACTTGGAGCTTTTCTCCTCGGACGTCCGCTGAAAATGGACCTGTATCCAGTTGGACTTTCCCGGTAAACAAATGTAAAATAAAAATAAAAATAAAATAAATAAATAACCATCTATCAAAGTTAGTAAATAATTAATTTATATGAAATTTAAGAGATTACTTTTAAAGTTATTCCACGCAAATGTTTAAATCTGATTATGTAACTTTAATTCTAAAGGCCTTTAAAGCTATGTATTTAGGTTTAGAATCTTTGAGAATTGGTTGTTTCTCATCTTCCCTGCTGGCTATACACAAGGGATAATTCTCTCTACAGACTATTCAAAAATGTTACTATTTAAGCAAAAACAATTAATGTTTTGGCATCAAATGATAAATAAAAATGAGGCAAAATCTATTAATTCTTTTGTAGATGAATATAATCTTAACACCTTACTTTGGTCAGATTTGCAAGAGTTTAGGAAATATATTCCAGATAAACTAGTTTTAATGCCCTCAAATGCTAAGAATTCAATACCCAGACTTATTCAATATTTGATTTTATATACTCATAATACTTTACCAGTTCAAAATAGTATATCATATATTTATAGAGCAATTAAACAAGATCTAGATGTATATTCAGACAACTATTGGAATTTATTTTCTGTAATCAATAATTTTATTCCCTCAGAAAAAGACAACATTAATTTCTTTCAGTCAGCCAGCAAAACCACTTCTTCTCTCAAATGGAGAATCTTCACATGGAGATTTTTACATAAATCTTTTCTTACTCCACAGAAAATGAGTAAGATAACTAAACAAGATATTGTTTGCTGGAGGTGTAATACAGAAACAAACGTTGATTTGAACCATATATTTTATGACTATGCATTATTAAAGAAATATTGGTAAGAAGTTAACATTTTTTACAGGCAATTTTTACAATTTTGTACTTACAAAATCACTTATATTACTCAACACATCTGTTCCAGACTGTATAAATAAAAGCAAATATTCTTTGCTCTGATTTATACTGTCCATTGCCAGGAAAACAATTACAAAAAACTGGAAGGCCTCATTTGTTTCCTTACCTAAAGAGTTTAAAGGTCTTCTCTTGGAAATATCTAAGCTAGAAATGTTGACTATTAAATCTAAATCTACAAGGAATACAAATTTATATTACACATGGTAAAATATACATGAATTATTAGTTAAAGAAGTGGATAAACAATTAATGTAGCAATCTTTCTTTTTTATCCTTTTTCCGTTATCTTTATTTTCTTCTGCAAACATATTAACTTAACTGATCTTGTTGTTTGATAAATAGTGAACATTGTATATAGTTTTCTGTGTAATTATAGTTATTGTATTAATATTTTATCTTTTTAAATATTGTACTTTTAAAATCAATTTGTTCAATCTTTTCCAAAATATTTATTCATTACAATAATGTTTTCAATAAAGCTGTTTAAAAAAAACGAAATTATGTTATTCTGCAAGCTAAACTAGCAGTAATATTTGAGATTTTCATAGATTCATAGGTGTTTACTAGGCTAACAACCACAAGGGCCTTTTTAAGCCTAGCCATGCATTCCAAATCTCTGACAAGTTTTGATACCCTTGATAAGTATAATCATGAGCCTGGGAGATTAAATATTTACAAGTTACCTGTGCCCATTAGAGACAGCGGTGCCAAACCAGAGATGCATTTCCCATTTCCCATCCAATTGTCCATGTTGCACTTGAATTGGGTTAGGAAGGAACTTTGCTTAACATGGATGGGGAGCCTGTTCCATAGAAGGTGTAGTCTCTAGGATACATACCTATCTCTCCAGCAGGTCCTATTTATATCAAAGGAAAGGTTTAAGTCTTTAGAACAGGTAATTCTGGTGATGTTCATTTTGTGGATATGCAGGGCATCCATCAGAGTTGGGTCTGACAATGCCCTGTATGCCAGGCATAGATCTCCCCTCAAAAGCCTGTAGGAGACAAAATACAGGGATAGCGCCTTGAAGCGGTCTGCATAGAGCATATTACTTATACCCTGTATTCTTTTAGTGAGAAACCTCTGTGGACGTTCTAATTGTTGGATATGCCTGGTTAGGTACATACCAAAGGGGGCACTGTATTCAGTGATTGGTCTGATGAATGACGAAAATAGTGGAACAATGACTTCCTTAGACTTAGATGCCATTCCTTGTTTATAAGTTGCGCACCATAGAATGATTTCCTCATGACTGTAGACACACGATGATATTAATTTGAGAAGTCACTTAGAGAGGCAGGGCATTCTATATTGTGTCCCGGATCTGACAAGAACCATTCGCCACAGCATCTGCCTTCCTCTGATGAAGTAAAATTCTCTTAGATATAGTCAGGGATGTAGCAAAGCTTAGTTTAGATATTTTTCTTTATTTATTTAAGACTGTTTTGCAATGTTGTTTTAAATATTTCCTGTGATTTTGAACTCTGATGTCACTGTTAATATATACTGAGTATTTTCTTGTTCTTTCATTATTTATTATTAAATATATTTAAACCTTCCATTGTGAGTAATCGGTTTAGAGATATTTAGGTTTTGAGAGTACTTGCATATTTATTTGGTGACACTGTGTGGGCCACTCCTAATAGCCTTGGTCTTGGTCAAACTACCATTTGTATTAATATTAATATTACACGGTAAGACTTGACACCCTATGTTATGGGCCTTAAAGTAGCTGATAAGGAGCTGGCTGGTGGCAGGGATAACTACATTATAGTCTGGGCAAATGGAGGCATAGCTAGTAAACCTGTGCCAGCCTTTACCTGGTGTGTGTGTGTGTGTGTGTGTGTGTGTGTGTGTGTGTGTGTGTGTGTGTGTGTGTGTGTGAATCAAACACCAAAGAGTGTGTGTTTCAGCTACATGGGCAGGGACACAAAACACTGGTTTGACAGAGAACATGCTGGAGGTCTTGGCTTGGCTACTCAGCTGAGATCTCAACTCTATAGCTGTGCCAGTGAGGAGTCTTACTGGGGATCTGGAGAAAGATGGAGAAACCAGCCTTGGACTGACTGTTGTCTCTGTGTGCTCTTAAGGGAAATTGCACTTAATACAGAGTATTGTCTGCATCTGGAAATATTGTGTGTGTACTTGTCATCCTCCCAGTGTACATCCTTCATTGTTGCCAGTGGTGAGGATTGAGGCTCCTTGATTACTGGTCCAGTGGTGGGTCATCACAATCCCATTTAAATTCACTTTTTGTTTTCATCAAATAATTTAACTCTCTGTTAATTAATAATGCTTTAGTTTTATTTTGATTTGACCTGACATCTTAATGTTTGTTTTTTATCTGCTAGTGAAGAGTCAATTCTATCTATTGTTGACAGTACATTGCCCATATAAATTAATTCTGTAAATATAATGATCATTTTTTAAAGCCTACTATATCATTGTTATGCTTTTTGGAATTGGTTAGACTCAATAGCAAAGCAAATATATATTGACAGATAAATAAAAGATCCTAGTTTAAAATATAAGGATGCATTTTCATAAAACTGAATAATATCTAAAATAACACTTGCATCTATTTGCACTATCTTAAAAAACTACAATTTCACAATCACTAATCACTTTCTAATAAAATATGTTTTTTTTTATCATCAACTCCCCTTGGTGTGAACATTACTATGACATCTTGGAAAGAACACACCTCTTTCTTGACTGTCTTTTGCACTTTATACTCAGGAGTAAAGACTGAATACTTGCTCTGCCCAGTGAATTGTCCATTTATTTTTTAGTTTGCCTGCTGGAGAGTTTTTGAAATGTTGACTAGCAGGAGTAACATAGTCCACAAAACAACATTTAAACCAGTTTGTAGGTGACTAGGGGTAGGCATGATCACCTCAAATGTAGTAATGATCTTTTATTATGCCTATGCCATGCTCCCAGTTATAGCTTTTTAGGTGTAAAGAGTTTAACACACTTTTATGGTTAGTGTCATTGCATTGCAGTCATTTATTTTATCACATCTGCAATGCTTAGAATATTCATGTAAGACAACGTTTAGAGCTGTTAAAATGTGTTAGCATAACTAATTAGCTTAACGCATCCTTATTCTTTACAATTTGCCATCTTATCTTATTCTACTCTCAACCCCTTTTTACTACTTCCAGCTCTTTAGCTAAACCCTACTCCCTGGATCTACTGAAGCTCTCCTGGTGAACAAGAACCTATATTAAGGACCTTCCTCTGCCTCTTCCCCTGTTTTTCTCAAGAAATTGGGCTTCCCACCTCTGCACCCTGCATTTAAAAGGAATCCAGAAAGTATGTGTTCCCTCGTCTAGCCTTAGCGATTTTTGTATTCTGTTTTTTGTAACCTCAACTCCAGTGTCGCTAGTTCCTCTTGGACACATAGCAGCCTCACCTCCACTCTCCCAACTACTAGTTGCCCCCTCTCCCTTTCTGTCCTGCCAACCACAATATCCCAGGCCACCTGGAAGAATCCCTAAGAAACCACATTTTCCTTTTACTTCTCATCCCAGCTCTTGCCTGCAAAGTACTCTTTTCTGTACTTCCTTTTTGTGTCAACTAGACGGCACCCTAACCTTGCAACAATATTCTACCTGAATCTCTCTCTCCCCTGTATGTTATTCTTATCTATTATTCCTGATGATAATAACATTGCTTCTGAAGCTTTCCTCTTCTCTCCCACTTATATATTATTTATTAAAGTCTCAGTTTGAACATAACCTAACCCTTTTATCACTCTTTCACCCACCTTCACTTACCTTAGATTAGCTGCTTTCCTGATTGTTTTCTGACTGTTGGCCTTCCTTTTGTCTGTACCCACTCCATTCGCTCTGCAGGCTCACTCCACTCCCCTACCCTACCACCAATTCCCACCCACCCCCAGTGGTCCTAAACTTATACTTCCTTATCCACTCCCACTATTTTTATTCCTCCAATCACTCTTACACCCTTCCGCCTATACTATTTATAACCATTCACCTGCCACACCTACCGACTTACTACTCACAATTATCATCCATCTCCTGTTCTCATTATTTCTTCATCTTCCCAAATTAACTCCTTGTTACTCTCCTGTCACTATGCCTTCTCTAATAACATCATCACATTCAAAACAAATTCTCACATTCTCAATTCTCCCTTTCCTTATTGTACCCTACTTTCTAACTTCCTATGAACACTATAGCCTCACAGAAACTAATACTCTCTCCAAACACATAACATTAACTACCATAAATTCATCTCATCACTGCTTTAACTTCATATTTTCTCCCAGCTACCTCCCTACAAAATTTTATAGAAAGATTCACATTACCTACTCCCATCAAAAAGACAGAAAATCGCTACTCATCTCCCCTAAACCCTCTGACTGGTTAAAAAGATTAATCCTCTCTCTGCTAGCAGGTGACATTCAACCCAACCCAGGCCCAGACAACACCACAACTGCAAACCCTCTTTGCACTCTTTCCTCTAACTCAAATATACTAACCAAACCCCCAAACTCTCTAACTATAGGTCACCTTAACATCCGCAGAATTAAAAATAAAATTGCCCCCCTTCATGCACTACTTGACGTACACTCATTCGACATCCTTTGCTTGACTGAAACCTGGCTTAAACCAGTAATTCAGGACAAAGAGATTATTCCCCCTGGCTACAACATCCATCGACTTGACCACACTATAAAAAAGGTGGTGGGGTAGCAATCCTCTATAAATCAGGGATGCAAATCACTGCCTTACAGGATAAACCTCCCTCCGAAAGTAATGCTGAAATCCTTATATCCAAACTCCACATTAATGTCTACAAATCCATCTATATAATCTGCATATACCTGCCCCCAGGCAACAACAGTAGTACCTTACAAGAAATCCTTAGCTGGCTGGCCATACACTTTCCACAAGAAAGAATAGTCATTGGAGATGTCAATATAGACTGGAATACCTGCTCTTCAGCTAACCCTTCCACCCTCTTAAATCTTCATGGTTTTTCACAAACTATTTGCTCCCCTACCAGAACAAATAAACCTAGCAACAAAGAAAGCATTTTAGACTGGATCCTGATAAATAGCCACCACCAAACATATACAGTAGGTACACTGCCTGATGATATAAGTGACCATGCCCTTACTTACCTAATTAGACATAAAACTGATACCCCTAATTTAACAAAATACAAAATGGTTAGAACAAACAAAACTTTTAACCCTGATAGATTTGAAGCAGAACTTAGGTCCTGCAATTAGTCTCCTCTTAAAAACCTCCCAATGGATGATGCCGTGACATATTTTAACTCTAAATTCTTATCTATTCTTGACGTACATGCTCCCACAAGGTCCATCAGACTTTCTTCAAAAGCCGCCCCTTGGCTAACAAAGGACACAAGGCAAAAGATCATTTTGAAAAATAAACTCTGGTCCAAATACCGCAGTACTAAAGATCCCACTGACCAACTCAACTTTAGACAAATAAGAAACATTACAAAAAAAGCAGTAATTCTGGATAAAAGAAACTACTACTGCCATTTGCAACAGACTAACCTGCATAACCCACAAAATTTCTGGGCGGGAATAAATAATCTCATGAAGCCTGGCCAATTGGACACTCCAAGCCCAGCAGGCACCTCCCATGATAAACCCAAACAGACTGCCAGTGCCTTTAATACCTTCTTTACTGAAACTGTCCCGTCTCTTTCCAATCAACTCCCTGATATCTCCTGTCTTTCCTCTTCCTCTAACACTTCCATTCCCACATTTCAACTACAATCTGTTCCCTCTGCACACATTCATTCTCTGCTTCATAAATGTAAGCCATCCTCTCCATCTGCTGACCATCTACCTGCTCTGTATCTAAAAGTTGCTGCTAATGCATTAACCTATCCCATCACCATCCTGATTAACAGAACCATTGGAGAAGGCTACATTCCTTCACTCTGGAAAATATCTCATATTATTCCCCTTCATAAAGGTGGAAAGTCAACTGAACTCTCTAACTACCGACCCATAGCCTTGCTCTCTCCTCTTGCTAAAATCATGGAAAAATGTGTCCAGAAGCAACTTCTGAATCACCTGTTAACTAACAATCTGCTAGCTAATTGTCAACATAGTTTTAGACCCTACCATAGCACCACCTCTGACCTCCTCTCCTTCACAGACTGCATCAATAAAAATAGGAACAATAATACCCTTAGCTCTGCTATATTTATTGACCTAGACAAAATCAAAGATGGAAAACAGCTCCGGGAACTATAAAGGACGTCTTCTAGATTCCACTAAATGATGCACACCAAATCCAAAAATGAGTAGTCCAATAGAGTAACACAAGTTTATTAAGACACAATGTAAAAATAAAAATGAAAATAAAATTGTAGATCTAACACATCCACTGATTAAGCGCTTTCATCTCCAATCGGAGACTTCATCAAAATCAATTAACAGAAATTCAATCCTCATATATATACACACACAGACCTATTGTCTCATCCCAGGGGTCTAAACCCCAACCTTTAGCTGTTTATGTTGATCATAAATTAAAGACGTTTCACCATAAATATTCTCATATTTTGGTTGATTCCTGGGATTTTTTGAATAAGGTTGGAAAATGTGCATACAATGACAATATTATATTCATTACAATTGATATCAGGGATTTGTTTTCTGTTATACCCCAGGAAGAGGGGAATGACTTTGTTTGAAGAAATGTTAATTGAAATGGATTTATTAAAAGGGGATGAGTTTAGGTTAGTACTAGAAAATACGGAATTAGTTTTAAAGTACAATTACTTGTATTTTCAGGGTGAATACTACCATCAAAAAGATGGTGTGGCCATGGGGTCGGCCTTTGCCCCGATATATGCAAATATTATCATGCTATATTGGGAAAATAAATATGTGTTCACCTCTGAATACAATGAGTATATTATGAAATACTTTAGATTTTTGGATGATATTATTGTCCTGTGGAATGGCCCCTATGACAAGATTGAGAAATTTGTTGAATATATTAATCACACTACCACATTCCTGGAATTCACCCACCAGATAGGGAAAGACTACATATATTTTTTAGATGTGAAATTAGACAATGATTATATAAATAAATGTTATAAATCTAATATATATAGGAAGGAACATTTTTCCAATGCTTATTTACATTTTGAAAGTGATCACCCTTATCAATTGAAAAAGAATATAGTTAAGGGACAAATGATAAGAATGGCCAGGGTGATTTCAGACGAGAATGAATTTGTAAATGAGATTGATCACGTTGAAAAAATGTTTCATGAAAGAGGATATCCTGTCAATTTAACTAAGGCAATCAAAGAATACGTTTATAAAGGAAGGTGTGATAATATATATGCTCCCCTCTTGGTTAAAGATGATTGTGCAGCTTCTATTGGCACTAATAGTAATTTAGACACAGTAGATATTAATAATAAATATAAAAATAAAAATAAGGTTAATACGGATGGTGTACCATTCCTTACTCTTACATATCACAAAGGAATGGAATGGTTAAAAAATGTATAAACGACACTTGGGAAATATTTAGAGAAATGTCCAATAAGACTAACATATTTCAAAATAATATTAAGTATAGCTATAGGTAGCTATAAGAGAAATAGAAATATTAAGAACATTCTTGAAAAGGAAAAAAACAAGCAACAAACAAGGAACTTGTAGGAAATATGGAACTTTCAAATGTGGTAGATGTGCACAATGTACCTATATAGCTGACCTAAAGGAGGTGAAAATACCTACCTTGGAGATTACACTTAGAGCCAGAGGATACAGTAGTTGTTACACTAAAGGAGTGGTATACCTAGCATATTGTAAATCCTGTTTTTGCTATTATATTGGGAAAACCGAGCGTCATTTTAAGTCTAGAATTTATGAGCACATCAGGGATATCAATAAAAACAATGTAAACAATGCTCTGTATAGACATGTCTTGGTTTGTAATGAAGCGGGTTTTAAATTTTGGGTATTAGAAGAAGAGAAACACCCTGAGAGGGGGGACGATTGGGAAACACATTTGGAATACAGAGAAATGATGTGGCAACTTAGATTGGATGCATGTTGTGGGAAGGGTCTTAATGACCATATTTCCATTACCCCATCTCTAAAACTACTTGCGGCAGACCCTAAGATACATAAGTACACAAGAAAGTGAAGAAATATAGGAATGAGAGATTTAATTTAGGAAAGAAAAATTCAATATACTCATGTATTTAGTTAGTCTTTGGGTATTGTCTATACCACTGGCTAAACTATTGTTGTGTTTTTATGTTATTTTGTATTATCCATAGTTATTTATACCAACACATGGTGTTTATGTCTTTTCAACCTGTTTTTGAATACTTACAATACTTACGTTAGGTTTATATATGTTAGGTTTATGCCTTGGTACATTCCTACAGCCTACGTTCAGGATATTATGAATATTTCTTATTTTTATACCTTTTAATTTATGTGTATAAGGTTTACAAAATATATATATTGTATGTATATAGTTTTATGATTACATAATCATGTAATTATGTGTTTTACACCAATGTATTTTTTACATATTTTTATACACATTTTATATATATTTTTATTATATCTATAATATTTATTATATTTATTATATTTTTACATATATATATATATATATATATATATATATATATATATATATATATATATATATATTTCACATAATTACACTTATATTTATATTTTCTATATACATAAACTAATGTTGTCAAATGTTGTGATAGCCGTTTTTTGCAGTTACTGTTTTTAAATGGACTATATGAAAGTAGCACAAGTCAGTGATACTTGTTGTTTTTGGTTATACCATGCATTATTATGTTATTAATTCTAACAAGGATAGTGCTGAAATAGGATGGTAACCAACAAAATAAACAAGTAATTTTGTGCGCTTTACCGTTCACACTATTTTTTGCATATTTATTTTTTATATATTTTTTTATATATTTTTTACATATTTCTTTTTACATTTCCCTTTATCCACTACCTTTGATATGTAATGCATACACAAGTTATTGTTTATGCATATTTCTAGGCCAATGGCCTATGTGTATATGTAGGTGTGTATATGTGTGTGTTTTTTGGGGGGGTTCTTATAGAATTCTAAAGGGAAATTTTAAGCAATGTTAAGTACTAATTAATTAATTATTTAATCAATGATTCAATTCATATTGCCAGGCCCATTAGTAGCGTGTGTGTGTGTGTATATATATGAGGATTGAATTTCTGTTAATTGATTCTGATGAAGTCTCTGATTGGAGACGAAAGCGCTTAATCAGTGGATGTGTTAGATCTACAATTTTATTTTCATTTTTATTTTTACATTGTGTCTCAATAAACCTGTGTTACTCTATTGGACTACTCGTTTTTGGATTTGGTGTGCATCATTCAGTGGAATCTAGAAGACGTCCTTTATAGTTCCCGGAGCTGTTTTCCGTCTTTGATTTTGTCTACTGTCTTGTATATTTATTGACCTATCCAAAGCCTTTGATATGGTCAATCATGAAATACTGTTACACTGACTTAAATCATTTGCACTAGACACAAGCTCAATTAAGTGGTTCCACTCTTACCTGCACAACAGAAAACAGGCAGTGCAGTGGCAAAATAACTTATCCAACCACCTACCCATTACTCTAGGAGTCCCCCAAGGCTCAATTCTTGGCCCTCTCCTCTTTTCAATTTTCATTAATGATCTTCATACTCACATTTCTCCTGCCACCAGTATACAATATGCAGATGATTCTACTTTAATCTGTTCTGCCTCATCCCCCTCTGTACTGCACTCTCTCACCCAAAAGACTTTTGAAACCGTAGAGATTTGGTTCCTCAAATGATGCTTAATTTTGAACCCCCAAAAAAACAAATTATTACTCTTCTCACCAACCCGAAAATCCTCTCCACTGAATTTCTGTGTCACATCAAATAATGGCATAAACATATCACCCAATCCAACTACCAAACTCCTCGGAGTTGAAATAGGCAACAATCTGACCTTTGACATGCACATCAGCAATACTATAAAATTAATTAACAGAAAACTAGGCTCCCTCTATATAATTAAACCATTCCTTACTTCACTTGCCAGAACTTCCATTGCTCAGACCCATCTTATTTCCACTCTACTGTATGCCTCACTTATCTATACTTCAGTGTCCAAAGCTAACCTCAGCAAACTGTCTGCTGCCTACAACAATATTGCCAGATTTGCCACTAATTCTACTTTTAGAACTCATCACTGCCAAAACTTAAGGCAACTATGATGGCTCAAACTACAAAACCAAATTCTATTTTACCAGATCTCCTTAGCCCACAAAATCCTTTACAAACCCACAAACCCTCCCATTCTCAATTCATTCATCATTCCTTACTGCAATCTTAAAAGCCTTCGTTCCTCCGACAAACTACTTATATCCACTAGTAAACCCAATAACTCAGCTGGCAAATCCTTGTTCTCCAACACAGTAGGAAAAACCTGGAACACTCTTCCTCACAATCTCACAGCAATCTCCTCTCTTCCTTGCTTTAAATCCCAACTCAAAACACACCTCAAAACCCACTGGCTCTGCCCCTGTAGCAACCCTGACTAGCTTACCTTGGATATCTAGGTACTCTCAACTTTTCTGCTTTAATAACTAGCTTTCCTTGTGTATCTAGGTACACGCAACTTTAGCTTTAAGAAACTCTTAAAATACACTCTCTATTTCTCAACTTCTGCATTTTACTTAATATCTAATGATTTTTGATGTATAGATTATAACCATGCTTAATTTTTACCTGTTATTACAAATGCTTGCATGTGGAGCTTTTCTCCTTAGGCCTCTGCTGAAAATGGACATATATCCAGTTGGACTAGCCCGGTCAACAAATGTAAAATAAAATAAATAAATAAATACATTTGCTGGTTTTTATTGGCACAGTTTTATTTTTGGCATAGCATGAGTCTTTACAATTTGTAGTTGCAAGTTGTAGAGACACAACTCTTGAAAAGCCAGTCACATTATGCCAAGTTAGAGTTGCATCACTAAGATTTTTTTTAAATGTTACTTGTGATGCAGGGATTGAAATTGTAGGAATCTTTGCCTTAGAATGATGAGGTACATATGAACACACCCAACAGTTTGTCACATTTAAGTTTACAGTATATTACTGAAGAACCAACAGAAAACATTTTTTTGACCAGTTTATAAAAGGAAGAGCAACAAAAACAAAGTAACAGCACCTGTTGTCACTGGATTTATTATGGACTGTCATCTGAGTTGATTTTTTTGTTTTTAATTTTTTACTGGGGCAGATAACTTGTCTTTTGCACTTTGATCTTTTTTGCGGACAAAGATGATTTGCTTGGGGCTTTTACACAACAATTTTTATTTGCAATGTGGCAAATGTGTTTAAATTGGTAGTCCTGTGCAGTAGCTTGCAGTAAAGTGGTTAGCAGGACCTAGAAAATACCTTTTTACTTTGGATTTAAACATTTGTTTTGGAAAGTTTTAAGATAAACCTGATTATCAGGCTGCAGTTGGTGACAGGGCAGGTCAGGAATTTGAGGAAGATCTTTTTGTACAGTTTTGTGGTACTGCTGCAAGAAATGAATACGTATTGTGCAGTAAGACAATATAGCATTATTTCTTAGAGTTAATTTTATATTTGACACAGGAAGAGTAGCTGGAAGGGCCATTTTTTCCAATTAATATTTTATAGGGGCTCCCTTTTTGTAGTATTTAATGTACCCCTTATACTCATTAGTGCTAAGGGAAATGCCTTTGGTTATTTAAGGTTTGTTTTAGCACAAATCTTTGAAATTTTATTTTTAAGTATCCTATTAACCCTTTTTATTAATTTAGATGAATCTGAATGGTTGGGACAGTGAAGACTTAACTGAGTATTACAAGTTTTGCATGGCTCTTAAGTCAGGAAATTGTCAAAATGAGGTTTTTTATTACTATTGATAGCACAAGGTACACCAGTTTAGGTATAAATTTAAATACAAGTTGGTTACCAACTGTTACAGAATATGCTTTGTGACATGGGTAAGCTTTTACCTATGCAGAAAACATACATAGTATCACAATCACAAACTGTAAATTATGAACTTTTGTCATTTGAACAAAGTCCAGCTGCATATTAAAAAAAAGATCTCCAATGTGGTGGTAAACATGCAGCTTCAATATTTGCATTTTTGCTGACATTGTGTTTTAAACATACTGCACAATTATTAACATACTGAAGTATCAAAGAAGAGACATGTGGGCGTACTGACTTTGGGTAATTTGATTAAATAAAGATGTCTTACCTGCATGGGCTGGTAAATGATATGCCCCTATCAGGTAAGGTAGCAAGGAGGCATGCACCACCAGTCAGCCATCCGGATGTCTTCATAACCCATTCACGGATTTACTATGTTTGTTTTTTAAGCCATCTTTGAACTATTTTGTGATGGTTTAGCTTGGAAAGCTGATACTTTTTTTTGAAATCAAACACATCACTGCTGTTAGACTCTTGCAATAACATCACATAAAAATGTGCACAAAGTCCTTTTACAGCTTGCTTAGCAGCTTGATCTGCCAAAGTATTATTTTTTTGAAACAGTATATATACCCTTTTGATGGGCACTACATTTAAATTCTGCTCATTTTTTAGGTAATAAAACAGGATCTAAAAGAGCACTGGCATAGAAATAATTTTTAATTTGAGTTTTTGCTAAAAAATTTTTTTTGATTTTAAAAATGCCCAAAATTATGTACAATGCCAAATGCATACCTGGTATTAGTAAACGTATCAACAATTTTGTCTCTGACTAACTCACAAGCTCTTTGTAGAGCCACTAACTTAGCTACCTGGGCAGAATTTATGCCCATTAGACTTTGTTGAAGAAAATATTATTATTAGTACAGACAAATATTTTTGCAACCAGATTTTTATATTTGTTCTGTTTTACAGGAACCATTCACAAATAGGTCTAGTTCAGCACTGGGTATAGGAGTGGCCTTTCAGTAATTTTTAGGAGAAAGCAGATAATTAATAATGACCACCTACTCACTTACATCATTAAGCAAAAAGTAGAGAACCACCACCAAGTTCTATATAAATCTATCTAAAACAACAAGAACTTTAACTCCACTGACTTTCAGAATGAACTCAGAGCATGCAATTGGGCCTTAAAGAACTTCCACTAGATGATGCTGTAGCCTACTTTAATTCTAAATTCCTCTCCATTCCAGATGCCCACGCTCCTATCTACACCCTCGGAGCCAAAACTAAGACTGCCCCCTGGCTCTCTAAAGTAACCAAAACCAAAAATCATAGCAAGAAATAAAGCATGGGACAAATGGCGCACCTCCATAGACTCACTTGACCATATTAAATTCCAACAACTAAGGAATGATACCAAGAAAGCCACGCTGTTAGACAAAAAACTTCTAGCAACACTTTCAGCAAAAACACCAGAACAAACCTCAAAAATTTTGGGCAGGCATAAAAAAACTGCTCCACCCTGGTCAAACCTCCACACACACACCCTCAACTTGTGACCTTAAAACTCCAAAGGAAACTGCTAACATCATTAACAATTTTTTTACCAAAGCCATCAAATTATTAGCTAGTCAACTACCCCCACCAGCTCCTTTCAAAACTCTTTCACAACCACTACCCCACTCCCTTTCGCCTTCCAACCTGTATCTACATCCACCATCCAATCTCTAATTAAAAAACTAAAGCGCAATACCCTGGCAGGTGATCTACTCCCACCACAATATTTACAAAAAGGGGCAGATGCCATTGCATACCCTGTCTCGATCATAATAAACTGCACCTTGACCACTATCCCCTTTCTCTGGAAGGTTTCCCATGTCATTCCTATGTCATTCCCCTTCATAAAGCAGGGAATTCTTTAGACCTATCAAACTTCTGACCAATAGCCATACTATCACCATTGGCCAAAATTATGGAAAAGTGCATCCGCAATCAATTAATGCACTATCTCACCCAAAACAAACTACTGGCCAACTCTCAGTATGGCTTTAGGCCACAACACAGCACCACATCAGCCCTCCTATCCTTCTCTAACTCTATCAACATCAGTCGAAACAATAACAAACTTACCTCTGCTCTCTTCCTAGATCTTTCTAAGGCCATTGATATGGTCAATCACCAACTACTTCTCCGTACTCTGAAGGAACTGTCACTAAATAGTAGCTCTATTAAATGGTTCTATTCTTACCTGTCTGATAGACAACAAGCAGTTTTATGGCAGAATACCCTATCCACATGTCTACCCATTACTCTAGGAGTCCCCCAAGGCTCTATACTATGACCACTGCTCTTCTCAGTCTTTATCAATGACCTACCCACCATCACTCCCAAGGCCACCTGCATCCAATATGCAGATGACTCTACTTTAATATGCACTGCCTTCTCCTCAACTGAGCTTATGACTCTAACCCAGAATACTTTCAATAATGTAGAAAAATGGTTCACAAACTGTCAGCTTCTATTAAACCCCAACAAAACTAAACTGCTCATCTTTTCCCTCACCTGCAAATCCTACCCACCATTCTTTACTATAAGTTCCAAAAATGGCACAATTATATCCGCAGATACTCATACAAAACCCCTGGGCATCACAGTTGATAACGCCCTAAAATATGACATCCATGTCAATAAAACCATCAAATCTGTCAACAAAAAACTGGGCTCCCTATACAGGATCAAACCCTTCCTCATTGCTTTTGCAAGAACCACTATCGCTCAGTCCCACCTACTTTCTACCCTCTTCTATGCCTCCCCCCTCTTCACTAACCTGAACCAAGCCACCCTTACCAAACTTGCTAGTTGTTACAACCATTTTGCTAGATTTGCTACAGGTGCTACCTCTAGAACCCACCATTGTATCAACCTAACTTAACTAGGATGGCTGGAGTGGCCCAGTCTTCTCTGATACAACCAACTTGTAATAACCCACAAAATACTATATCAACCCGAAAAAACACCAGCACTAAATAAGATCATCAAATCATACAGCAACCTGAGGTTACTACGCTCTGCTGACAAACTGCTTGTACAAACAACTAACAGCATAAATGTGGCTGGGGACTCTCTATTCACCAACTCAGTAGGCAAAACTTGGAATATGCTACCTGCCAAACTTACTCACCAATCCTCCTTAACCCAGTTCAAAAAAAAAACCTCAACTACACTTCCAACAGCATTGGCAATGTCCCTGCTTAAACCCCGACTAATCACCACCCGCTGTTCCTGCAAACTCTCCCTAAGCATTTCAATCATATACGCTAATAAGTGTATGAATTCTTGATGGGACTTAGCCCATAACTGTGTGTATTATTGTCTGAAACTGAAGCCGCATGGTTTTGATGTTGTCTACTATGTTTTATCTAAGTTTGTAACCCTACTGAAAACTGCATATTATACTTATCTCTAAATGTTTCTATTGTTCCTAATGTATTTGTACTCTGCTTTCTGGATATTTTCTCCCCGGGCCTCTGCTGAAAATGGACATATATCCAGTTGGACTTTCCTGGTAAACAAATGTAAAATAAATAAATAAAAATAAAATAAATTAGTCACACACACAATTATGATCTTTACAATTTTTAGCAGTAGGAAACAAAGATGCAGGATTTAGAACAGGACAGTGTATGAGAGAAATAGATGGATCATAGGATCACAGGATCATAGGAGGCTACTGACCAGGAGGTAATTTCAAGCCTAGCCATTTTGTTCCAATGTAATACCATAGACAGTCTAGTCAATACCCAGGATTGTATTTAGTAATGACTGCCCATGTCCAAGAGGGTTAAGGACATTATCCCTGGGTTAGAATTTATGGTGGCCCATCCACTTGCCCAGATTCCTTTTGAATAATGTCGTAGAGGTGCTCTGTTTCACATGAATTAATAGCCTATTCCAAAGACATGGCAGTCACTGGGAGACAAATCTGTCCCTCCAGCATGTCCTATTTGAGTCGCAAGCTATATTTTGGTCCCTGGAATGGGTAGCTCTAGTCCCATTTGACTTATGGATGTGCAGCAAATTCATTAGGTTTGGGTCTGACATTGCTCTATAAGCCAGTCATAAGTATCCCCTAAGACATCTATATGATACACAGTATAGTGACAGAGACTTTAGTCAGTCTGTATAAGGCATGTGCTGGAGTCCCTTGATCTTCTTTGTTAGAAACCTCTGAGGTCTCTCCAATTTCTGCAGGTGCTTTGTCTGGTACATGCCATAGGGGGTGTTATATTCAATTATGGGCCTGATTAGTGATGAGTATAGTGGGGTTATGTCCTCCTTTGCTCTAGAGGTGATGCCTTTACTAATCAAGTGTGCTACAAAGAAAGCCTTTCTTACTACAGTAGACACAAGATGGTCAAAGTTAAGGTCGCAGTCAACTTGTGATCCAGATCCCTTACCACTTTGTAGGTACTTAGGATACTGTTGCTGATTTGATAGTGTGAAGGGACACTGTTTTTGCCAAAGGGAATGATGATGCATATCTTTGCATTCAGTTTGGGACCGTGATTAAGACATCAGTTGCTGGTCTGTGTAAGACCCTCCTGAAGAATGCTGACATAATTTGGGGATTCAATAATTGCACCTAGTTTGCAGTCGTCTGCAAACTTAGTCAGCCAGAATCCCTTAGGTTTGGCCTGAACTTCTGAGAAGTATATACCAAACAGTAAGTGGCCCAGCACTGACTCCTGTGGTATCCTACCAGTGACAGGTCTGCTGGCTGATGTGGTGTCATCCACTTTGATAGTGTACGTCCAGTTTGTGAGCCAGTTGGCAACCTACCTTACAACAAAGGAGTTTACATTTAGTTTGCTAAGTTTATCACTAATGCCTGAGTGTAGGATTGTGTCAAAAGCCTTTGCCAAGTCAAGGAATGCTGTGTGCATAGATTTGTCCTCAACAATGGCCCTGGTCATAATTTCAAAGAAATCCATGAGATTTAACACGTAGGATCTGACCTTGACGAAGCCGGATTGGGTTGGATCTAGGTTTTGAAGGTTGCCTATGTCTTTAATAATGAGGTCCTTTATTATATGCTCCATGGCTTTACAGATGAGGCTGGTCAGATTTATGGGTCTGTAATTCTCCAGGTCTGTTACTAGGTCACCTTTGGGGAGGGAAATAACTGTTGCTTTTCTCCATTCTGCAAGAAAAATGCCTGTGGTTAGATTATGATTGAATAGAGTACTTAGTGATTATGCTAGTTCATGTTTTAGCTTGTTTAGAAGACGGGCTGGGATGCCATCTGGTCTCAAAGAGGCAGTGCTTTTAGCCTTGGACAAGGCTTTAATGACCTGCTCTTCAGATATGCAGGGTGGGGGGATGTTGGGGGAAGGTTTGTGATAAGTCTGGAAGGGATAAGGGAGTGAATTTTTCACCAAATCTATCCGCTAGGACATATGCTATCTCTGTGGGGTCAGTGTGCATGATACGGTTAGTCACAGGTTCAGCACATGACTGGGTCCTACCTTTTAGGCTACATACGTAGTTGTAAAAGGCCTTATGGTTATCCTTGGCTGTGCCAACTAGGTTTTTCTCAAATATGCCCTTAGAGGATTTGACATGTTGTCTTATTTGCCTGTTGCGACTGAGAAGGGTACTTTTCCATTGTTAAGGCCTTGCCTTGGTTTTCTTGGACAGCAACTTTTTGCATTTGTTGTAAAGTTTGTTGATGCAGGATGTCCACCAGGGCAGCTTGTTTTTACTTGGGGCTCTGACTTTGATTCTTTCTGGTACAGCCTTGTTTATATATTTATGCAAATGACTATACAGGGCTTTAGTGTAAGCTTTGGTGTAGTTACCACTTTCAGTTGGGGGTACAGCTTGGAATGCCTTTATACCAACCCCTAGGGGGGTATAGTTTGCCTTGGTGAAGTTATTTAGTCTGATTTTGCCCTTTGTGAGTTCTGGTGTTAGTGTCAGTTCAAAGATGACTGATTTGTGATCAGATTTAACTAATGAGGGTCCGACAGTTGCAGCAGTGCATCTGTTTGACATGTTAGTGAGGGCCAGATTTAATATGTTAATTCCTCTTGTCAGGATTTGAACAATTTCTTCCAGGGCATTGACTTAACAAAGTCAAGGAACATCTGTGCTCGTGAGTTAGGGCTAGAGTAAGTTTCCCAGTTTATGGTGGCATAATTGAAATCTCCCAAAACCAGAGTGTTCTGCAATATTTGGATTGCCTCCAGTTTGGTCAAGTAGGCTTCATGTAAGTTTATATTTAGTTAGATGTGCAGTAGAGAGGGACTGAGGTTTTTATTTTAAGTAGGAGAGATGACACAGAATGAGGGCTAGCTACTGTAAGACCATGTCCGAGCACCACTGATTGCGCAAGATTGACTAGAATGACGGCAGCAGCCACTGCCCTTAAACATGGTGGAAATCCATTTGCCACAGAATTAAGTGCTGTACTATAATAAACAAATGGACGATAGATGTCCTCATTTTTTTTGTGCAAGCACTTTTTCAGCAAATCCATTTTTTATGACAAAATAAAATAAAAGTTTTTTTATAATTTGGCAACCCTAAAGCTGGGTCAGTAGCTAAAGCTTGCTTTAAATTTTGAAATTCATTTTTTTTTTACTATTTTAAGGGAGGGGTTTTGGTGTATTTCATTTTAAAAGATTTGTCAAATGTTTAGCAGGTTTTGCATACTTAGAAATTTATTGTCTGCAATATTTTCTCATACCTAAGAAAGATTTAAACTGACACTGAGTAGATGGATGTGGGGCTTTATCTATTGTCTCACTATGACATTGTAACATTTTTTTGCTACTCTGAGATATCATATAACCAAGATAATGTGCCTGAGATGACCATAGCTGTATTTTTTTATACCTTGCGCCCTTTTTTGCAAGTATAGTTAAAAGATGTAGGCTATTTTGCTGACACTGCTGAAAAGAATTAGATGCTATTAGCAAATTATTTACATATTGCACTAACACAGACCCATCTGGAAATGTCATATTTTTTACTTTTTTGTTTAGAATTTGAGAAAATAATGAAAGAGATTTAGTTTTCAGGTATAAAAAAGTATACCTGCTGACAAAACAGAAAAATATTTTGCAGTAGGTGGTAAGCAACTCAGTACTGTTGCTGGATTTGTAACCACAAGAAAAGTTAGTAATACTGCATTGTTTAAAACCCTAAAACTTTGCACAAACCTATACATATCTTTTTGGCTTGTTTTACAGGGAGAGTAGGAGTATTGCAATGGCTTTTAGATGGCACTGTTATTTTTGTTGTTGCAAGGACTGAATTACGTTTGATTTTTTGCTCTGCTTTTGGTTTTAGTGGATATTGCAAAATTCTAGGGAGATGTTTACATGGATTTAATTTTCTTTTTACTGGTTTTGCAAATTTTAATATACCTGCTTTATTAGCACATTTAGCGTATAAGTTAGCAAGTACCTTCTGCACCAGTTTTCTTAGTTATCTGTAGGCCTTTAAAATGCTGTTTTTCAGCTTTTGCTAAGACTGCTAATGCTTTTCCCTCTGATTTTGTTGGAGCAACCAAATAAGCCCCTTCTGGTGTACAGTAAATAGTACAACCCAGTTTGAATAACATGTCTTTTTCTAGCAAATTTACTGGTGCAGTAGTACTCAAAAGAAAATAATGCTTTTTTAAATCGGTCCTAAAGAAATGGGTACAGGTTTTGAAACAGGATAAGTAACAGTAGCATTTGTTATTTTAACTGCCTTTACTTTATGTTTTGATACTGGTATCTGACTATTTGAGGTAACTTTTAATACAGACCTAGTGGCTCCATTGTCCAACAGGAAAGGAATTTTTTTTAATTTAATTTTACCTTAACATAGAGTCCCCACTGATCTACTGGCATCAAAGGACCACAATTTATTTTTGTTTTATTATTTTGACAGTCAGTATAGTGATTTACAACACTTAGTAAGGAGTCTAAGTCCTTTTTTTTTTGACAGTCTATAAGCACTTGCTTTATTTGATTTTGTACAGGGGCATGCAGATCCTGCACAAAAGCAGCTGCAATAGCTGGTTTAGCTTGTTCTTTTGGATTTGGTATTTTTGAATGTCTAACAAATATTTTTTCAAGACGACTCAAATAATCTGCAAGGACTTTTCCTTTGTTTTGCTTAAATGCCTGTATCTTAGATCAATTTGTCCTAACTTGACATATTTTTGTAATTTTATTTAACAAACCTATCCTTTTGTCTATTAGTGCATTTTTTGAGAGAGTAAAATCTGCTATTTTAGCCTTTTTAAGTAACAGCTTTTTATCTGAAGTAAACACTCAGCTTGTTTAAATTGGTCATAGTAGAGTTGTAAAATTTTATTATAGTTTTAATTTTTTGTAAACCTTAATGGATCTTTTTTAATATTTGGAAAACTTTTAGACATGGCATGTGAATTAGCAAGGATCCAAGGGCAATGAACAAGCTCTTTATTATTAGCATCCCCCCAAATTTTTTTTAAGAACTGTTAAAATATCTTTTCTAGAGACACTAGCCTCTTATCTTATCCTATTATGTGAGCATGTGGGACGAGCCACAAGAGTGTTAAATACTAGTGCTCCTGTTGGACAGGTAAAAGCTTGTTGAAGTGATAGAAAAAAGAAACCTTTTTGACTGCAGATGCCTGTTTTGAAGATGAGGGTTGAACAGGGAAACTAGGTTAAGATGTAACAGTACCACATTGACCTGGTGTCCAATCGACGGTTGTCCAAAATGCACAGGACTGAGAAACAGCACAATCTTGTACAGGAGCCACCTATACTGCTACATATGAGAGTGGGGGTGCAGGAACTACTGGAGGATTATCATCCTTTTTTAGAAGTTTCTGTTTTTTGGCAATCTTCATTTTTTTAAACCTGTCAAGACAGGATAAAGGGATCCCTTTTTGCTGGTCTGCACTACATTTTTAACCTCTTTTGCCTATTTTAGCAACTTTTTATTAGTATTTTGTAATTTCCTTAATGCTGATTTATTTTTTTAAGAGGTTTAGTATACCAAGAATAAAATACTCTCCATTGTTTTTCATTTATATTATTTATTTTAAATACCCGTTAAAGTGTCTAATTTATTTTTACCATACATTTGATTTAATAGAAATACTTTACCAGAGCAAATTTTAGTAAATTGATACCACTCATGCAAATACTTAAGACCTTTTTTTTCATAATCATGATACATAAAATATGCAGATGGTTTCTTTACAGGGATTTGATTTTGCCTGCTTAACTTTGTTTTTATTTACTTTTTTTATTAAGACTTACTTTGTAGATTTTGGTAATTCAGAAAAAATGACTACATCAATTCACACACCATTTAAGGAGGGAAGGGTAGGGATTTTGTTGTTGTGCAATGACAGGAAAGGTTTTGATTAGCCTTTTTCACAGCATCTCCTTGTTTTTGTTCTGTCACAAGCTCAAAATATACAGCTTCAGCATTGTGACTGGAATAATGGGGGAGATAGTTACTGTGTCGTGAATTGACCACTCTTTTGGATCCTCTGAGGGTACTTTTATACAGTCGCACTTACTTCCCAACATGCTATGGGCTCACAAACTTGATTACCAGTACACCAGCACCAATGTAACAACATGCTATAGGCTCAGGAATTTGGTTTATTTATACCCACATCTATGTCTCAGTATGCTATAGGCTCATTAATTTGATTTAGACACACACACACACACACACACACACACACACACACACACACACACACACACACACACACACACACACACACACACACACACACACACACACACACACACCTAGGTCCCAGCATGCTATAGGCTCATGAACTTGATTTATCCACACACACCTATGTCCGAACATGGTATAGGCTCATGAACTTGACTTAACATTAACTTTTTTTCTCTCTCTCTTTGCTCATAGATTAAACAATACAAAACATATCTCAATACAAATGTTTAGAATCTGAATCAAGGCACCAAATGTTAAAGTTTACAAATGAATAACAAAGAGTTTTGCCTTTTAGTCTTGAGTTAAGAATAATGCTTTAGGATGTGCAAAATACTGGTTTATTTTATAAACAGCACTAGGAGACTGCCTGCCCCAAGATATTTAAATCAGTCTCAAAGATCAAAGAAAAATAACACTACATATATACCTATTTTTATCAATTCTATGCATGCTTAACTTTGACATAACATAGCTTTTAAAATAATAAAATTTTTAAATATTTTATGTCCTTGTGGTCTTTGCTTAAAGCTTTATGTGAACACTTGATGATATGCCTTTTTTTAAAACATAGACCATCTGGTCAAAGAGTTTATTTTTTAACCTTGTAACATTTAGTTTCAGTACAAACTATTTCACAAACATCCTTTCAAAGACTCATCCCCCAATCTGGTTTTTGGAAGGTGATACAAATTAATTTGGAAACCTGTACATTTCTTCTTCTTCTTCTTCTTCTTCTTCTTCTTCTTCTTCTTCTTCTTCTTCTTCTTCTTCTTCTTCTTCTTCTTCTTCTTCTTCTTCTTCTTCTTCTTCTTCCTGCCCCCATTAGGGGTCACCACAGCAGATCAACTGTTTCCATTTCTTCCTGTCCTCTGCATCTTGCTCTGTCACACCAACCACCTGCATGTCCTCTCTCAACACATCCATAAACCTTATCTTAGGCCTCCCTCTTTTCCTGTTACCTGGCAGATTCATCCTTAGCATCTTTTTCCCAATATACTCTGCATCCCTCCTCAGCACATGTCCAAACCAATGTAATCTTGCCTCTCTGGCTTTGTCTCCAAACCTTCCAACCTGGGCTGACCCTCTAATATACTTATTCCTAATCCTGTCCATCCTAGTCACACCCAGTGCAAATCTTAACAACTTCAGCTTTGCCACGTCAAGCTCTGACTCCTACCTTTTTGTCAATGCCACTGTCTCCAACCCATATAACATAGATGGTCTCACTACCCTCTTGTAGACCTTCCCTTTCACTCTTACTGGCACTCGTCTGTCACAAACCACTCCTGACACTCTTCTCCACCCACTCCATCCTGCCTGTACTCTCTTCTTCACCTCTCTTCCACACTCACCATTACTCTGAACTGTTTATCCCAAGTACTTAAACTCATCCACCTTCGCCACCTCTACTCCCTGCATTCTCACCATTCTTCTATCCTCCCTCTCATTCACACACATATATTCTGTCTTAGTCCTGCTGAATTTCATTGCCCTTCTCTCTAGAGCATATCTCCATCTCTCCAGGGTCTCCTCCACCTGTTCCCTACTCTCACTACAGATCACAATGTCATCTGCAAACATCATAGTACACGGGGACTCCTGTCTGATCTTGTCTGTCAACCTGTCCATCACCATTGCAAATAAGAAAGGGTTCAGAGCTGATCCTTGATGTAATCCCACCTCCACCTTAAATGCATCCGTCACTCCCACCGCAGACGTCACCGCTGTCACACTACCCACGTACATAACTTGTACCATTCTTACATACTTCTCTGACACTCCCGACTTCCTCATACAATACCACAACTCCTCTCTAGGCACCCTGTCATATGCTTTCTCTAAATCCACAAAGACACAATGCAACTCCTTCTGACCTTCTCTGTACTTTTCCATCAACATTCTCAGAGCAAACATCGCATCTGTAGTGCTCTTTTCTGGCATGAAACCATACTGCTGATCACTAATCATCACCTCCCTTCTTAACCTAGCTACCACTACGCTTTCCCATAATGTCATGCTGTGACTGATCAGTTTAATCCCTCTGTAGTTACTACAGTTCTGCACATCACCCTTATTCTTAAAAATTGGTACCAAAACACTTTTTCTCCATTCCTTAGGCATCCTCTCACTTTCCAAAATTTCATTAAACAATCTAGTTAAAATCTCCACTGCCATTTCACCTAAACACCTCCATGCTTCCACAGGTATGTCATCTGGACCATCAGCCTTTCCGTTTGTCATCCTCTTCATAGCTATCCTTACTTCCTCCTTGCTCATCCACTGCACTTCATGATTCACTATCCGCACATCATCCAACCTTCTCTCCCTCTCATTCTCTTCATTCATCAAACCCTCAAAGTACTCTTACCATCTGCTCAACACACTCTCCTCGCTTGTGAGTACATTTCCCTCATTATCCTTTATCATCCTTACCTGCTGCACATCTTTACTAGCTCTGTCCCTCTGTCTAGCCAATTGGTACAGGTCCTTTTCTCCCTCCTTAGTGTCCAGCCTTTTATACAACTCTTCATACGCCTTATCCTTAGCCTTCGCCACCTCTCTCTTTGCCATGCACCTCATCTCCCTATACTCTTGTCTACTTTCTTCATCTCTTTGACAATCCCACTTCTTCTTCGCCAACCTCTTTCTCTGTATACTCTCCTGCACTTCTTCATTCCACCACCAACCAGTACATTTCTAATACTTTAATTTAGTAAGGCCAATTTAGTTAAGAAATAGCTTTATCTACATTCAGGGTAAAATGTCCTCATTTATTTTTATATGTTATTGTACAAAGTTCTCTGAAAAAATCAGACTGACACACCCAGCAAGCACAAGTATAATTAGTGAACTTAGTCTCTATTCTTGAGTTAGGATATCTTCAGACTGACACACCCAGCAAGCACAAGTATAATTAGTGAACTTAGTCTCTATTCTTGAGTTAGGATATCTTATGGTGTTCATCTGACAATGGTGTTAAATACAAAAGTCAGAATGCAGAAGATTTGTGCATGGGTAAAGAGAAATATCCAAACATTAAAGATTATCATGACAATACAGAGTGGTACGTGCAGTTTTCAGGACTGTCATGACATAATTCTAGAGTACAATAATATTCCAGTGCAGAGAATCAATCTGTCATCAGCTGGGATTAGGATAAGTAGAAGTTGGAAAAACAAATGATGCACTTCGATAGTGCCCCTGATGGAAGAAAACCAAAATAAAGTAAGGGAACTGTTGGATAAAATAATAATAAATTAATATATTCTTCTGGTGTTTAAAAGGAGAGGAAAGGAGAAGCAAAGTAAGAATAAAAAGGTCTAGGGAGAAATATAACCTGAGACCTCAATAGGTGGTCAAGCAGCTAAACTAAGATCCTTTGTCATTCATAAGGAAGAATGGAAACTGTTCGGAAGGAATCCTAGACATTTGCATAAGACAAATATGTCAAAGTCTACAGAGGGTGAACAAACTCGGAAGTTACAGCCAATAACGTTACAAGAAAATTAGAAGGTTTAAGAGCCGCAATAATCAAGGACCACATAGCGATGCCACGTAGTTATATCTATCCCAAAGTAAACTCAAATGTCCATGGAAAACAGCCCTACTAAATTCTCATGACCTGGAGGTCACTGAATAAGTAAACTATTCATATAGACTCTGCGACAGTTGATCATACTGCCGAATGCAGAAAAGTCATGCTTACTGAAAAGTCTAACATTAACAAACATTTAACTTAGATGTAAAAAGCATATGTCAAGCAGAAAGTAGAGACACAGGTAATTTACACATAGCTCTTGAAATATGCTGTTGCTTATCAAGAGGAAACAGCATGTCATGCGGTACTCCTTTTTCTAGGAAAAGTCAGAGTAAATACCTTGTGGAGGCTGAAATCACACTGACAGTGCATGAGCTATGTACTGATAATCCAGTCCAATTGCCACATGTGACATGCGTTATATACATGCGTTATTTTTAACTAAACTTGGTACACTTTCAAAAAAATGTTTGTTTTATTGTGTTAAAATATCAGATGAGTTTACTGACAATATTTATAATCTGGGCCTTTATATAGTTGTATGTTACACATTCATAATGCTATTTTCCTGAAGCAGTGTGTGTGTGTGAGTCCTAAAGTCTATTTAACCATGTATCCTTTATTCTGAGAAAATGCTGTGGTGGTCTTCTGTATGGAGACATGCGTGAATGGGTGTACCTTCGTTGAAGGTTGTGAGTCATTGCTGGCAACTCGGTACGTAAAAATCTACTGCCAATCATTAGCAGACCGGACTTCCACTGTGGCGACACCTAACCGGGAAAAGCCAAACGATACAACATCCTTTATTCTGAGAAAAGTAAGAGACACATAAACAATATACAGTAGCAGGGAGTGGGTAACCAATATTTTATCCATGATGAAAGTGAAGAAAGATGGTGATTCTTTTGGTTCGTGATCATTTACTGTCCCAAAAGCACACACGCCTGTCCTGTGGGACAATTCAAGTAGGGATTAAGGGTACTATTATGAAGAGTCAAGTGACATCTGGTTGAAAATTGCACCCTGATGAAAGAAACAGGCTACACACACCTTATTTAAATATACTAACTCTGAACTCTCACAAATACAGAAAAATTTGGAAGGCCTCAGAACATCTTGCAAACTAAAAGAAATTGTGCTGGCAGTGATTGTCAAAGGGAATCGGCAATTAATAAGTTGAAACTCACAGAACTGTAAAAACTGAGTCACAAGCCATCCACTTTACGTTCAAGCTAGTGTACAGTTTATTAAAGGGACTTACACACGGTACCTATGTATTTAGCTCTTAACCATAAGGCTCCATTATGCATCAGAATACATTCTACAACTAATTGCAAAAGTCCTAATGTTTACTTAATCTTAATACTATGTCTCACTACAGAAATCAAAACCTAACACAGAAAGGAAATGGTCTACAGGTGGTGAGTTCTAAATAAACTTCATACTGTAAATATTACCATTTTATGTACATGAAGCCCATTAAGGAAGCCAATTTAAGTGTACACTGTAAATTACCCTGAGGATATATATTTAATTGTTCCTGTAAAAAGTTATAATAAATAAGACCATTCTCTTCATGGATGAATGGCTGGCTTGGTCCCTTCACAACATAAATTTCTGTTTTTATGCCTTTTAAGAAGTGCTTTTTTTTAAATTGATATAATTTACACCAAATGCATTTCATTTAGGTTTGGGATAAACTGTCCCAACTTACATAGAACTCACTTTCCAACATTAAAAATCTCAGATCATCCCTGAAACAGCTGTGTCTGACGGGCTTCACTTGCTTATCACTTGTTCACCATTTCACATGATGGTCTTGCTACAGGTACTTGTATCTTACACAAAAACATGAAAAAATTGAAATATTTTCCAGCTTTCTTCTAAATATTGCAAAAGCCTTATTGTACAACAACTGAAGCATTTCCATTTGAAATACACAATGCACAGAACTACAACTATATAAAAGAAGAGTAATTTTTTTGGTGATAAAATGAAAATACAGTGCTTGTATAATTGAAGTTTTGCTTTGTCTGCAAACCAGAATAAGAAATGTCCCAGTGTGAGCATGTAGAAAGGTGGCAACCCTGAATCATGCTACCTTTCCTCTCTCTGTCAGGTACTAAGTTAGAATAATTAACAAATATATATTTAATTGTTCCTGTCAGAAAGAACAGTACAAATACAGATTCAGTCACACAACACAGAGACAAACAACTTTTAAGCTGCTGTAACTCAGGTTTGGAGCACAATGTAATTGATGTCCATTCTGGGGCAGGCAGCACCACAGATGTTAGTGGTAACGTGTCCCCTCCTTGGAAGCCAAAATAGAATAGCTGTCATTTGTGTAAAATATGATAAACGTGTAAATATGCAACATGGCCAAATGTATGCCTTCTTAAAACTGACAGTTTTAAGGCCATTCGAGGAAACTGTTAGCTGCACAATTTGCTCATTTGAATACAAGGGCGACGCTAACAAATTTGCATCTACACATCTACACATCATGCAGAAAGTGTATTACCTTTTATTTGGGCATCGGTGCACATTGACATGATCTGTTCAGCAAGGCCAAAAACTAGTCAATGAGTGCCACGATCTATATGAATGCAAAGTACTTTTGAAATGCACACACCTGATATGCTGTTGACAAAGTGTATGCTAATGGAAAGAAGGAACTGCTTATAGGTGGCAGAAGTGTAGAATTCTAATTTTTCTTTTTCCTATGGAAAAAGTCATATTACCATACTTTAAATTTGCTGCAGGAGTTTAAGCTTCTACCAAACACACAACTGAATCTCTGTCATACTTCATTTATCAACTATCTGTACTTTTTTTTTTCTTAAAGAAACTTAAATTAAATCAGCAATGTCTGTAGTTCAGACATGCATCATCATGAAATAATACCCACAAGGGAAGTAATTTTGCAGTAACACATTTGATTTTGGCAGTGCTAGCATTTTCAAAGGTGTGATATCTAACACCATGGGGCAGAGAGCATCTGACTGCAGGCCTATGCTAGAAAATACCTCCTTTGAATAGCAGAGAAATTTTAGTAGGTGCCAGACCATATGTGTTTTCTGTAGAACTCAAACATGGCTAATAGATCAGCCTTGTTAGTGGGGAAACTGATTATTTCATCAGTTAATTATTTATATAAACTTTGTTAACTGGTTGAGTAGACTTCTCCAAGGACCATTTTCAGACAGGTGGTGAGACAGTAGGCACATACAACATCTTTCTTGACATTTACAAAGAGATAATATACAAATCTGACACTGACAATACAAGCAATGATATAGCATAGTATATGTATCTAGTCATATCTGTATATATACATATTTTTCACAGTCTAATTACACAACTTGTCTGTAGATTTCTATAGAGTACTGCATTGCCATAACATCACTGCAGATTTCAAACATATGCCTAGGAATCTAATAACTACAATTAAAGAATTACACATGTATTCTTTTTCTAATGTAACCTAGCTATGCTTTCCTCAATACTGAACAGACAGTTTGAGCTCCTAAGTTGATAGGGGGGAAAGTCTATGATGAAGGGTTGACCTCATAAAATAAATTTCTTCTTAGTGCTTTTTTAAAAGGTGTCTGTCCAGTGAGAGAGTATTAGCAGTGAATCTAAGGCATTAGATCTGGCAGCTGTGGCAGAGGATTAAGGCTATACTGTTAATGAGCTACCTCCTAGGGATTTGCTAAAGGTCGCACAGCAGGCAAAGGAAGGGTTTGCTTCCCTCAGCCTTCCACTGTCTGCTGTGTGGCCTTGGGCAAATCACTTAACCTGGGAGTGGTGTGTTGCAATTGGGAATTAATGTTAGGCTCATTAATGGTGTCCTGAACTGCATGCCTAGTAACTATCTTTGAACTTATAAAATCTTATCCTTGGCTTTCTAAGTAAACTGCACCCTTACCCAGTTTGCATTTTTATTTCAGTATTAAATGTTAACTGAAGGAAATCAGTGTTGTGATTCCCCACTCCCATCAGTGCAATAATGAGAAAAGGCCAGAATAAAACATAAGAAAAGTGTGTTTGCTTGGATCTACCTGACAACATCGACAGTGCATAACACCGACAACGACATCACCAACACCACATAATCAACAGTTCACAAACACGACACCTCATACACTTAACACATCATAACACCAATCAACAAACAAAACAAATCCCCTGTCCAAAACCCACACACACAACACAAGCACTCCAATATCCTTACAAACACTAAACCTTACATACACAACTATCTACAACCCTAACCGAAACCCTAACCCTAAGGTCCGTCACTATCGCACACTCACCTAACCCGCGCCCTAACCCTAACTCACTTAACCCGCCCCTAACCCAAAAAATATCACTACTGCACCCTTACCTAACCCGCGCCCTAACCCTAACTCACTTAACCCACCTCTATCCCTACAGACCGTCAACATCACACACTTACCTTACTCGCACCCTAACATCCGTCACTACCGCATACTTACACATCCTTTCCCCATCTCGGTGTTCTCCGCGTCGGTGTTTTCATCTGTCGGTCTTCTGACTTGTCGATCTTCTGGCATCGGTGATTTCGTTGTCGGTCTTCTCATTTGTCGACATTCTCAGGTAGACCCGTTTGCTTATATCATGTCCAAAACATACTCATAGTGATTTACAGTTTATTCACATAATAACAGCAAATGCAGCCATGCCCACCTGCATTTAGTTGTCAGCTATTTATTTGCAACAAGTTTTAGACTAGCAGTTTAAAATGCTGACTTAATACACAATGAAGAACATGTTTCAGCTTACTGTTTATTGAAATTTTCATACTGAAATTGGTGAAGTGAAAATAATATACATAAAAAACATTATTTTTTCTTTCAGGAGCGATGTATAGCACCCTTGTCCCTCATGGATAGGGGCGACATATAAGTGTTCAGCTTGTCTCTGGGTTATTTGTGGGTTCTTTGTGCTTAAAATATAATGGCAAAACACTTCATGGAAATGTATGATTAAGCTTCTAAACATACTTAAAGATCAATACCTAGCATGTATGGCTAGACTTTTAAACATGCAAAAAACAAACAGTGTATAGGACAGGCAACAAAACATTCATAGATAAAAAAAACACCTTCCTGCCAGTCAAACCAATGGTGCAATTAACGAATGAACTTGTAGAACTTATATATTCCAAAATTCAGTTTATTCCAACAATAGTCAAGCGCTTTCGTCCAGCACATGCTGGACTTCTTCAGAACCAATAATTCAATTAAAAAGCCCGCCTTTTAAATACATTACAACCACCAATAGAAGAAAAGCATTCAAATACAAATAATTAGTTACTTAAACAACCCTATACATACTATATATAAAAACTTGCTTTAGCATTTAAAACATGTATAAAACATATATATAAACCGCTTACAAAGAAAGTGCTCTGTGCTTTAAAAATGGCATGATGGAAACATGCTCATTAATCCCAGGGGAATGGGATATGTTTAACCTTAGTTGCCAAAACATCTCTGTTCTCTTAAGTGTGTTTGGCCAACCCCCCTTTGGATTCATCTCAACTATTTCTAAAATACCAAATAAAAAGTAAGTACAATCCCTATTACTATCCAAATGCTTACAAAGTGCTTTATTAACATTTTTCTGTCTAATAGCATACATTTGCTCATAAATTCTCCTACAGGGAGTTCTTTCCATTTTCCCTATATAAAAATTAAAAGATTTTTGACAAACTGCTATATAAACTAAACCTTTCATGCCACAATTGCCTTCCCTTGTCCTCACCTTAATAGCAAATTAACCAATGTGTAATACTCTAATTTCTTTTAAAATATACTTACAATAATTACAATGACTACAGCATGTTGTGCCCTTATCCAAACTACCTTTAACCATAATTGGTCTTTCAAACAAAAATTTTAAGTTTGCACATGTTTTAAACACAAAACTAGGGTTATTACCCATAACAACCTGAAGCTCCTTATTTGCCCTAAATGAAATCCAATTTTTACTTAAAATCTCCTTAACCTTTTTACTGTAACCCCCATAAGTCAGGACCATACTATTTTCATATTCTTTTAGCCTTGTTTCCTCCTTATTAGTGTCAATGGTATTTCCTAATAAAGGGGTATACCTCAAACCCCAGTTATTTTTCACTAAATTATACATTTCAAGAACCATTTTTTCAGGATAACCTCTATCATAAAAAAGACCCTTTAAAACATCCATCTCCCTAATGACACTATTTAAAGAAAAACACATTCTAGCCACTCTGATGAACTGGCCCTTAACAATACTCTTTTTCATATAAAATGGGTGGCTACTACTAAATTCCAAATAATCACTGGAGAATGTCGGTTTTCTATATAAAGTGGACGAGAACTCTTTCTTTCTCTTCTCCTTATATCCTGATAGCTCTCCCTCTACATAACATCTATGCAGATATATGCTATCACATATACACTGAATGACTTTTGTAATCCAAAATAACAAAAAAAAAAAAAAACTTTTTTTGTATTTTTATTTTAAAACATCGCATGATTATACTTTTCATTTTTGTTCCGCTCATATTTGTGTATTTGTGTATTAACTAGCTCTGTTTATAAATTTTAATCTTGTATTACCTTTTCTCTATTTAAACTTGTAATGACTGTTGGAGCTTATCTCCCCGGGCCTCTACTGAAAATGGACATGTACCCAGCTAGACTAGCCTCGTCAACAAATGTAAAATAAAATAAAATAAAATAAAATAAATAAATGATTGTACATTTACTACTATTGATGTCTGTGACCTTTATACATCTATACCACTTGATGTTGGGTTAGAATTATTTTATGAGGCCTTGTGTGAAAAATCTTCTTTAAATAACACCCTTATGTTAGCTATGGACATTATATTGAAAAATAATTATTTTTGATTTGAAGGGGAGTACCTTAAACAGAACTTAGGGGTTGCCATGGGTTCAGGTTGTGCTCCTTTATTTGCCAATTTAGTTATGTTTAGTTGGGAGAAAAAGAATGTGTTTTGTACTAAATTTGGAAGTAAATGGAGTATGTATTTGGTTTTTGGATGATATTTGTATTATGTGGCAGGGAAATGGGATAGGTGAACAGTTCTGTGATTATACAAATAATATTTGTGATTATTTTAAGTTCACCTCTACACATAATAATGAGACAAATAGTTACTTAGACGTGTCTATTAGTAAAGACACTATTTTGAAAGAGTCCTTGCCTACTTTATATAGAAAACCGACATTCTCCAATGATTATTTGGAATTTAGTAGTAGCCACCCATTTTATATGTTAAGGGCCAGTTCATCAGAGTGGCTAGAATGTGTTCTTCTTTAAATAGTGTCATTAGGGAGATGGACGTTTTAAAGGGGTCTTTTTTATGATATGCTGTGGTCATTGTAATTATTGTAAGTATATGTTAAAAGAAACAGTATTACACATTGGTGAATCTGGTATTAAGGTGAGGACAAGGGTAGGCAATTGTGGCACGAAAGGTTTAGTTTATATAGCAGTTTGTCAAAAATGTTTTAATTTTTATAAAGGGAAAACGGAAAGAACTCTCCGTAGGAGAATTTATGAGCATATGTATGCTATTAGACAGAAAAATGTTAATAATGCCCTTTCTAAGCATTTGGATAGTAATACAGATTGTGCTTACTTTTTATTTGGTATTGTAGAAATAGTTGAGATGAATCCAAGGGGGGGGGGGTGTTGGGCAAACACACTTGAGAGCAAAGAGATGTTTTGACAACTAAGGTTAAACACATCCCATTCCCCTGGGATTAATGAACATGTTTCCATCATGCCATTTTTAAAGCACAGAGCACTTTCTTTGTAAGCTGTTTATATATATATATGTTTTATACATGTTTTTAAATACTAAAGCAAGTTTTTATATATATTATGTATAGGGTTGTTTAAGTAACTAATTATTTGTATTTGAATGCGTTTCTTCTATTGGTGGTTCTAATGTATTTAAATGGCATTTTTTTAATTGAATTATTGGTTCTGAAGAAGTCCAGCGTGTGCTGGACGAAAGCCCTGGACTATTGTTGGAATAAACTGAATTTTGGAATATATATGTTCTACAAGTTTGTTCGTTAATTGCACCCTTGGTCTGACTGGCAGAAAGGTATTTTTTTATCCATGAGACTTTCAAACATACTTACAGATCAATACCTAGTATGTATGGCTAGACTTTTAAACATACTTACAGATCAACAGCCTAGTATGTATGGCTAGACTTTTAAACATATGTACAGATCAGTAACCTAGTAAGCACCTAGGAACCTATGAGGACAATCCCCACGCACCTCCCATGTGACTTATTCTTAACTTATGAACTGAACCAGATACACATTGTAATCTGCAGGCATAACAAAATACTGATAAACCAAAAAATGCCACCTTCTTAACTTGTGTTATCAATTTACTTTATTTGCAATTACAGTACACAGAATGCTAGACTGCAGCTTTTGGAGACTTTTTATAACAAACATTCTCCATGTATATGAATACAATAGACCTAAACCTGAATCTAACAAATTCTACTCAATATAACAGGATGTGCTACAGCAGTCAAGTTTAATGTGACATTTCATTATTAATGCATAAAAACACTGATTACAGAAGCATATAAGGAGTGCTTGGCCCAACTGATTGGCCACTTCTTTATGTAAATGTTATAAAGCTGGACAATCTTATTAGTCATGCTATTATTTGTTTCCATCCAACTTAAGAAGCATTGTATATCTGTCTCATTGAAGTATGGTTGTTTCTTAAAATGTGTTTCAAGAACTATGAATAACTGACTACCCAAACAGAAAAAATCATCCAAAATCCATTTCAGGAGCAGTCAGTGAGCATATTTTGTATGGGACAAAGTCCCTCGCTCATTGATATATAGAGCAGTAACCTCTTCATAGTCCTAAAAATTATCAACTCTAAGATCCTGCTTGTCAGAGAAAAATACAATTGTAAAGGGGCTTTCCATAACAGTAGATGTTCAAAAACATATGTTGCAGTTGTGTTGAGTAATGGGAAATCTGCTGCAGAAGACTTAACATTCAGCCTGACTTCAAAAGGTTAGCATGCTTCTTCTTCCAGGCCAAATGGATGCCCACCTAAGAGGGATGTTACCATGTCTCTCAGACAAAAATGCATGCACCTATGCCATTAACTTTTCTTTTCTTACCCAAAATCCTGTAGGAGACTTGTCTTGCCTTGGTCCTGGGTACGGCTGTGGCCAAATACAGGCACCTACCCTCACACTCTCCAATGGAGAAGAGCTTGTTTTGCAAAGATCACAAAATGTTGAGCAGAAGTCTGATGTGTTTGGTTTTGTCTAAATCTCTTAGATGCAAAAGACACAAAAGGGTAATCAGAAGTCCTGATCCATTTAGTTTTATCCAGCTGTTTGTGCACATCCATGGATTACAAAATTCTCTCATTCTTGCCCTGAGTTTTGTGGAGGAAGCCTGACAGCTGCATATTCTGATTAAAACTCAGTCACAGTCTTGGGAATTAAAGAAATGCTGGTTCTTAGGCTGCCCCTACTCTTTTGGAACATTAAAAATGAAATTATCCTAGCTGATGTCATTGCATGTATAAGGGCTGTATTTTTTTTTTGTGGATAAAAATTTAGTGGAGGAACAACTTTTCTAGATAATCTCAAGTATAAGAATTCTTTGAGAAACTGCCTTACAACATGCAAGGATTCTAAAGTGACTCTATATCCAGATGTATCTTTAGAGAGGCATGCACCATTAGAGGCATGCACCATTGCTGAACTGAACAATTCAGACAGATACTGCAGAATCAAAAACATTGTTGTGGAAAAGGGGTTCTTGATTCTTATTCTGGAACCAAAGAGGGAGAATATTACAAATGACCAGATAAGACTTCTTGGAAGCAGGGTTTCTCTCATTTATCATAAGTTTCATGAGGTCCTCCATTAATTAGTGCCTGAATATTATAAGCATTGAATCATCTAGTATGTTTGCTGAATGATCTCCAGATTGTAGAGTAGGGGGGGCTCCCTTGTCTTATAAGATGAGGAAGTCCAGATGCATAGGCAGTGTGAGAGGTTTCACCATGCACTTGTATATGAGTAGGGAGAAACATTGGGAAAAAGGGGGCGAGGGCAATACATGCAGAAATCAACCTGTTCATCTGAAGAATAAGGCATCCACTCCCAAGCTTCTTTGTACAGTGCTGTAAAGTAGAACTTTCTCAAATGTTAGTTCCCCTGAGATGCAAACAGATCTATCTCTGAAAAAGCTCACCTGTGAATTGATTGTATGAGCACAGCCCTGGGCAGCATCCATTCATGGAGATCCACTGCTAATCTGCTCAGGTGATCTGCTACTGAGTTGAGTTGGGATGTGATGCAGATTGCTTTTATGGTCATCTGAAACTGAAGAACAATTTTGCAGGTTGATACTGCTAGCCTGCATGGGGAAATGAAAAACATAATAACCACCTTGCTTGATTATGTGCCACATGACTGCTGATTTGTCTACTTTAACTTGCAGCACCAATTTCCTTCAGATAGGTTTGATTGCCTTCAGTGACAGTATCAGAGCAACCGATCCTTTTACACTGATATGCTTGTTCTTCTGAGAGTAATCCCATTTGTCCTGGCTCTTGAGGCCCTTTGAACTGGTACCCCCTGCCAGATTTGAGGCATTTATTGTCAGATTTGGGTAGGAAGGGACCTGTCTGATAGTCAAAAATATGTTTTGCCTGATTTGGATGGGCAACCACTTTGATACAGAATGGGAACCATCTCCTCCAAGACTGTTCATGTTGACTCCAGTTATTTCTGAAATACCACTGGAGCTTCCTCATGTGTAGTCTTACTAGAAATGCCATTAGGATAGTGAAAGACATGTAGCCTAATGCCCTCAAGAATTTCCTGGCCATCTCTAAGATCTTCAAGGGCATAAGTTGGAAGGATTCTGCCAAGAACTCCATTTGTCTTGAGGAAAGAACATCTTTTGGCAGCTTGAGTCTAATACAGTTCTCAAGGAAATCACTCTCTTGCACAATGTTATATTTATCTTGGGAAGATTGAAGGAAACCCCCAGTGTATGAAAGCAGACCATTGTAAATTCCAAAGCCCTATGTTCCCTTTCCTTTGTCTGAGTCTGAATTAGGCGGTCATCTCGGTTGGGGTAGAAATGAATTCCTCTGGATTTGCATGCTTGAACCAGGCACTTTTTAAGCATCCTATCAGCAGAAAACAAACCAAAGGTCAAAAATGTAAACTGTTAATGTGAACCCCTGATTAAAACATGAGAAAACATCTCTAGTCCATATGAATTGGAATATATAAATTGGCATCCTTGATATCCAAGGCAGTTATCAAATTGTGAGGGAACAGAAGTGGTAAGAAGTGTTGCACTATAAGGCTTTCAAATTTTGGGGCATGTAAGAAGGTATTTAACCTGGGCAGGTCTAATACAAGTCTCAATAGTCACTCCTTCTTGGGCAGTTTGAGTAACCTGGGTTATATTCCCTCCCCTTTGGAACATTCTCTGCCAGACCTTGTTTTAATAGGTCCTGTAAAAGGGATTACAAGATCTTATGGCACTGAAAGAATGAATGTTATCTTTGGCTTTATTTGAAAATACAGTCTTACTCACCTGTGGAACCCACTTGCCCACTGTGACCTTTTACTAGATTTGTTTTGGTTTGTTGACTGGGTAAACTCACTGTATACAACTGTCATAAGGTCATTAGAAGAAGCTATCACCAGTATCAAGGATGAAGGTCAGCATGAAGGATGAAAACTGACAAAGTTATTGATTGGTATACTTGTAGTGACAGATGCACCTCTCTCATTGGTTATTCATAGCATCATCATGAGTCAACATCAGCTAGAAAGCACATAACAGCAACAACAATTGTCTTTTTTTCATGTACAGACTGCTCCCAAAAACTTAGCATCTTCTAGCAATCATCTCCAATGTGTGATCACAACAAAAATTAAAGAAATAACAGCAACAGTAATGTATTTCAACCTACTGTTTTCATTACCACCCCCCCCCAAACTCTATTCTGCATAATTTAAAAATAATGGACACTAGATATATTTGTGGGAAGTTTGTACTATTGCCACTGCTCACAAACCTGCATGGTGTCCTGCTACTTCTTACAAAGTAAAAGTAATATCTGCAAAAGGAAAAGCATCACTGAAGACCAGATATTCTGCTCCTTCTTGTGTATCTAGTCAAATAACTAAAGATTGCTGAGTATGCTGTGAGTTTAGTTCATCATAACAACAAACATCAACTTCTTACTAAACATATTAACAGGAAATGGATCAGCTATCGACATTCTACTACCATATTAGCAGGAGGGAAGTAAAACAGTCATTCATTCATTCATTAATTCATTCATTCATTCATTCATTCATTCATTCATTCACTCATTCACGCATTCATTCTTCAAACCTGATTAAACCTATTAAGGGTTGTGGTATGCATCCCTGAAAATTATAAGTGAATAATCAAAGACAGATGAATGAATGAATGAATGAATGAATGAATGAATGAATGAATGAATTAGTGAAACATCTTTAAGGTCCACATTAAATGGGCTTGTGGACTGCATGCAGCTCATAGACCATAAGTCTCATATTTTTGCTAAACAGATTAAAAGAACTAGTGAAAATTCAAGCTGCTGTTTGTTTCACTTTGGCTACAACATATGTAAGGCATTTCATAGCTTTCCAAGTTGCCTTCTGTCTCTTTCATGAACAATAAAGGATTTAGATATATGTTCTCTATCCTGTCATTACTCCTTTCTTTCAGCATTCCTCATAGATAACAATTACTAAGTCATAAGCTTATGACTAATCCACAAACCAACCTACTTTGTTAACAAGTGAATAAATAATAAATAAATTAATAAGTAAAATGGGTCTATATCATATGAGCGAATCGCACAAATTGCAAATGCTCATAATGTCGAATGCACTGGACCTCAAAGTGCTTCTTCTAAGATCGCGGTACAGTGAAGAATGGGATATTTGCCCTTTCCTTACTGTAGTGCGATCTCATAGTTGGAATATATATTTAACGGGGGGTGTGGGGGGCACAGCCCTCCACAACAGAAAGTTTGAGGTCTGGTACATTCGATATTATGAGCATTCACAATTTATGCGATTCGTTCATATGATATAGACCCAGTAAAATAATTCAATGGTTTATACAATGTGAGAAAATACACATTATTTTACCATAAGAGAATTCAACTTTCTCCATGTTTCTATATATATATATATATATATATATATATATGACCTATGGCAAGGCAAACTATTAAGCAATGGCTCTCTACCTAGTAGTTTTATCAGCTTTCCATACAACAATGCAGGTTTATTAAGTTTATTAGGCAAAGTCAGTCAGTGTACCACAATTACCTTGCCAACACCCACCCTAATAAAACACATCCTGCCTGTAGGAGGGAAATGTATGCTGTTTGCAGGAGAGCAGTAAATGCTGATTAGACATGCCAAGAGGCAGCATAACAGAAGATGCTAATTTACCTTCCTGGCTCACAGGTGATGGTCACAGTTTCAACATAACTAGTGCATTTACATTTGTTGCTGCATGTTTGTCCTCCTGCTCCTCTGAACCATTTGAGCCACCAGTGGTTTACAGTTGTGATATGGACACAGGGACCATTTGGGGCCCCACCACTACATGTGTCTAGACCATGAAATGACTTATTGGGTAACCTTAGGGCCTACTACATACTATGAATGGTTTTAATATATTTAATTACAGCAGTATTGCAATTACTAGCATACATTTTATTTTATTTCAGAAAGGGCTAACCTTTATGCCAGCAGTCAAATTTGATTTGTTTGACTGCCTTACTGAACTTAAATTATGTACTAGAAAACTAAACTTGGCCCTTACTATGAACAACAAAGAAGCAAGGGAAATGTGAGATAATATTGCGAGAAAGAGCACATACAATCCTCCTTCCCATTTACTCTTACAATTCTATCCACAAGAAAAAAAAGTTATGTCTTACCATAACATTCAGTCTGTGATGTTGATCTTCATTCATTCATTACTGATGGGTTACCGATTCTGGAACCGAGCTGGCCAATATCAAGCTCACATCAGCTAAAAACTCTTGAGCCAAGGCCCTACCCAGAATACTCTGATCCCTGTTACCTCAGATCGAGTTTGCAAGTTGATAGATAAAAGTAGAGGCTACCTCTGGTCATAACAGACCTACAATAAAGGAGTACAGGAGATCAAACAGGAACCTCCGGATGGGGGACAGAGGGTGGGAAGTAATGAATGAATGAAGATCAACAACACAGATGGTATGTTATGGTAAGACATAACTTCTTTATCTGATGTAGTTAATCTTCGTTCATTCCTTACTGATGGGGCAGAGTCTCCAGCTACCTGTATCCCTGGGTGGCCATCATGGAAGGACATTCCTGAGTATCATGGAGCCAAAGGAAGCTCTACCTCTGGAGGCCAAGTCCAATTTGTAATGAAGAAAAAAGGTATGAGGTTTGGCCCAAGTTGCAGCTGAGCAAATATCATTGAGGGAAGCCTTAGCATGGAAAGCTGATGAAGTTGCCATAGATCTTGTAGAATGAGCTTTCACTCTATGAGGCAAGGTGAGATTGTTTTTGTTGTAGATAAAGGTAATACAGTTTCTCAACCATGAAGCCAATGTCACTTTTGATACAGGATGATCTTGTCTAGGTCCAGAAAAAGCCAGAAACAGTTGGTCTGATTTATGGGTAGATTTTGTTCTGTCCAGATAAAATCGTATTTGCCTTTGAATATCCAGGGAGTGCAGGCAATACTCTCCCTTGTTAGAATGGTTAGGAAAGAACACTGGAAGGTCAATAGATTGGTTGATAGACCGCTCTGACACCACTTTTGGTAAAAAGGAAGAATTAGTTTTCAGTGATGCCCTATCCTTATGGAAGATAAGATAGGGAGGTTTGATGCATAAGGCTTGAAGTTCTGACAAGTGTCTAGCTGATGTGATGGCAATCAGAAACAAAGTTTTCCAAGAGAGATATTTTTCATCACATGAAGATGCAGGTTCAAAGGGGGGAGCTGTTAGAGCTTTCAGAACCAATGCCAAATCCCAAGGTTGCATTAGTTTTCTAAAGGGAGGTTTTAGGTGGATAACCCCTTTCAAGAAAGTTTTGCAGCGTCTGTGTGACATAAGTGAAGAATCTTCAAACCAATGTGGAAATCTGAGATGTAATGTACACGAATAGTAGAGGCAGACACCCCAGAGTGAAAAAGATGTGATAAGTAATCTGGTACCACCGAAACTGGGGCTGACAAGGAGTCTAATTGTTTAGTTGCTGCCCATAGAGAGAACCTTTTCCATTTGTTAAGATAGATTAGTCTGGTGGACAATTTATGAGATGCAATAAGAATATTGTGGACAGGGGATGAGAGGTTTTTATGCCTGGCAATCACTGGAAGTGGAGAAACCAAGCTGTCAGTTTCAGGGTTGTTAGATTGGGGTGAATCAGACCTTGTGGATGGGAGATCAATGCTGGGGATTGACTGAGGATCCACAGTTGATCTAGCAGGTGAGGCCAGAGGAAGGGAAACCAGACTTGCCGAGGCCAATATGGAGCAATGAGGATCACTTTGCTCTTCAACTCTCGTGCTTTCTTCAGAAACTGGGAGATGAGGGGAAGAGGAGGATAAGCATAAAGTAGACCCAAGGGCCAAGCGTGGACTAGAGCGCGTCTTGGTGACTGTCCCCGAGGGGGGATTAGGGCAAAATAGTTGCTGCACTTGTAGTTGGTTGGGGAGGCAAACAGGTCACAGCAAGGCTGTCCCCAGCGATTGAAGATTTTTGCCGCTATCATAGGATTGAGGAACAGAATGCACCTGCTCAATTTGTCCACTATCATGTTGGAGCTCCCGGGAATGTGCGTTGCAATTAGAAAATGGTTGGAAGCTATCACCCATTGCCATATTCTCAAGGCCTCTCGACATAATGGGTAATATCTGGTGCCCCCTTGTTTGCTGATATACCGGGCCACTGACATGTTGTCTGATTGGACCTCAATAGACCCTGATGGAATGATGGAATTAAATGCTTGCAATGCTAGTAGCACCACCCTCAGTTCCAGGACATTCTCCGACCAGGTGCCTTAGATTGAGTTTCCCTGATATAACCCCCCTAACCCCATCAGGGAGGCATCCATGGTCACCATGGCTATCAGTTGATGGGGGTTGAAGGAGTGAGACCATTGTTGGGGATTCTGAGACATCCACCAGAGTAAATCTTGCTTGCATCTCTGAGTTTCAGTTATCTGAAAAGGCAAAGGATGTTGTACAGGGTACCACTGAGTGAGAAGTAGCCACTGAAGGAGCCTCATGTGGAATCTGGCTAGAGAAACAATGGTGATTGAGGATGCCACTGACCCCAAGAGTTGGAGTATAGATAAAGCAGGAGATATGTGGTGACAGAGCAGCGGTTGAACCTTTTGCCTTATTCTCTGAAGCCTGTGGTCTGGAAGGGATGCTGTGAAATTTCTCATGTCCAACAGTACCCCTATAAATTCCAAAGACTGAGTTGGGGTCATGTTGGATTTTTCCCAGTTTATAGTGATTCCCAGGCTTTGAGCTGTTAGGAGAGTGTAGTGCAGGGCTTTTTCCGATAGACGCTTGGTGGGGTGGTGAGGAGCAAGTCATTTAGATATGGAAACTCCTGGAATCCTTGAAGTTACAAGTGAGCAATAACCATTGCCATGCATTTGGTGAACACTCTGGGGGCTGCAGAGAGACCAAAGGGCAGAGCTCAAAATTGGTAGTGACTGGCTCCTATCCAGTAGTAGAGGTATCTTCTTGAGGGCTTGTTTATTTTTATGTGGTAATACGCATCTTGAAGATCTACACAGCACATCCAATGATCCTCTTCCAGAAGAGGAAGGATAGACTGAACCGTGACCATCCGGAATTTCTCTGTTTTTACAAATTTGTTCAGTATGCTGAGATCCAGAATTGGTCTCCAGTCCCCTGTCTTTTTTGGCACTAAAAAGAACCTTGAGTAAAAACCAGATCCTATCTGGTCTGGGGGGACCATCTGGATGACTCTTTTTTGCAGCAGCTTTTGGATTTCATGTGCTGCTGCTTCCCTTTGACTGGGTGGAATGTCAAGTAATACTCTGGATGAGATTTGACAAAGATGGAAGGGGATGCAATAGCCTCTGGATATTATCCATTGTACCCAAGAGTCAGTGGTTATATTTTGCCAGGCAGTGGGGTACAAGGAACAATGACCCCTGACTGCTTCCAGAGGTGAGCAGTTGGGCAACACTTCAGGAGCGCTGATAGAGTTAACCAGAGAAGGATTCTCTTGAACCCCAGTTTCATGGACCTCCTCTGCCCCGAAAGGGGCATCTTCCATTGGAGTTTCCCCCTCTGCCTCTAGGGGAGAACTCGGCATGTGCATCCCAGAAAGAGCCCTGTAATTTCCTGTGCCACATTTTCCAGCTCCTCTGATGTCTGGAGTAGAATCGCTGAGAGTGGAGTGTCTGACAACAATAGCAGACAGGGTCTTGCCATCTTGTTCACACCTTGCCAGCATATCTTTCACTTTAGGGCCAAACAAAGAAGCAGCCTTGATGGGGGCATTCATGAAGGAAGCCTTAAAGGAGTCTGCAAAGTCACAAAGATGCATCTAGGCATGTTGTTTGGTGTCTATACCCACGCCTGCCCATCTAGCCTCCCCTTCCATTGTGTGAGAAATAAGACACATGGAAGAGTTGGAAATGGACTCTAGGGTGGCTATCTGAGAAACCACATTGTCACGGACCTCATCAGAAACAGCTTCTGCCAAGGTTTCAGAGAACATATCGATAAGATCCCTCTGAAGCCTGGTAAAGTGTACCAAATAGTTCAAAGACCTTACGGCGAATGTTGATGAGCAAACACACACTTCCCTAGTCTGTCAATCACCCGGGACTCCTTGTTGGGCAGATGGAGAGTTTGGCTCTCTTCTGCCAAATCCTTCTTAGTTGCAGCTGCCAGCACCATAGCATCTACTGGAAGACCTTGTGACCAATGTGGATGCTCAGCTGGGGGTGCTAATATTTTATCTCTTCTCCTTGGTATCACTTCCAAGGTGTCAGGAGCCTTCCATATGAGTTAGACGAGCTCACTGGCAGCCGGGGTGACCCAGGAGGTAGGGGGGCAGACATAAAAAGCCTGCAAGAATACGGATTCCTCAGAGGAAGGATTAGAGGACTTCCAGTCACCCCTCTGTCTAAGGATCTTGAGGATGTCATCAAAGGACACCTCATCAGAGGGTGACCGTGAGGACCTTTCCCATTATTCAAAATCCATATCTTCAGTCAATGACTCCCCAGTGGAGTCCATGTGCTTCCTCTTGCACAACACTTTGCGGGGTACTTCTTCAGTGGGAGGCTCTGGGGTAGACTGCAAAGAGAGGGTCTCGTAAGGAGGAGAAACCTGAGGCCCTTGTGCCCAATGTCCAGTGGTTGTGGTTTGTGACAGTTGTGGCACAGAGGGAGGAGAGGACTCCGACATGTGGGATTTGCCATTGGAGGCAAGTGCCCTTTCCATGGCCTAGAAGGCCGGCCCGCCCAAGGAGGGATGGGAGCCCCGAATCGAGCACGACAACCTCAGAACAGGGGGGGGGGTCATATCCCACATCGATGAGCCCACCCCCAGACCAGGAGTCTCAAGAGGACCGTGAACCATGAGAGAGAGAGAGAATCCCTGAAGTGTGCCATAAAAAAAATTGGCATGGAACCAGGAATGCCCTCCCCCACAGCACAGCCACTGGCCTGAGAAGAGCTCAATACCCAGTGCATCGAGGGCCACAAGGACGACTCCTGTTCCAAAGTGAGATCCACTATTAGAGTTGGAGGAAGAGAAGCTGCTGTTGGAGTAATAGGCTTTGAAACTTGTGTAGAGGTCAAAGTAGGAGTGTACATTGGAGTTTGAGGAGATATGTTGTACAGGGTACCACTGAGTGAGAAGTAGCCACTGAAGGAGCCTCATGTGGAATCTGGCTAGAGAAACAATGGTGATTGAGGATGCCACTGACCCCAAGAGTTGGAGTATAGATAAAGCAGGAGATATGTGGTGACAGAGCAGCGGTTGAACCTTTTGCCTTATTCTCTGAAGCCTGTGGTCTGGAAGGGATGCTGTGAAATTTCTCATGTCCAACAGTACCCCTATAAATTCCAAAGACTGAGTTGGGGTCATGTTGGATTTTTCCCAGTTTATAGTGATTCCCAGGCTTTGAGCTGTTAGGAGAGTGTAGTGCAGGGCTTTTTCCGATAGACGCTTGGTGGGGGTGGTGAGGAGCAAGTCATTTAGATATGGAAACTCCTGGAATCCTTGAAGTTACAAGTGAGCAATAACCATTGCCATGCATTTGGTGAACACTCTGGGGGCTGCAGAGAGACCAAAGGGCAGAGCTCAAAATTGGTAGTGACTGGCTCCTATCCAGTAGTAGAGGTATCTTCTTGAGGGCTTGTTTATTTTTATGTGGTAATACGCATCTTGAAGATCTACACAGCACATCCAATGATCCTCTTCCAGAAGAGGAAGGATAGACTGAACCGTGACCATCCGGAATTTCTCTGTTTTTACAAATTTGTTCAGTATGCTGAGATCCAGAATTGGTCTCCAGTCCCCTGTCTTTTTTGGCACTAAAAAGAACCTTGAGTAAAAACCAGATCCTATCTGGTCTGGGGGGACCATCTGGATGACTCTTTTTTGCAGCAGCTTTTGGATTTCATGTGCTGCTGCTTCCCTTTGACTGGGTGGAATGTCAAGTAATACTCTGGATGAGATTTGACAAAGATGGAAGGGGATGCAATAGCCTCTGGATATTATCCATTGTACCCAAGAGTCAGTGGTTATATTTTGCCAGGCAGTGGGGTACAAGGAACAATGACCCCTGACTGCTTCCAGAGGTGAGCAGTTGGGCAACACTTCAGGAGCGCTGATAGAGTTAACCAGAGAAGGATTCTCTTGAACCCCAGTTTCATGGACCTCCTCTGCCCCGAAAGGGGCATCTTCCATTGGAGTTTCCCCCTCTGCCTCTAGGGGAGAACTCGGCATGTGCATCCCAGAAAGAGCCCTGTAATTTCCTGTGCCACATTTTCCAGCTCCTCTGATGTCTGGAGTAGAATCGCTGAGAGTGGAGTGTCTGACAACAATAGCAGACAGGGTCTTGCCATCTTGTTCACACCTTGCCAGCATATCTTTCACTTTAGGGCCAAACAAAGAAGCAGCCTTGATGGGGCATTCATGAAGGAAGCCTTAAAGGAGACTGCAAAGTCACAAAGATGCATCTAGGCATGTTGTTTGGTGTCTATACCCACGCCTGCCCATCTAGCCTCCCTTCCATTGTGTGAGAAATAAGACACATGGAAGAGTTGGAAATGGACTCTAGGGTGGCTATCTGAGAAACCACATTGTCACGGACCTCATCAGAAACAGCTTCTGCCAAGGTTTCAGAGAACATATCGATAAGATCCCTCTGAAGCCTGGTAAAGTGTACCAAATAGTTCAAAGACCTTACGGCGAATGTTGATGAGCAAACACACACTTCCCTAGTCTGTCAATCACCCGGGACTCCTTGTTGGGCAGATGGAGAGTTTGGCTCTCTTCTGCCAAATCCTTCTTAGTTGCAGCTGCCAGCACCATAGCATCTACTGGAAGACCTTGTGACCAATGTGGATGCTCAGCTGGGGGTGCTAATATTTTATCTCTTCTCCTTGGTATCACTTCCAAGGTGTCAGGAGCCTTCCATATGAGTTAGACGAGCTCACTGGCAGCCGGGGTGACCCAGGAGGTAGGGGGGCAGACATAAAAAGCCTGCAAGAATACGGATTCCTCAGAGGAAGGATTAGAGGACTTCCAGTCACCCCTCTGTCTAAGGATCTTGAGGATGTCATCAAAGGACACCTCATCAGAGGGTGACCGTGAGGACCTTTCCCATTATTCAAAATCCATATCTTCAGTCAATGACTCCCCAGTGGAGTCCATGTGCTTCCTCTTGCACAACACTTTGCGGGGTAATTCCTCAGTGGGAGGCTCTGGGGTAGACTGCAAAGAGAGGGTCTCGTAAGGAGGAGAAACCTGAGGCCCTTGTGCCCAATGTCCAGTGGTTGTGGTTTGTGACAGTTGTGGCACAGAGGGAGGAGAGGACTCCGACATGTGGGATTTGCCATTGGAGGCAAGTGCCCTTTCCATGGCCTAGAAGGCCGGCCCGCCCAAGGAGGGATGGGAGCCCCGAATCGAGCACGACAACCTCAGAACAGGGGGGGGGGTCATATCCCACATCGATGAGCCCACCCCCAGACCAGGAGTCTCAAGAGGACCGTGAACCATGAGAGAGAGAGAGAATCCCTGAAGTGTGCCATAAAAAAAATTGGCATGGAACCAGGAATGCCCTCCCCCACAGCACAGCCACTGGCCTGAGAAGAGCTCAATACCCAGTGCATCGAGGGCCACAAGGACGACTCCTGTTCCAAAGTGAGATCCACTATTAGAGTTGGAGGAAGAGAAGCTGCTGTTGGAGTAATAGGCTTTGAAACTTGTGTAGAGGTCAAAGTAGGAGTGTACATTGGAGTTTGAGGAGATATACATTCAACTGAAGGAGGGAACGTGGACTTCAACAGGTGAGAGAGAGACCTCTGGCCACAAGTAACTGGTCAACAAGCCGCAACACATCTTGTTCAGAGAAACTCTTGGTTGACCTCATGGAGAAAGCTGATGGCGATTCTGGCCTTTCTAGAAAAGGACTATATTGACTGCCAGCAAATGGATCCAATGAAGGAGAATACTTGGTCCTTGCTAATTCAATAGGTGCAGAGCCCGGAACTGAGGGGACGTCTACACTGAAGAAAATGGTGCAGAAGTAGCCTGCACCAACGACGTCAGCACCACAGTAGTTGAAGATGTCTGCATCGTAAAGGCAAAAGTCTGCCCTGATGGGTATGGTGCTGTCAAGGAAAGTGTCAGTACCGGTAATAAAGACGGTGCTGAGAAGGACTGCACCAAAGCATGAGTTTGTGCTGAAAATGTCTGTGCCATAGAGTATAGAAGAGTCATACTCAGAGTCGAGGGGGATTGTACCAACGGTGCTGAAGGTGACTGTACCTGCATGGACGGTGCCGGCAAGTGCTGTGATGGAACTGTTGGAGCCGTAGTTGTCTGCACCGGGAACTCCAGAGCCGGTATCGATAAGGAAGACATGGCTGGAGGCAGAATGATTTGGGGTGGTGCCAAGCCTAGAGCCGACAGGGTCACAGGTGGCAGCGCCGAAGTAGTAATCAATTTCACCTTCTTATGAGTCGACTCCCTATGATCTCCAGAGGAAGAAGAGGGGAGCGACTTTGATGATGAAGAGGAAGAACACCTCTTACAGGGTTTAACAGGAGGGGGTGAGCCCTCTGACCCAGAAATAGCCTCAGAGAAAGGAGACTTGAGAAGATCTTTCAAAATTACCTTATTCTTCCTCTCGTTAAGAGTCCTGGTAGAAAAATTTTTACAAATCCCAAATGGGGGATCCACAGTAAGGTGGGACACATTCAGACAGTAGACACATAAATCACGGCCATCGGAAACCAGTAACTTACGGCCACAATCCTTACACTGCTTGAAACCAATGCTACTTTTCTTATCTGACATAATGATGTGGAGAAAAAGAACAATACCAAAAGGAAGAAGAAAGGCTACCCAAAAGGGTAAGGAGAGAAAGGAAGGATTACCAACGATGGTAATGAAGGATTACCTCAAAGGTAAGAAAAAGGGGTAGGAAAATATTAGTATAAGCTATTGAAATATTTAAAGTAAGAACAATGTATAAAACTTTCAAAAATTAGACACTTAGCTGAGAGAGTGGCTTGACATGGCTGTACAGCAACACGGCAAATGAGATCTGAGGTAACAGGGAGCATAGCATTCTGGGTAGGACCTTGGCTCGAGAGTTTTTGGCTGATGCAAGCTTTGAAACTGGTTAATGAATTGAGATCTGAAGTTAGGATGGGTAGGCATAGCAGATTTGAGGTTCTGCTATGGGAAAATCTCATGAATATCAACAACAAAGAGTGGGCACTACTCTAGCAGACAACAGTTAATTTAATTCAGATTTTGTTGTAGAGTTATAAAGTTATGAAAATGGTAAAAAATGGGGTATTTTTGCTTTCACTGAGGATGTTTTAAACCCCCTGGGTTTTAACTTGAAAAACAGTTTTGAAACTAAGAAGAGCTTATCAAATTTAGGTTTACATATGATGTCAGGGTATCAAATGAATAAATGTGGGTACTGCAATTAATGCAACCACATTATGGAGTGGAATATTGTTAGGATATTTGAGACTAACATCATGTTGGCTAAAAATGTTAATTGTTTGCCCAAAGGGGTAGTCTATATCAGTATATGTACTGAAAGTGATATCTTGAATGTGGAGAAAACTGAAAGACAACTAAATTGGAGGAGTTTATGAACATTAGAAAGTGTAATGACAATAATGCTCTTTATAATCATGTTAAATCATCCTCAAATCATAACAGTTTTAAGTTTCCCATCTTAGAATAGGTCCCCATTAATCCACATGGTGGACCGTAGAAGACTATTGTTGAACACAGGGAACGTCAGTGGCAATTAAGGTTAAATGCTGATAAACTAGCTGGGGTTGAAGGATAACATCTCAATTACCAATGTTTTAAAGTTGAGAGCTACCAAACTTTGACTTTTCTTTACAAACAAGTTTTTTTTTACTTAAAAAGAGTGTTTTATGGACTTTATTAATACATTTTACTTTATTTTATTATGTGTGCCTCCCACTTTTATTATTACCACCTTTGATTCATTTTCTAGGATGTGAGTACTTTTTTGATACTACTGTTTTATGAATTGAAACATTTTATAACTTTTTAAAAAATTCAACGATTTTACATATTTATATATACTTTTTTTAATTTGGATTATGATATTGGTTTGTAATATCTTTGTTAGATTCATTCTCTATACGTGTCACTTTAAGGGTTTTTATTAATGTACAATGAATTTTTATATTTGATTGGGCGGCAGATTGATCATATGACTGTTTTTTGTCTTATTTAATCCACAATTACATTGTGTTTATTTAATTCTGATGAAGTCCTAACCTTTTAAGAATGAAAGCACTTAATTTACATTCTGTGTTAATAATAAAAGTCTATATTTTATTACAACTGAGGTTTCCACTCATTTTATGGCATGCTGTGGTTAGCAGATTATCATTATTATTATTTTTTTTTGGTGTGGACATCCTACAGGTAGTCAATGGGGTGCTCCTTAAAGAACTCACAGGATCACCTTGCCCATACCATTCTAGCAAACAAGGGGCGGGCATGCAATAACTCAGCATTGAGCAAGTCACTCATTTCAGGATGACATAATCCATAGGCAGCCCCAACTTCTATGCAAGCAGATGCCTTCCTTTAGGTATGCAGTCTCTAACAATTAGTCAGGACTGGATGAGTATCCTAGAAGCATTCCTTTCTTCCTCACCTCCCAGGGATTGGCAAGTGGCAGGTAAACAAGCATGCATTATACCTTGCTGTAAATGAGTACACTTGTTAGCTAGTTGAAAGGAATTACTGTCTTCAGAATTTTTGGAATCTAGTTAGAAATCATCCATTCAGCATAGAAAGATCACTGAAAGGTGTTGTCAGTGTAACAGATGTAGTGCTGTCATACAGGAGAAACACTGTTTTTACTAAAGACCTCAGTCCAGACAACAACATGATATTTATTTGTTTAATGCCAGTCAAAAATCTAGCATAATTTTCTGAACCTAAAGATGGAAACTGTAACACATCAGGGCAATCAAACTAGTTCTTGAAAGTGTCTGTCTACAATCCTTGCCCTGCAGAGTCTGTCTATAAACCAAGGCTTGCACGTTTTTTTTTTTATCCCTGTATCCTTTATTTAATCTCAGCACATCATGACATAATTATGATTGATAAGTGACAGTATATGTTCTACTTTTTGCAAATTTCCATTATGTACTTGTTTCACTGAATATGATGCCAAACGTCAATGTTATAGTCTTAGCAACTCAAGTCCTTAACAGTAGGTCACCAGGGAGTACCTCATCTCCAAAACAAGTTTGCCCACTCAGCTGTCCAGTTCCTTCATAATGATAGCCACAGAGTTTGAGGACCTAATATTAAATGTATAAGAGTCCCATTGTTTACGTCCCCTCTACAGATAAAACTGTTAGCTTTAGTTGAAGAAGACACTACAGGTAACTTAACTAAATAATTTTTGGCCCTTGTACTTACACAGTTCAGTGAATGCAATCTCATAGGCTCATGTGTAATTATCATAATTTTAGCACTTGAATACCATAATAGTGTCACCCCTTAATAGTTTGTATGCCACAGTGAACAGATTTATTGTCTTAATCTAACTTTGTAATCAAATCCACAAAGACCAGAAATTGACCTTGTAAAAGTTCTATGGATTCTCTCCCACTACTGAATATAGGTTCTATTGTATATGCAGAAGCTGCCTCATTCAATATTCAATATCAGACCTAATAAGAGCAATATACAAAGTAACCAATGCCTTGCTGGCTTGGGGTACCTGTAGTTGGATTTCACAAAGTGTAGTACATTTCTTAGGGCTGAACACAGCCTTTTGATTTACAGACCACTTACATAAACTGTCCACGCATTTCTGCAAGGTACTGTGGTCAGCTACACAATATATAATCCCTCAAGTGTTTATCTATTCTATACATAGACATCTTATCCAGCATTCCCATACTTTGCAATACCCCTTGTTATACTTCTGGACATATTTTGAGTCTTGCACTTACTCTGTTCTCTTTCCTAACCCTGTACTTCATTTGTCAATCATTCCATAGCATTTGAAATGATATGCTTCACTACCCATTGTATTTCATCTCTAGTTTGGTACAGTGTTTGCCAAAACTAAGCTCAGTTCTGATTACTGCTCATCATCCTTGAACCTAGACTTGCAGATTAAATGTAAACCTTGACCTAATCTTGGAATGCATTTACTACCATCCAGCTTAGCCCTGCTTACATTAACCCTAGCCCTGCAGTTCTTAAGCACAGCCATTCAGTGTTTGCTTGCCCTACGCTCAGCCGTGCAATGTGTTTGCTTATCCCAAACCTGGCCCTGCAGTGTTTGATTGCCCTAATCCAATGCCTGCATAGGGTTTGCTACTTAATACCTGGTCCTGAACATAGTTTGTCGGTCTTATGCTACCTTAATATATCCGAAGCCTAATACTGCATGCTGGAAAGCAGTGAAAAATATTTGCAGAACCATGAATGCACACCCAGTGGTAACAGTCAAGGGTCACATGGTTCAGATCATGCCTACTAACTCACTGCATTGTCACAAACCCTACTTAACCTTTGGATTATCCTCTTCTTACATACATTGTGTTTCTCCTTGCAAAACATATTATCACTACATTCCCTTAGGTATTAGCATTTCCCAATCTGACTTATTCTTAGGATAATCATTGCAACTCTTAGAATTATTCTTGATAAATGTGTAACTATTTCATCTATTTGCTGACATGCAGTACTAGCTATTCTGACACTCTTGAGTGTAGAACATTTCTATGTAGGCATTACTTATTCTGCAGCATATGCCTCGTAGGTGCATATTTATGTCTAATAACATTATATTCTCTAAGTGAACAGTTTTTTCAAGTCGTAATCTGAAGATAACAAATACTTGGAAATAATGCAGATTCAGAGATACCAGGCAGTGTGTTATTTCCAATCCTTATATGCTCTCTTACTCCTTATTCCCTGGAAATGAAGAATAGTCCTGCAGCTGCTTTCACTAGATAAGTGTACTCAGGCTCAGATATGCTCAGAGTTTAGAGTGTCTAGACTGTATATGGGTGTTTTCATGTCCAGAAGAGATGCAGGTGGTAAGATCAGAGGACTACTTATATTATAAAATAAAATCAATAAATAACAAAACAAATCAGAATCCCACATCAGCCATTGAAGAAATCTGCTGAAATAAACATGAAAAGAAATAAAATGGACATCAGAAAAGGTTATCAATCCAATTAGCTAATTGCAAACAAAACTCTATTTTTATTAAAACAGCTGCAGAATTTCTCATCTAACCAACTGCTGCAGGTAACATAAGTAGATGGAATAAATACTATCTGCCATTCAAAACCTGCACAGTGTAGTACTTCACACAGCTATATGAAATACTGTTTGTTAAGAAGGGCCAATGCTGGGTCAGCCAAATACAAATGAGCATCCAAATACCAGCAAAAGCTAAAATAAGCCACATCAGCACAGAAGGGCATCACTTATGCTCTCTACATATCATCTAAAGTTCATAAGCTAATTAATGCTATGTAACAACATATAGAAATACTACTGCACAATAAAATCAAATGTAGATGAACGAAGGTGGCCAGATACTGAAAAGTCAGTTACTTGATGTTGCATAACACTAAGAATAAAATAATAATCGGAAATAACTTATTAACTTAATTTTCTTTTATGAAGGTATGACACACAAGACCATAAAATCTTGCTACAGCGAAATGTTATTGAAACAGATTTTTTTCTTTCACATTTGTTAATCAGGTTATTCACTGAGCACACATATCCTTTTTTGGGACAACCTGGGAGTGCATTCTGGGTAATAGACTTGGTGAGAGTCACACTTTATGCAACTGTTGATGGAAAGAATCAAACTCTGTACCTGGGGTACAGCAAGCAGCTTCTTAACAGGTCAAGCCTTATTTCTATGCTAACTGCCAGACGTAAGTGATTAATTATGGCAAATACTACAACTGTACATACTATACAACTATAAACACCAAATGCACAAGTCATGGGGAAATGTCTAGTTTAAAGATATTGTTGCACTCCAGATGTCATTGTGAGGCATAAGCCAGAGAAAAGTTCCTTTACAAGTGTCTGAAAGAGAGGTAATCCCTGTATAATGCACACCTCTGATGGCATTAGTGTGTTTAGAAAACATCCATTTATATTTTATGTATATTAAAGTCAGGTTTTAAGAAAATAATTTATTTAATAGACTATACTGATGTAAAATTGTCTTTCTATGAATGCTAATCTATGAAAATATTCATGGTGGCACAATAAAAAAATATTAAAGAAATTGATGTACGTCGTTTCAGAAACTTGCTGCAAAATTTGATTTTCTTTTGTAATTCTGAGATCCATGGCTGTGAATCTCAGAATAACAGAAAAAAACTGAGCAAAACTAGAAAACAGTGAATGTTGAATCTCATTTTTCTTTAAAGTTGTTTTTTTGGAAGAAGACATACTCCCTGCAATCCCCACCTTCACCACTTGGATATACTAACTACAAGATCACCACACCTCAAAGAAAAGAGACTATTTCAAGATACAGCAGTCTTGGAATTCATACATGTAGCATCTATTTTCTCACACCCAGGTTTGCTGTTCTAGAACTCTCAGAATTTAAAACATTCTGCCAATATATAAAAAAAGTTATGTACTTACCATAGCATTCCATCTGTGTTGCTGATCTTCATTTATCCTTGATGTTTGGGACTCGGTTCCGATTCTTAAAACTGGGTCGGACGTTATAACAACTCGTGCAAGCCAAAAGCTCTTGAGTTAAATCTCTCTCCATAATACCCCTCTCCAGATTACCTCAAATCAAGTTTGCAGCTATACAGTAAGACAGAAGAATAGCTATATAGACTTGAAGAAGATATGTCTAAGGTCATACCTGATAAAATAACCAGGACAAGCATCTGATCTTCCAAAGAGTCTGCAGGAGGGGGAAGGAAGGTGGGGTGTCAAGAATAAATGAAGATCGACAACACAGGTAGAATGTTTTGGTATGTGCATAACTTCTTTATCTGATATTGTCAATCTTCATTTATCTTTGACGTTTGGGACAGAGTCCCCAGCTACTTTGTACATTGGGAGGCCTTATGGAAGGATATTCCTGAGAACAATATGGCCAATGGATGCTCTTCCCTTGAAGACCAGATCCAATTTGTAATGAGTGATAAAGGTATGAGTAGTAGCCCAAGTTGCTGTTGTGCATATTTCATCCATGGAAGCCTTGGAATAGAAAACAGCAGACATGGCTATTGCCCTAGTGCAATGCGCTCTCACTGGTGTCAGTAATTGGAAATTCTTTGTTTTATAGATGAAAGTAATGCAGTCTCTTAACCACTTTGACAAGGTGACTTTTGAAACAGATTTTCCCCATAGGAGGACTGGAGAAACAGACAAATAATTGGTCCACTTTTCTAAATTATTTAGTTCTGCTGAGATAGAAACACAATTGCCTGTGAACATCCAGCAAATGCAAACAATATTCGCCTTTGTTAGAAAAATTTTGGAAGAAAAAAGGTAAGTCAATAGATTGATTAGTATTTGTTTTTGAGACCACCTTTGGGAGAAATGATGGGGTGGTTCTTAGAGAAATCCTATCCTTATGAAAAATGAAATATGGAGGTTTTTGAAGATAGTGCTTGCATTTCGGAAATTCTTCTGGCGGAGGTAATGGCTAATAGAAAAATCATCTTCCATGAAAGAAACTTTAAGTCACAGGAAGCCGCTGGTTCAAAGGAGAAAATGATCAAAGACTGGAGAACCATAGTCAGATCCCAAGGAACTGGAGGATCCATATAAGGTGGTTTCAACCATAAGGTTCCTTTCATAAACACTTTACACAATCTATGAGAGATTAGAGGGTGATCTTCAAAGCCATTGTGGAAATTGGAAATAGCAGCTAGTTGGACCTTAACAGTAGAAGCAGAGGCTCCTTGTGTGAAAAGCTAAAAATTCTAATACCTTTCAACTGGTGCTAAGAAAGGATTAAGACTATTATTGTGCACCCAAAAGGAAATTTTTTTCCACTTGCTGTGGTAAAGTTTCCTGGTGGAAGGTTTATGACAAGTCAATATAATTTTTTGGACTGGAGATGATAAATTTTTCTGTCTGGCAATCAACAGAATTGGAAGAACCAAGACATAATCTTGAGGGTGTGAATATTGGGGTGCACCAGTACTTGTGGATGAGACAGAAGATATAGAACTGGGTCCAGAGTCCATGGAAGGTGAATTAGATGAGGCCACAGAAAGGGGAACCAGACTTGACGAGGCTAGAAGGGGGGCAATGAGGATCACTTTTCTCTTCAACCTGGTGGCTTTCTTTAAGAAGAGGGGAATTAGTGGAAAGGGGGAAGGCATAGAGTAGTCCCGAGGGCCAATTGTGAAAGAGTGTCTCTCGGGGACTCACCCTGAGGTGGGATTAGGGCAAAGTAGCTGCTGCACTTGTTGTTCAGGGGCGAGGCAAAAATGTCACAGCAAGGCTGGCCCTAGTGACAGAAAATCTCCTTCACCACTCTGGGATTGAGAGACCACTTGTGAGACAGGAGACTGCATCTGTTCAGTTTGTCTGCTATCACATTTGAGCTCCCTGGGATGTGCATTGCTATCAGAAAACGGTTGGAGAATATCGCCCATTGCCACACTCTGAGAGCTTCTTGACACAGGTGGTAAGGCTACTGACATGTTGTCTGACTGAATTGCAATTGTTCCTAGTGGGCGGGCAGTTTGGATGGCTTGCATTGCTAAGAACACTGCCCTCAGTCCCACAACACTGATATGCAGATTGGCCTCCATCGAGAACCAAGTGCCTTGGACTGTTCTTCCCATGTAATGCCCCCATCCCCATCTGGGAGGCATCCATGGTCACTATGGCCTTGGGTTGAGGTGGAATGAAGAGACGGCCTAATAGAATTTCCTCAGATTCCATCCACCAGGATAAGTAGCAACTGGTGATTAAAATGGAATGAGTCACTGGATGGGTCAGGATGGAACACTGGCATGCCAAAAGCCACTGTAGTAGTCTTATGTGAAATGTCATTGGCGGAACTAAGGTAATGGCAGCTGAAATGGACCCTAAGGGTTGAAGGACTAAGAGTGCAGGTACCTTGTTGTTGGAGAGAATGGTTTGTACTTGGGATCTTATCTTGTATAGCCTGTGTAGAGGAAGGAAAGCTGTACAAGTGGTGGTATTTAGACAGGCTCCTATGATCTCTAGATCTTGAGTCAGACTTAGTTATGATTTTGTGTGGAATGCCCAGGTGAGCAAACAGATGAAGAACAAAGTCTGTTGCTTGAAGCAGTAGAGGCCAGGTGGGAGCAGTGATGAGTCAGTTGTATAGATATGGAAACACCCGGAATCTGTGCAGTCTCAAGTGAACTGTGACTGCTGCAAAACACTTGGTGAACACCCTGGGGGCTGTGATGATGCCAAAGGGCAGCAGTCTGAACTGAAAATGACTAGCTCCTAGCCAAAAGTGGAGAAAACTTCTGGAGTGCTTGTCCATTTTGATGTGATAATAGACATCCTGAAGATCAATAGAGCATATCCAATCATCTTCCTCTAAGAAGGGAAGGATAGACTGTACTGTGACCATCCAGAATTTTGTTTGCTGAACAAACTTATTCAGAAAGCTGAGGTCCAAAATTGGTCTCAAGTCCCCTGTCTTTTTTGGCACCAAAAAGAACCTTGAGTATGATTTAAAATGTCAAGCCTTTCTGTGTTGGAGGGAAGCCTTCTAGCTTAATTTTGTTTCTTAGAACTAGCCAGTTTTTTGTTTCAGCACTTGTTCAAAATTTATTGTAAGCACTAAATAAGCTACAAATTATTACAACACTCAACTTTCCTCACTGTCTAGAGGAAAACAGTTTCTAGTACTTAACAAATAAGCACCTATCCAGGCATGTCTAAGGGTCAGCCCCTGGTGTTTTCTCCTGTCTACCTGATGAATCTGGGCATCTTGGGGCAATGCAGTAATTGCCTCATGTACATAGACAAACCTCTCCTCCTACCACCCAACACTACAACCTGTGAGAGATGCACTTACATAGCCAAACTGGAAGCAAAGTTCTCTTCACCCAAGACTGGACGAGGAGAAGGTAAACACTTGCACCACACCACACTCAGCACGTAGTCCCTCAAAACCTACACCACCAAAACACACACATAGAAACACAAAACACACACCTACATTCGCGGAGGCTCTCAGTAAAAACCTGCCCAAGCAACAGAGACCTCCAAAGCAGAAACACAAGCAAACCTCCACCCCCCAACACAACCCAAATGACACACAGCCCACAAACTCAGTGTGCCACTCAACCACAGCCCATAAGGCATAACAACGTACCCAACACTCTAGTCATAGGTGACTCTATAGTCAGGCACACTGATGTTCCACTCACCAGGCTAAACAAGGAGAAAGTTACTGTCAGCTGCCTGTCGGGTGCCAGGATCCGCCACATAACGCATGCACTCAGGTCACTCCACAACAAGTACAAATATGACTCTGTCATTGTCCATGTTGGTGTGAATGACCTGAGACGTACCTCCTTGGACTACATGAAAAAGGACACGTAGGAGCTGTCTGATCTTGTAGCCCAGGCAGGTATGACACTAGCCCTGAGTAGCATCCTGTCATCACCCAGAATGATACCACAGTACAAGGACAAAATGATTGACTTCAACAATTGGCTAAGCTTCTGGTGTCATTCTAAGGGGATCCAGTATCTGTCTGCCTGGGATGACATGATCGACAAGCCACGATGCTTTGCCAGAGATGGCCTGCACCTGTCGCCCCTGGGATTCTGGATACTGGCTAAGGCTCTAGCCACCCCTATAGTGCCTTTTTAGGCAAGGTTCAAATGACAAATTCACCACCCTAACAGGTACAGGCAAGAAGAATCTGAGGGTATTGCTACTCAATGCTAGAAGTCTAAACCTCAAAATGCACTCTCTCGAGGCACTCCTTAAAATGGAGAACATCGACATCTGTGCAGTGACAGAGACCTGGTTCAAGGCTCCAGAGAGTACCCCTGCATTACCAGGCTATAATTCATACCACACCTTTCGGCCACCTAACCTGGACCGAAACACTAAAGGCGGAGGTGTGTCCATATTCATTAAAGATATCCACACCTCCAGGCTAGTTGCTCAGCATAATGCATCCGAGATTATCCAAGTGCAACTAACTCTGGGCAAGACCGCAATCCAAATTGTAGCTTGCTATAGATCCCCCACCATGCCCCAGGATTCCCACTCCTCATTTCTTAATACACTGGAAAATATTAGGGTACAACCTAACACCCTAATAATGGGCGATTTCAACTACTCTACCATTAACTGGGAAAACCACTCATGTACCAACTCTTGTGCTCAACGTTTTCTGGAATTCATAAATTCCAATGCCATGGATCAACTTATCCACACCCCCACCAGGGGCAGCAATATCCTAGACCTGGTTATTACCAACATGGGCAACCTGTGCTCCATACCAGAGGTCAATTCCTCGTTGGTCAGATCCGACCATAAGCTAATCACCCTGGACATCCACATCCCTCCCCCAGCCCCCCATTAGGGAAACCACAGTAAAAAATTTCTCCAAAGCCAATTTCACGCTTCTTAAGACAGAAGTGGCAAACTTCACGACACCCATGCTGATGGACAATAGAGGTATGACTGCTGAATCCTACACAAATGCACTTTATAAGCACTTATATGAGTGCATGGATCTTGCAATCCCTAACAGAACCAAGATGCTATCCTCCAAAAAAAGGAAGCCAATCTGGTGGTCCCCCGCCATAAACAAACTCTACAACAGAAGAAAGAAACTGTTGCAAAAAAGAGTAAAATCCCATGATTGGTGAAACTCCCTGGTCAGCTTCAGTAAGAAGCTGAGATCTGTCATAAATTCTCCAAAGCTAGTTATGAAAACAAAATCACCACTGACTCTAAAGACAACCACAAAGCATTATATAGCTATGTCAAGAATCTCAATGGCAACACTCAGATCTGCTCTGAGTTACAGCACAATGGCACTAAGTATACAGAACCAACGGATATTGCCAACATCCTGGCAGATAGGTTCAGTGCTAACTTTACCTCTCTGTCATTCCCTAAAGGGCCCATCTCTATACCAGAAGAGTGCAAAGTTCCTGTAATCACAGCTGCACAGGTAAAAAACACATTCTCCAAAGCCAAGAACACATCATCCATGGGACCTGACAACATCCCAGGCTGTGTTCTACATGAACTACAGAACGAACTGGCACCCCACCTAAGTACCATGTTCAGTCATAGCCTCACCTCAGGCTATGTGCCCACTGAATGGTGCACAGCGACAGTTATCCCACTCCACAAATGGGGAGCCACCTACCGCCCTATTAGCCTAACGAGCCTGGTCTGCAAGGCTATGGAGCGTATCATCATGGAACTTATAAACAATGACATTGGTAATCTCCAAACTCAGGACCCCACCCAGTTTGGGTTTGTAAAAGGCAGATCATGTCTCCTAAACCTGATAGACTTCTTTGAAGCAGTCACCAAAGCCGTAGATGAGGGTAAGGTGGTTCACACAGCCTATCTAGATCTCGCCAAGGCTTTTGACACCATCCCCCACTCTGGAATTATAGATAAACACTAAACTAGGTATAAATCCCTATGTCACAAGATGGGTTTTCAACTGGCTCACTGACAGAACCCACACTGTGAAAGTAGCAGACTCCAAATCCAGCTTCAGGCCAGTGACAAATGGAGTACCACAGGGTTCAGTCCTGGGTCCTCTCCTGTTTGGTATCTACTTCTCTGAAGTACAGGCCAACACAGAAGGTCTTTGGCTAACGAAGTTCGCAGATGACTGCAAACTAGGAGCCATAATCAAAACTCCAAAAGATGTGGACATCCTACAAAAGGGCCTTGCTGAGACAGATGCCTGGTGTCAAAGCCATGGCCTCAAGCTCAATGCCAAAAAGTGCATTGTCATTCCTTTTGGTAAAAACTCAGTACCCATGAACTACCACATAGGTGATAAGAGACCTTGGGACACAGGTGGACAGTAGTCTTTCCTTTGATAATCACATTGCCACAGTAGTCAGGAAATCCTTCTATGTGGCACACCTCATCACAAAAGGTTTCTCATCCAGGAAAAAAGAGGTCATTGTTCCCCTCTACTCGTCACTCATTGGACCCATTATAGAGTACAATGCCCCTTCTGGTATGTACCTCACAAGACATCTACAACAACTGGAAAGGCCACAGAAATACCTCACAAAGAGGATTACCAGCCTCAAAGACATGCCCTATGCAGACCGTCTCAAAAAACTGCAGTTTTACTCCATTGCATATCGCCTACTCAGTGGCGATCTCTGCCTAACACACAAAGCTATGTCAAATCCAGAGCTTTTAAACATGCTCCCCTTAAAGTAATCCCAATCCCTATGAGCTACATGCTCTAGGGACCTAAACCTCATCACCACAATAAACAGAACATGCTGGAGGGATAGATTCCTGTCCCAGAGACTTCCCATACTCTGGAACAAACTTCCTATCTATATCAAACAAAGCTCCTCATTAGCACTGTTCAAGAAAAATCTTGATGATTGGATGGGAGATAGGAAATTCACCCCGGGGATCACTTCTGTGGCTCTGTTCGACAGTGGCACATGAAAATAATTTTCTTGGGTGGCGAAAGCCAGGGTACCTTTGGCTAGGCTTATATAGGCCCTAGGGCCAATAGCCTAGTACCTACCTATGAACCTATGAACCTATGTATATCCTGGTTAAATAATAGTAGCAGTCATGATTTTTCTTTCTAAATATAGTTAATATTAATTATGGCAGGTACCACAGCTACAAGTGCTGTTTGATCAATCCTGATATGGTGTGTGTGGATGCAGCTGTGTCTGGCAGCTATTACAAATGTCATTATTATTCTGTCTAAACATAGTTAATATCAGTTACAGCAGGTATCATAGCTTCGAGTGCTGTTTGATCAATCCTGATCTGGTCTGCGTGGATGCAGCTGTGTCCGGCAGCTAGTACAAATGTCATTATTGTTCTGTCTAAACATAGTTAATATCAATTATGGCAGGTATCATAGCTTCATGTGCTGTTTGATTAAGTCTAACATGGTGTGTGTGGATGCAGCTGTGTCTGGCAGCTGTTGTATGTTGCCGTTTTTGTCTCTGGGAAGCTGTGTATTTTCTGAAAAATATGTCTTGGATGCATACTGGAGTAATGAAGCATATGATTAAGCCACACTGATTTTCTAAATGGCACGGTGTGAATGCCTTCTTCAGCATCCAATAACACCTTTACATCCAGGAATTCTATTTGTTCTTTAGAGATCTTGATGTCAAACTTTAAGAAAGTGGTGGTGTTCGTAAAATATTCCACAAAATCTCTTATACCTTGTTCCTTTCCTTCCCATAGAACAAACCTATTATACACAATGATATTTTTTTCCATGTATTGCTTGTGTCTGTTTCCCATTGTTGCTCCCATCAAGCCAATACCAAGTTTGTGTAACTATTGGCACAGGGGGTGTCCATAGCAACCCCCCATCTTTGCCAATAGTATGTATTGCCATACAGGAACACATCATTTTCCAATGCTACTTCCAGTAGGCTACAAATTAGATATGAATCTATTCTCTCCTCTCTGAGTATATCACGTACTGCCTCTATCCCATACTGATTCGTGAATAAGCTATGGACATCCATGGTGACCAAGAGTAGATTATGGAAGTCATTTCTATTTCCCATTACTTCATACAGTTGATGTAGAAATTGTCCAGTGTCTTTGATAACTGTAGTAGCTTTGGGTAAAAGTGTTTTAAGCTCTTCCTCTAAATAGATTGAAAGAGGCTCTGTGGACCAACCTCTGCCTGCTACAATTGGATGTAATGGTGGCTTTAGATGTTTTTTGTGAATCTTAGGCAACCCACTTATAGTCAGTATCATTGGGTGTTCCGCTACAAAAAAGTCATACAGATCTTTGGTTATACTCCCATTCATCAGCATCTCATATAAAATGTCATCTATTCTTTTCTTTATTGTATCCAGTTCTCTTTTACTTTATACTCAAATATGTTGCTTGGTCACAAAGCATGGTCTCCATGCTTTCCACATAATCAGCAGTGTTCATTACGACCACCGCCCCTCCTTTGTCAGCAGGTCTTGTTGTTATATCCTCCCGTTTCTGTAGTTCTTTCAGTGCTTTATTCTCCTTTCCTGTTAAATTCTGATAATGTTTGCCATTACCTTTCTGTCTGGCTTCTGAGACTTCTAATTCACATAGACGTATAAACATATCGATGGTAGGATGGCTTACCGGAAGAAAAGTGCTAGGTTTCTTGAGGGGTCTCCCTTGACTTAAATAATCACTGTTATTATTTCCAAATAAACACTTTAGGGTTACATTTCTCCCTAAGCATTTCAAACCTGTGACAAATTTATCTAGGAGTGATCTTAGGGACGGGATAAAACTTAAGCCTTTCTCCAATAGAGTAACTTGTTCTTCTGTTAAAACACATTCTTTGATGTAGGCCATTAAGGAATGCTTTATATAACTTTCCTTCTTTTTTTTTTCTCTGCTCATAGACCTGAGAGGTCATGAATCTTTCATTTGTATTAAAAAAGGAAGCTGCTGCACAATAGGCAAATGTGTAGTGCCCTTCTTCAGTATGATTCCTCAGTTTAATATAAGGTCTCCCTCCTTACTGTTAACTTCTGTATATTCTTCAGTTAAATCAGTAATCTCACCATCTTGTAATCCATACATTAGATTTTCATTCCCTTTTTCTTGGTGACTCGTGCCTCCATTGCTCCTAGAAGTTGAGCTATTGCTTTCTTGGTGCACTTCAGCACATTACTCTGCACAGCATTTTCAAGTAACCAACAGAAGATCGACCGTGTCTGTAAATGCTAATACAGAAGATAAAAAGCCCACAGTGAGGCTCAACATTCCTTACAGTACAGATAATTCTGCAATATGTAACATGATCAAGAAATGCTGGCCTATCCTAACATCAGATAATAAAATAAGTGAAATTGTGGGTGAGACACCTTGGTTTGCCTACAAGAATAGGAAGAACCTGAAACAGTTACTATGTAACAACAGCAGGACTCCAACAGAACCGAAAGGTTCAAGACATTGCACAGGTATACATAAATGTGGTTCATGTAAGGCTTATGCTGTGATAAATACTGACAATAACTTCATTCACCCGAAAACAGGGAAGAGCTATAAGTTCACAGGGTGCGCTAATTGCATCAGTAAAAATGTTGTCTATATTGCTACGTGTCCTTTGCCCGGCCTTCTATATAGGAAAGATAAATAGGATGTTCAAAGAACGTATATTCAAACACCAGTCAGACATAAGGAACAAAGTAGAGACTAATGCTTTATATATTCACATTTGAGACAACAATACACATTTTTTTAAATTCATGGTCATATGTATGATCAAACAGACTTTGCAAGGAGGGGACTTAGTTAACAAAGCAGAAGTGGAAGAAGCAAAGTGGATAATGAATTTAAGAGCAGATTGCCTGGCAGGGCTTAATGGTTTTGTTCCATTGAAACCCTTCCTAAAGGAACAAAGATTAAGCACGAAGAGATAGCGGTATTACTAGACACGCTAGAAAAGAGATGTGTCTTGTTTCACTGAAGCATTACAGCTCCTCCTTTGATTTAATGTTCTTATGAAGCAGGAATGAAAAAACCTTTATGCCTGAGAGAGGCTTGTCATGTTCTTTAACTGGCACTGACTAAATAAAGAAGACGGATATGAGCTATTTCTTTTGACTTTTTATAATATCTAGTTTAAGGAACCGAGAACGAATACCAGAGAAAGTGCTGCTATCTGATTGGTTAGAACAGAGGTGTGTCTTGATTTACTGATTTCAACTGGAGTGTTATAGCTCTTTCACTGATCAACAGAGTTCTAAGATTACAAAGCTTGAAAGGAGAACATGGGAAGGTTTGAAAAGATATTTGCTGTGGTTCATGACAAGGAGGATGGTTGTGAGCCACTATTTTTTAATATTTTTAATTGTTTTTTTTTGAAATCTCCCATGAATGAATGCTTACTAAGAAACAGAGCTGCTTCTTGATAGGCTAGAAAAGAGGTGTAATTTGTTTTATTGAATTTTATTGCAGTATAGAAGTCTTTTTCTTGATTTGCTTGGAATTTACCTTCTGGTCAATGTTTCAACATGCTTGGATAAAGGTATTTTAAATAAGTGATCTCAGGACCCATTTTTTTAGGATCTGAAAGTGCTTGTCTGGTACTTGAGGAATCGATTATTTGTTTAATAAAAGTTTTAACGTTTGTCCTTCTATGGTGGTTCGCTCATATCTTTTTTTGAGCATTTAAGTAATCACTTTGTTTGTTGCTAACTTACTTAAATGAATCAATTTTGTTTTATGTGAACACTGATGAAAGTTAGTGCATTTTAATTATCAGTGAATCCCTCTTTCCTCCCATTTCCAACACATAAGGATTTTCTTATCTGTCATTTCTTATTATAAAATGAGTGAAATTATAGCTTAAAAACAACAAATTCACTTATTGTGATTAATGATTACAAGTTCCCTTTCCATATTCATAAATTGCCCTTTTATGGAATATACTGAAAGTTTTTAGATTTAAATGGCAACATTCTATTTTGTATAATCAGCAAAGGTTAAACAAAGCGATTATTGTCAATTTAACACTATTTGTTCAGAATGTGATTGTTACATTCTGTGACATTCCTAGTGCAGGCTTCTATTGTTTCCCTTGAGCAAATTTATCAGTTTGATGTCATGTATAAAACATTATTTACGTTGGTAACAACTTAAGTATTACGTATGGCCAATATAGGTTATAAACAACAATTCAAGTTAAAGCAATTATGTGACTTGTTATGCACATTTACTTATATGAGAAAATCATCATGCTTCCCCTTGATGTTCAATATAGTGTATGTTATTTTTGACAAGTTAAAACAGTAGTGTATAGAAGTCTTTTTCCTGATTTGAGGTAGCACTAACAGGAAGAGTAAATGGCAATATCTGATAGGCTGGAGGAAGAGGCTCATCGTATCTCCCATTTGGTATTGGTTGACCAAGGAAAATGGCTATGAACTCTCATTTTAATTGGATTTTCATTTGGATTTGCTTGGAATTTACCTTCCGGTCAATGTTTCAACATGACTGGATAAAAGTATTTTAAATAAGTGATCTCAGGACCCATTTTTTAGGATCTGAAGAAGGCTTTATGCCGAAAGTGCTTGTCTGGTACCTGAGGAATTGATTATTTGTTTAATAAAAGTTTTAACGTTTGTCCTTCTATGGTGGTTCGCTCATATCTTTTTTGGAGTTGAATACAGTTTGTTTTGAACATTCTTTAGTGGTGTTTCCCTGCTATATTTGTTTTTGATTACTTAAATGCTGGCAAACAATGAAATATAACTTCTGATACAGCCAGTAAAATACATTGTATTATAAACATTAGGTATAAACATTATTATCATCTAATTATATTAATACGTTTTGAAAGACTTCATCAATAAATGTGAATATGTTAAATGTGTGCTATAATCTTTTACTGAGGTTTTATATATGATACATCCTACTTTACTATGACTGAATTGCTTGTCATCTATCTTTCATGTAAATATTAATTGCTTATACAACAAGTAGACATTTATATTGTATTAGAATTCTGTCTAATCTACAATAGTATTATATCTGTTCAAAATAATATAAATATTACTTATTCCTATTACAAATATTCTCCATATGATAATTCAATATATGGAGCTCAGATGTTCTGGATTGTCAAGGTATGAGTGGTAATCTGATGGATTTAGGTTTACACATCAGATTAGGAATGATCTTCATTGTATGGCTAGTGGGGGTCTTAGTTTTGTTAACATTTATTAATTTAAATTTATTTCACAAAAACATTTTTAGTATGCCTGACCAAAACATTACTTTATTGGTAAACACTCAAAGTATAAAACTGATAATTTCCTTTTAAAAGCTCAAACATATAATTTATAGTTATCAGAGGAAAATGTTCAATAGTCACAATAAAACAAAAAATACATAGTCTAAATAACCTAAGATGGATTTAACTTTATTATCTTTAAATACTAATGGCTTAAACAATCCTAGCAAGAGATCAAATCTACTGAAATATTTAAAACTGAATAGAGCACAAATTGTCTTTCTTCAAGAAACTCATTTCAAATCAAATGACAATTACCAATGGAATCTTAAGGAATATATGATATTGGCGCAATCCACTTAAAAAGACAAAGACAAAAGAGGTAACAATTTTATGGAAAACAAATGTGATTAACCCAGAAATCATTTATATGTATGAAGATAAAGAAGGCCTTATGCCATTAGTAATAGTTAAATATAATAACAGAATATGGACCCTAGCCAATCTATACTGGTTCCTAGGCACTGGAACAGGAACTGTTAAAAAACATTTGGATTTCATTTCCAGTAATTATAAAGGCAACTTAATATTAGGAGGAGATTTTAACTGTATATTTGATAGTTCTGAAACTACAAATAAAAGACCACTGCATACATCTGCTGTATCAAAATCTTTAAACAACTGGGTAGAATCATTTCATCTTGTAGATGCTTTAAATTTAACGAAGATAAATCTTTGTTGTTTTCCCATCAAGATCACAGATTTGGTACCCAAACTAGAATATTTACTGTCCATGACTTGCACTCTAAAATCATTAATTTCTCAATCAGTCCCTGCCCCTTTTCAGACCACAATTCATTCATACTAAAACTTCAAAATGGGCACAAACCATTAATGTTTAACTCCAGAATTCCAGCATATATTACTAAAATTAAAGAGTTCAAACCATGGTTAATATTTGAATTACAGTTCTTCTTAGATATTAATTACACCACATAGATAAATAAAATAATGATATGGGACTCATTAAAAGCTTACATATATGGTAAAACCCTAACATGGTATAAAAAAATCAGAGAATAGGATTCTGAATTATTAGATCTACAATCCAAACTTTTGTCAGTAAAAGCTGAAAAAAATCAAAATTATTTGGAGATGAAAAAGAAAGTCGAAGTATTAAACAATAAATCAATTTGAATCAAAATGTTAGCGTCCTACTAGTGAGGTGGACTAGTGCACCAGTGCAGTGTGCATACCAATTCCCTATCTCTAGTTTCTATAAGAAGCACCCACAAAAATAGTCAACCCAAAGGCCCTCTCCAGTATCCTGGTATTTGGGAAATCAAAGTGTACGCCTGCAACCTCCCAGGACATCTCCTGCTATAGTTTCCCTATCTCTGGTTTCTACAAGAAGCACCCACAGGAGTAGTCAACCCAAAGGCCCTCTCCAGTCTCCTGGTATTTGGGATTACTGGTTCTATGGATTGTCTATATTAACTGCTTCTAGTATCTCTGTTACTTGTGTTAAAGTCTTAACGATTATATGGTAGTCATATACCTAGAGCGGGAAATGTCTGGTTTATAATGCTATCTCTATTGCCCCAGCATAGCGTACTTGATGTACAGCACAAACGGGCATCTCAAGGACTGTACAGTCTAACTGATATCCAATGTTCATAGCTTTAGCCCCAAAACTAAGGTATCAGCACTAAAGGCGCCGTAGTTAACAGATTTACTTGCTTAAGCTACGGATTCAGTTGTACAGCTTTGTTTTAGCCTAGCGCAATTCACAGGAGTCTTTATAAACGTTTTAATCTGAGTACTTAACAGATATACTTGCTTAAGGATAGGATTCAGTCGTACAGCTTTGTGCTAGCTTAGCGTCTACACAGGAGTCTTTATAAAGGTTTTTAGCCTGTGTAATGGCCCTGAAGATGCCGTACGTAACAGGTATAGCTGCCTAACTAAAATAGCAATTGTACAGGGTTGTGCTATACAAGCGCCAGCTCAGGCATGTTTTACAAAGGTTTTTAGCTCAGGTTTGGATATGAAGGTGCCGTACCACTCAGATATAAATGCATAGCTAAGGAATCCCTTTTACAGTGTTGTACTACCAAAGCACTCTGCTCCGGAATTATTTACAAAGGTTTTAGCTCATGAATTGTCTCTGAAGGAGCCGTACCTAACAGATATAGTTGCTTAGCTAAAGAATCTACTGCACTGCAACGGCCATTCAAGCGCTCACCTCAGGAACATTTTATAAAGGGTTTTAGCTAAGATAGCAATTTTATAACTCAGGTATTGGCCTTGAAAGTGCCATACCTACCAGATATAGTAGCTTAGCTAAGGAAACAACTGTACTGTATTGCACTACAATAGCGCTCACCTCAGGAACATTTTATAAAGGTTTTTAGCTAAGATAGCAATTTTATAACTCAGGTATTGGCCTTGAAAGTGCCATACCTACCAGATATAGTAGCTTAGCTAAGGAAACAACTGTACTGTATCGCACTACAATAGCGCACAACTCAGGAATATTTTACTAAGGTTGTTAGCACAGGAACCTGTTCCACCTTATTGTACTGCAAAAATACACACCACAGCTTCTGTTTCTAAAGGAGATTGCTTGAGAGTCAGTTGTATAATTGTAATACAGTCAAAAACCTTAAATGAAATGTTACTGCTGAATGCATGTATTTAACTGTCGATTTCTGAATGAAATATTACTGCTGAATGTATATGCTTAACTGTAGAATTATCTGTATTTTAAATTGTATACCACTGCTTTATCAATGCTGTACCGCTATTAATGTGGTAGATGTTACCATGGTTTGAAATGTTATGTTAGTTATGTTGTATCGTGGTACATTATTCTGCTGTCTCACCTTCTAACTGGGTAACTCTCTCCTGGTTCTTCTCCCCTTTGCCTGTCTCTCCCAAACCCAATCCTCAACTCTAAACCTCCCCTTATACCAAATATAAGACCACTATCTACCTGACTGCTAAACGATTCCTTTTATTTTTCCCTTTTTTCAGTTCCCTATCTCTTGTTTCTACAAGAAGCACCCACATGAATAGTCAACCCAAAGGCCCTATCCAGTCTCCTGGTATTTGGAAAATCAAAGTGTATGCCTGCAACCTCCCAGGGCATCTCCTGCTATAGTGTAGGTTTATATATACACTACATTAACTTGGTGTGTCTAGCCCTATAGTTCTGCCCTATCTGATATGCACACTTGCCGATAGCTGGGTACTGCCTCCATTACCTAGCTTCTAGTCTCTACTCTGCCCTTGCTAGTTGACTTTCTGACATTAGTTATATACCTATTGATAAAATAGCCAAAGGTTATATGAAAGCAGAAACAGGCTCAGTTAGGCAGTGCAAGAAAATAGGGAATACCCATCTGCCCCATACTCTCCTACTGATAGTTTTTTGAGCAACTGTTGCCTCGTGGTCTGACCCTGCTCTGTTTGCTCACTTCATTCGCTCACTCCGCTCCCCTACCCTACCCCCAAATTCCACCCACTGCTACTAAACTTATACTCACCTTAACCACTACCCCTCTCTCCTTCCAATCACTTTCACATGACACTCCTCCCACTTACACTTTATTCCTTCTTCACCACATCTCATATAGCTTCACTCTTACATTACCATGACAGCACAGTACTTAGCTAATCCATATCTCTCCTACTCTTGTTATACACCCTCACATCAAATAATACCTCCCTGCACCATAACACACACACTCCCACACACACAAGCATCATTCAAACATCTAAACACACATACCATCCTCCTATAGCCCCAGCCCTCCTTCACACAACCATCAATGACTATTATACTCTAAAAGTCCTCCCACTGCATTCCTTGTCTCACCACACAAATAAATTCACTAAACTCTTACTTAAGCTCTCCAAACTCTATCACTACCTACACAAACTCCTAAGTTTAGCAGGAGACGTACACCCAAACCCAGGTCCTACAAACACTCAACCTACACTACCCCTCCCCAACACTCCAACACTACTCCCTCCACCTCATCCAGACCTATCTATCTTACACCAAAGACCACAATCATCTCTTCTCCTCTTCAACATTAATATAAGAAGCATTACCAAAAAAACACCCATCAACTACAAGCTATGCTATCTCACTACACCCCAGATATAGTAACAATTATAGAAACCTGGCTTAAACCCCACATAGACAGTAATGAGATTACACCCCCAGGCTACAACATCCTATGTAAAGACAGAACTAACAAAAAAGGAGGAGGCATAGTGATCCTATACAAAGATCACCTCTCACTACAACTCCACAACTCCCCAATCCCAGACATAGATAATTTGGAGATTATTACAGCTAAATTAAACATTAACTCTAACAAAACTCTAAACATTATAGGAGGATACATACCACCAGGTAACAACACCTCTGTTGTTGAAAACCTGCTACAATGGTGCTCCATTCACCTCCCCCAAGAAACAATTATCATGGGAGACTTGAACATTGACTGGCTCCAATGCTCCTCAACAAACCCAACTATTTACATGAACCTTTATGGGTTCACCCAAACCATCACAAACCCCACTAGAACCGACAAAGTCACCAACCGTAATTCCCTACTAGACTGGATTCTAGTAAACACACCCCACTTTACATCTCGCTCTGACCAACTCCCTGATAACCTGAGTGACCACAACCCAACTTTCCTCCTTTGTGATCGCATCCGCCCAGTACATCGAACCACCTACCATACAATCAGGAATAAGTAATCTTTTAATCCTGACAACTTCATTTCTGCCCTACTAAACTGTCACTGGGAACACCTCAAACATCTAACCCTAGATGAGGCAGTCCTAACTTTCAACAAGACCTTCCTTGATATTCTCAACACCCATGCACCCCCTAGGCAAGTGAGAGTCAAAGCCAACTACTCCCCCTGGTTAACAAAAGAAACAAAATCACTACTGAAAGACAGAGATAAAGCCTGGTTACTGTATCATAAAAACAAATCCAATACCACTAAACAAACCTTCATACAACTCAGAAATAAAGCCAAAAAACAAGTGAAAATAGACAAAACCAATTATTACCTAAGTATCCAAAACAAGCACCAAAAACATCCACAAATATTCTGGGCTGCAGTAAAAAAAACTATTACAACCAGGTAATATTGCTACTCCCACCCCAAAAACAACTCCCAGTAGTGACAGCATAGCCACCCAATTTAACAACTTCTTCACAGAAACCATTCTAAACATAGCCAACAAACAAACTAACACAAATACTTCCCCAAATACAAGCAATACCTTACTCCCACAGGATACATCCACCCAATTTAGACTACACCCAATATCCACCACCTATATCAAAAAACATTTGAAAAAACTACAACCTACAACATTAGCTGCTGGCAGCCTGCCACCTGATTGCTGACAACCTGCCACCTTAAAATTGCAGCAGAAGCCATCGCCTATCCAATAACAATACTCATTAACAGATCTCTAGCTGAATCACATGTACCCCCTATCTGGAAATTATCACACATAATCCCCCTCCTCAAAGGGGGGACCTCTTATGAACTTACTAACTGCTGTCCTATTGCCATTCTCTCCCTATCCAAGATCTTAGAAAGACTAGTGCACACACAGCTCATTAAATATCTCACCTCACATAACCTACTACCGTGCACCCAGCATGGTTTTCATCCTGCAGATAGCACAACAACCGCCCTACTTACCTTTACCAACAAAGTTAACCAACTTAGAAACAACTCCCTATTTGTATCAGCCTTATTCCTGGACCTGCCAAAAGCCTTTGACATGGTCAACCACAACAAACTCATGCAAGTCCTTTCCTCCCTAAATATTAATATCACAACTCTTAACTGGTTCCAAAGCTACCTAGCAGATAGACAACAAGCTGTTTGATGGCAACAAACTGTCTCTCACACCCTCCCAGTCACTATCAGGGTCCCACAAGGCTCCATCCTTGGACCTTTTCTATTCTCACTCTTTACCAACCACCTACACACTGCTAGCCCCAAATCCAACCTAATCCAATATGCTGACGACTCAACCCTGATCTGTGCAGCCTCTTCCCTTACAACCCTCCAAAACCTTACCCAAGACACTTTCCTCTCAATGGAAAACTGGCTAACCTACTCAAACCTGATACTTAATCCCAACAAAACTAACCTCCTAATCTTCTCTCCCACTAGAACTGCAACCTGCCCCCAACCTTCAACATATACTCTAAGAATAACACTACCATCACTCCTACTACCCACACCAAACTACTGGGGATAGTAATAGGCACCAATCTAAAATTAGACACCCATATAGACCAAACCATCAAAAAAGTTCACAAGAAACTAGGCCTCCTGTACAGGAATGCCCAGTATCTAACATCTTCTGCAAGAATTACCATGGCCAGAACCCACTTACTATCCGCACTCCTGTATGCATCCCCTATCCTCCTCAACCTACGTAAATCAAGCCTTAATAAACTAGAGGCCTGCTATAATTAAATATCCAAATTTGCCACAAAATCAATGTACAGGTCACATCACTGCCAATCCATAAAGCAACTCGATTGGCTTGAACTTCCACATCTCCTACACTTTAACCAACTAAGCCCAGCCCACCAAATAATTCACCACCCAAATAAAACAACAGCCCTCAGCCAACTAATCCAGCCTTACTCAGCTCCTAGACCCCACTGCTCTGATAGTAAATACCTACTACAGGTTTCTAGAGCAAATAACTCAGCTGTGGAAGGCCTCTTCTCTGACCATACTGCTAAGATATGGAACACCCTCCCAACTGCTCTCACCTCATGTTCCTCTTCAAGACAATTTAAAGCACTCTTAAAATCTCACCTATCAAAATCCTGGCTCTGCTCCTGCCTTCCCCCAAGCTATGCATCATCTAAACACCAACCTCACTCTCACTACCTTCATAGTACTCAGTATGACTGCTGTCTAATCTAACAGCTAACACTGTACCTTTTTAAAAGAATAATGTACACTCCCTCAATATTTATCATATATTGTAAACACCACATGGTGCTAACTTCTGAACAATTGGTAGTGTGCATTGGAAGACAACAAGTATGCATACATATGTACTGTAAACTCAACAAAAGCTATTATTGATGTAACTAAGCCCAGCCCACCAAATAATTCACCACCCAAATAAAACAACAGCCCTCAGCCAACTAATCCAGCCTTACTCAGCTCCTAGACCCCACTGCTCTGATAGTAAATACCTACTACAGGTTTCTAGAGCAAATAACTCAGCTGGGGAAGGCCTCTTCTCTAACCATACTGCTAAGATACGGAGCACCCTCCCAACTGCTCTCACCTCATGTTCCTCTTCAAGACAATTCAAAGCACTCTTAAAATCTCACCTATCAAAATCCTGGCTCTGCTCCTGCCTTCCCCCAAGCTAAGCATCATCTAAACACCAACCTCACTCTCACTACCTTCATAGTACTCAGTATGACTGCTGTCTAATCTAACAGCTAACACTGTACCCTCTTAAATGAATAATGTACACTTCCTCAATATTTATCATATATTGTAAACACCACATGGTGCTAACTTCTGAACAATTGGTAGTGTGCATTGGAAGACAACAAGTATGCATACATATGTACTGTAAACTCAACAAAAGCTATTATTGATATAACTCATTTTCAATTACTTATTCCCTGGTTAATCTTCAAATTATCTGAATTTGCTATTCTATGTATTAGTCAATGTATATACCTGATTCTATTAGAATGTACTGCACACTTTCAAACTAATACCTGATTATATTAGAAAGTACTGTAGTCTTTCAAACTATCTTTGTACTACTTGGAGCTTTTCTCCCTGGGCCACCACTGAAAATGGTCACTTGCCCAGCTGGACCTTCCAGGTAAACAAATGTAAAATAAAATAAAATAAATAAATAAAATACATACGATGAAATTCTAACACATAAAACTAAAAATTAATACCTTGGCCACTTCTCCCAAATATCTGCATAATGTATCCACAAGAATCAAAATACAATCAAAAGCTAATAACATTAAAAGTATCTTCCATGTAAAGAAAGGGAAAAATGACTTGGATGTAGGTGACATTCTTGATGCCTATAGAAATCACTATATGAAACATTTCCAAAAAGAAAATATACATATTGATCAATTAAATCTAGATGAAAATGTTCTAATATAAAAAAAAAACAGAAAAATTAATACTAGACCTGGAAGCACCCACATCCTACAAAGAAATTACAGATACAATAAAAGAGGGTAAAAATAATAAAGCTCCGAGCATAGATGGCATAATTATGGAAATATATAAACTTTTTCCTTCAAAGATACTATCCCTCTTCTATAAAACTCTATTAGGAATTCAGTCATGAGCTTTAATACCACCATCTTGGAGATATTCCTTAATCACACCAATCCTAAATGAAAACAAATCCCCAAACCTCTGTACCTTATATAGACCTATACCATTATTAAATAATAACTATAAGATATTTATGAAATATTATCTAACTGAATGAAAATACCACTATCCAAAACAATAAATAATGATCAAACTGGATTTATATATCAAAGACATACACATGACAATATTAAAAGGATAATTTCTCTTATAGATTATGTTAATAAAGAAAATAAAGAAACACTCATAATTGGCTTAGATATAGAGAAAGTCTTTGATTCCCTAAATTGGGACTATTTATTCAGAATCCTAATGCTATTTGAATTTCCTGCATCCTTTGTTCATCTCCTAAAGAAAATATATACAAATAATTTAGCGTATGTCAAGTTAGGTCCTTTTACCTCTGAATCTTACATATAACAAAAGGCACTAAACAAGGATGTCCCATGTCACAGATTCTATTTGCTCTGGCTATTGAAATATTGGCAGATTCAATGCATAACAATATAAAATTCAAAGGAATAGATGTTTATGAACAATACAATTCTAAAGTAGTGCTATTTGCTGATGACATATTACAAACATTATCAAATATAAAACAGACATTAGAAGAATTAGATATATTAATTGACAAATTTCACATGACTTCAGGGCTCCATTTCAATAAATCAAAATCAAATGTTTTATTTTTACATAAAAAAAGAACTGCAGACTAAGGGGGATCACATCATAGGGAAACAAGACTCTACCTTAAAATATCTAGGAATTGAGTTATGCAAGGATAATAATAAATTGGTCTCAAAAAACTACAATAATATCATCAATACAATTAAAATCTCTGTGGTAGAATGGAACAAAATAATATTAACATTTTAAGATGGACTACAGTTAATAAAAATGATTTTACTGCTCAGGATCCTATATATAGCCTTGGCAATACAACTGTTACCAGAAAGGAATATACTTAAAGAAATAAATTCATGCCTAATAAAATTGTTATGGTTTCCCAAAAGAAACAGAATAGCTTTAATACATCATATCAGACCATGGAAACAGGGAAGATTAAACTTTCCTGACAGAATCATACATAAAATCATCAATATCTAAAATAATCTCAGAATGGATAAGTCCAAATTACTCTGCAAATTGGAAAGAATTACTAACTGTAATATCAATAAATGAATTTGATTTACAAAAAAATAATTCAAATAACAGATAAAAGCAATTTGCCATAGCACATATTATGTATTACTATGCAATATAACATAACTAAACCCACTAAAACTCGTATAATTAATTAATACATTATTTAATTTAGGGAAATTATTAATGCAAATATAGATTTAAACATCTGGTTTGATCTTTTAACACCATTTATAGTCAAAAAGAATTTTCCACATAAAATAGATAGAGAAATTATTAATTCCTGGGAACAGAAAGGATTTGTTTTTGGCTCCAATGTATCAAAGAACTAAAAGTGTTACATATGGAAGTAATAAAAACAACATACCAAATTCCGCAACAGGACTGGCTAACTTTACAGAGTATTCTGTCATATTTGCCGGATTTAAGTAGAATAGTTAACAATTCTTCATTTAAAGAAATACCTAAATTTATGAAATGCATATATGAAATCATATATAATGACTTTGGCATGAGAAACCTTACTTCAAAATTTCACAAATTATTGATAAACTATAAAACAACACCTAAAACCTCATGTTGGAAATATATAACAAAATGACACTCAATACAGTTAACTGAATATTTTAAAACAAATATCTTACTATCGATACAATATACACCCTTTACACACTACTGGAAAGTTTTTAATTGGAAATGCTTGCACAGAGCATTCTTAACCCCAGATAGAATCAGTAAAATTAGTTCTTCCATAAAAGGAATATATTTGAGATGTGAGCAAGTACACAGTGCAGATTGGAACCACATTTTCTTTGATTGTGTTAAAATTAAGCCAGTTTGGATTGGTATTAATAGCTTTCTATAAGCTTTATATAATGAATCATTTTATTTAACCAAAGCTCTTGTGTTATTAAAGGTGAACGAAGGACCTCATTTGAATAGGTCAAACGTGTATCTAGTATGGCCTATACTTGCAATTTCAAGAAAGTGTATAACAAGAAGATGGAATACAAACACAATACCAACTTTGGAAGGCATCTACAGCCTACTGAAGACCACAGCATTATTGGAAATTAAAATAAAAAATAAAACTAAGAATTTATCCAAAGTCATGTATCAACAACTCTTGGGGAAAAGTCTTATCATTGTTTGATACTATACAATAATTGATCAGACATGCTGAAAATGGATTGGACATACTTATAAAGTAACTGTATACATTAAGATCTGTTATAGTGTCAGGCTAATGTAAATAGTGTACATAGTTATTTAAGATGTTATGTATAAATACTATGGAATTCATTCAAATGTATTTGAAAAATAAAAAAAAATTTGAGGAAAAAAAGAACCTTGAGTAAAATCTAGATCCCATCTGGTCTGGTCTGATGGGACTTCTTCACTGACTCTTTTTTTCTAGCAGCGTTTGAATTTTCAGTGCTTGATCCCTCTGATTGGGTGGAACATCAGAGAGTCTTCTTCTTGATCTTAGAATGAGAATGATGGGAATGTGGTAACCTCTGGCAATAATCCTTTGCACCCACGTTTCTACTGTTTGCCGCCAGGCCCTTGAGTGCAAAGAGAATCTTCCCCCAACTACCTCCAGAAGTAAGCAATCAGCCCCCCTTTCATGACCGCTGGTAGGATTTCCCACAGAAAGAGTCTCTGGAACCCTGATGTTGCAGGCCACCTCTGCCACCAGGTCATGTCTTTTATTGGAGCTCCCCCCTCTGCCCTGAGGGAAGCCATGGCCACATGGGTCCTGAAAAGGCCCTTGGGATTTCTTGAACCACATCTTCCTGCTCCTCTGATTCCCAGAATAGGACTGTTGGGAATCACAAAAAACATATGCCCACTGCAGATATGGTCTTTCCATCTTTCTCACACCTAGCTAAAGTTTCTTTGACTTTGGGGCCAAATAAGGAAGATCCATCAAAAGGAGCACTGACGAAAGAAGACTTAAATGGCTCCACAAACTCACACAAGTGTATCCAGGCATGACTCCTTATGGCAATGCCAGAACCTGCAGCTCTCTTTGTCCCTTTGACTGCGTGTGTGATGTGCCTCATGGATGAGTTGGAAATAGACTTCAGGGTAGCTAGCTGGGCAGCCACTTTATCTTGGACCTCCTCATATACAGCTCCCGCAAAGGTATCTGACAATGTCTTGATAAGATCCCTCTGGAGCTTAGTAAAATGTGCCATAAAATTCAAGGACCATAAAGTGAAGGTTGATGATGCATAGACTTGCTTTCCAAATCTGTCCATCACCCTGGACTCTTGATTAGGGGGATGAACAGTGCAACTTTCTTCTGCAAGTTCCTTCCTAGTGGCTGCTGCAATCAACATGGCATCTACTGCTAACCCCTTAACCCAATGTTGGTGGTCTTCTGGTGCTGAAAGAAATTTGTCTGGTCTCTTTGGGATTGGCTCTATGGAATCAGGGGCCTTCCACTCCCACTGGGTAATCGATTTAATAAGGTTGTCATCAGGTGGAGTCACTCAAGAAGTAGATTGGCATGTACCAAAAGTTTGCAGATACACACACTCCTCAGAAATAGGGTCTTTGGGCTTCTAGTTACCCCTCTGTTTCAGCATTTCTAGAATGTCTCCAAAGGAGACATCTTCAGCAGGTGAGTGAAACTCTCCCCATCACTGAAGTCCATGTCTTCTGTGACAGATTCCTCTGGGGAATCTAAGTGTTTTCTCTTACACATGATTTTCCAGGGTATCTCTTCAGTGGGAATGTCTGGGGAGGACTCAGAAGAAGAAGAGCCCTGCACAGGAGTATCCTGAAGCTTTGGTGCTTGCTGCCCAGGCATGGAGGTTGGTGGCAGCTCTGGGCAAGAAGGGGAAAATACTCATATATGGGAGAGGCCAGCTGAGAACCTTCAGAGGCCAATGCCCTTTCCATAACCTGGAAGGCAGGATCCCTGAAGAAGGATGGGAGCCCAGAACTGAGAAAGACAACCTCAGAACTGTGGTCCCACCCTGCTCTGAGAAACCTACCTCGAAGTGGGAGCCAAGGGAGAGCTCATGTCAACCAAAGCACCAAGAGTCAAGGATGACCCTAAATAAAAAACTGGAGCAGATACGAGACTCTCAGACCTGGCAGTGCAGCCATGACGGCAGCAAACCATCTGTTCTGATGGAACCAAGAAACTCAAGGCAGATCCTGGAACTGAAGGGGTAAGGACAGCTGGAACCAGAGGGATTGGAGTATTAAACTAACACTATTACCCTGCTTCTTCTACCTCTTCCCTTCCTCTTTCTCCAACCACTCTTAATTCTTACAGTCCCAAAACAACCTACCTGTCTAGTCTGTCTCCTATACTCTACCTCCCCTACATCTCCTACTAGCCATTCTTACTTTCCTTTCTTGTTTCCAAACTCCTATACAACTACATCCTACCCACTGTAAATAAGCAACTACCTAATTATTAACTCATTTTGCTCTAAGCAGCTGAAATGCAAATGGTACAGTGGTTAAGGTGTATGCCTTTCAAGCACAAGGTGCAGGGTTTGATTCTCATCACTGGTGAAAGCTTAACAGATTGAAGATGTATGTTTTGGTTGGGCGGGTGGCATAATGGTTAAGGTGTTTGCCTTGCAAACACAAGGTGCAGGGTTTGAGGCTCACAAGGGATAATTGGCTAGGCTTAAAATGGCTCACAAGGGCAGTTAGCTTAGTACTAACCTATAAACCTATAAACCTATAATATTGTAACTAGTCACATTTTCTTCTGCTAATTGTTTAAAACCTTGTTTGTAACAACTCACATACTTGTCTGCCAACTGTTAATACCATGTGTAATTGAATTGCCTGAGGAGTTTTTTTAATCTCCAGGTCTCTGCTTGAAAGATCCTATAGCTGATTCTTACTACTACGTTACTAAAATTTAATAAATTGTTTTCTAGTCCTGAGGAGCTTTTCTTCCCGGGTCTCTGCTGAAAATGAGCCAAAAGCTCAGCCAGACTAACCCGGTTAACAAATGTAAAATAAATAAATAGATAAAATAAATAAATAAGAAGGTTACCAGTAGGTAGGAAAAGCCACACTCACTTGCAGATAGAAAAGGAAGATAGTAGGTATGAAAAAATAAGGGAAAAATTATCAATGACAGTAGGCGAAGAACACCAACGTATCAAGGGGAGAAATAGCAAGAACAAATAAGGGAAAAAGGGTACAGCAATACTAACTAAAGATATATCAAGATATATATCAAAATATATATATAAAAAAAGGATCTTTTTTGAAAAACTATGAAGAAATTTTTAATTAGCTGAGAGAGAATCTGACTGATGCATCTTGCTACAAGTGTGGCAAACAATATCTGAGGTAACTTGGAGATGGGTATTATTGTGTAGAGAATTAGCTCAAGAGTTTTTGTCTTGCGAGAGCTGTTATAACGGCTGAGCCAGTTCCGGGAATCGGAACCGAGTCCCAAATGTAAAGGATAAATGAAGACTGACAACATCAGATCTTCAATTATAGATGTACGTAAACTCTGTGGTAGCTAAGCTTACATTTATGGTGAAAGGTGGCATAATAATTTGATAAGAAGAAAGTCTTTAGCGTTAAATGCCCTTTGCAGCTTTGCTTACTGCAAGGCACATTTTTTTTGCCTGTTGTTCCTTGGATGTAGAAACAGGAGCAATAAGCTACAACTATTAACAGTATTTACAAATGTTGCTGACCCACAGTAACTTCTTCCTAATTTTTCATGCTTTAGAATAGGGCCATTATCAATGTCCATAAGCAGTAATTGCTTGCATGACATAATGTGGCACAAATAATGATGTTTACTGCACAAGCAGCTATATGGCTAAAGACTCGCGCGCACACACACACACACACACACACACACACACACACACACACACACACACACACACTTGCACACACATTCATCAAAAACAGAACGGGTCACTGCTGATAGCCTTCACTTATTAATCTTAAGTAGGTCCATGGGTTTTTACTAGACATGCAGTCCAGAAGACCATTAATGAGCTTAGTCCAAATTTCCAAAATGCCACAAAGCATTGTCTGGTTAAGTGACATGTTTAAGGGCACACAGTAGGCAAATGAAGGCTGAGGGAATCAAACCCTGGACCACAGGAAGTAGCTTGTTAACAGGTCATAGCCTTGATTTTCTTTGCCAACTTCCAGATATTAATTGCTAAATGCATTTTCTAGAAGGCAAATGGATAGTAAACTGTTTGCTATGCTAGAATACAGCACAATCATATTACTTTTACAATGCACAGAGTGTTGAAATTATGCTCAGAAAATGTTAAAAAGATAGGCTTGTTAAGTAACTTTCTGATGTTAGAAAGGTAATTAAGTTTTTGTTAAGTACGTCTAAGTGCTGTTTATTTCGTCTCATGTTAGAACATAATAGCGATAGTATCAGCCTTCACAGAACAGTGGAAGAAGCTAAACAGCATTAAATCTGTTAGAAACTTCACCCTGACACACTTTTAAACAGCAGAGCAAATTATCTAACAGTTTTTAAGGCTATTACTTCCTCAGAGGGACACTTCTGCCAGTCATCTGTGCGGCAGTGCAGCATGTTTATGGTTTTAAAGTTGTAAAATATCTGAACCTATACCCTTTTTCTGTTCCCAACAGAAATTTCAAGATTCACTTGTTGAACTTTGTTTTGCTATGTTCTCCTGAGGTGAATCTATTAACATTCATAATAGTTTGGTCACTGATCATAATCCTCTGTTGTATTCCATCTAGGCAGAAGAATTTTAGGAGACTTTCCCACTCTCTCATTGAATTGCTGCTGCTAAAACGCTGTCTGGTTCCATGTTTCATGGGCTAAAATATCAGGTATCCTCAGGGCTACAGCACAACCAGGGATATGACTTTCTGTGAATCTTCCTTTGGTCCTTGCAGAGAAAGGTCTGCCTACTTATTGATATGAAACCACATTACCATTTCTTTCCACAACTGAGCTTTACATATACCTGCCCAATTATGGCACTTGTAAATTCACATTCCTATGTATTACAGCACATACACAGTCACATGTACTTGCAAATTTATACAGAAAGGTCAGTGGATATGTTTTAAGGTTACTGTCAAGTGTTTTCCTCCCCTTACAGTAATCGCTACCCTGTTAATACTGTAGTTCTAGCAACCTTCAGCAGCTTCTGGTTACACTGAATTTTCTGTGTAGGTGGTCTACTATAGCAATAACCCACGCCTGGTTGTGGGTAATGCTGGATTTACCCACGGTTGGCATGGTTTGGTCACGAGGGTGAAGCCCGAGTGGCCAATCAAAGCCAACCGTGGGTAAATCCAGCATTACCCACACCCAGAAGTGGGTTATTGCTATTATACAAAGACATTATTTAAGTAAAAAAATAATTACTTTTCTTAAATAATGGCATTGTATAATGCCTCCTTGCTGCCCATCCGCAGCTGTCTGGTATTCTGCGGCAGTTCTGATGTACTGCGCATGCGTATGCCTACGCAGTACATCAGAACTGTGGGCAAAAGCAACGGAGAAAGCAAGATCTCTATTGCTTTTTACTGTTTCGCTATGTTAAATGGGTTTAACATAGTGAGACAGCTTTAAAAAAAGCAACAGAGAATCTCTGTTGCTTATTTTAAAGCTGTCTCGCTATGTTAAACCCATTTAACATAGTGAGACAGTTTTGCAAAAAGCAACAGAGAAAATAAGATCTCCGTTGCTTTTTACAAACTGTCTCGCTATGTTAAAGGAGTTTAACATAGTGAGACAGCTTTAAAAGAAGCAACGGAGATGTCCATTGCTTTTTTTAAAGCTGTCTCACTATTTAAACTCCTTTAACATAGCGAGACAGTGTTTTAAAAAAGACTTATAGTAATGGAAAAAGTCCAGGCGACCGGACCTTTTTCCATTAGTATAAGTCGATTTACAACGTGCACACTGACCAATCAGCGTGCACGTTTTGGAATATTAATGGGGGGTCATGGTATAATTATTAATAAATTATGCAATAAAATATGCCTAATCTCTAGAGCAGCCAGTTGCATAGTCATTTAGTTAGATTGAATCATTATTGGGTTTTGTTTGGAAAAGGTACCCTCAACAGACCAAAAGGACCATTTAATTATAAAAATGCTGCAAATTATTATCTAAATAGTAAGCAACCCATTTTACAGGCTCTAATTCTCACAGGTTTGTTTTACTGTGATACCAGCTAGTATATGAACATTTTAATGATACATTTCCTCAGCTGTATTTCTTTTTTTTAATGTTTATATACATAAAAATAATCTTTAAATACAGACTGGACGAATTTGCATAGCATTATTTAAGCTTTTCACAATGTCTGTTTCCTTACTCAAGATCACAAGAGGATGCTAGCTGTAGGGAAATATCCACTTACTTACTTGGTATTCATATCAATCATCTCCAGCATGTTACTTTTTTCTTTGGGGGGGGGGGGCTTGAGACCTGAAAAATTCTGTTAATAAATTTGCCTCTCACAGTGCAGGGACATTATCTTTTTGCTCCAGCTAGTTACTTAAAGGAGAACCACACCCAAAAACTGAAAACAAATGTAATTTGTGAATATAGTGACTTCAGCCAGCAGCTCAAGCATGTCACATGTTTACAGTCATTTACTCAGAAGAGCAATTTTGTATGCATTTTACTGACTTTTTATGCCCAATGTTGGCTATAATTTTGTGTCACAGTAATTTTCTGTCAGTTACTGTCATTTGAAACCTAAGCACAGATCTCATCTCTCTGTTTTCAACTAACCTTTAGAACCAGTACTGATTCAAACTACTATATACATACAATATTGGCTCACTTCACAGTTCTGCAACTCATACTGCATGTCATCTCACATTTTTTCAAAGATGTTCTTAAAATATATTATCACTAATTTAATATTTCTGGCATTTCTTTTTACATAGGACCAAAATGGGAATTGAGATTTCCCAGTTTGACACTCCCCGTTAATAAATGCAAATAAATAAATAAATACATTTAAAATAGACAAATAAATAATTTTAGCTGGAGTATTATCCATTTCAGAAAGTACCACAAAAAGTTTAATTCATAATGCAGAACAATGTGATGTCACCAAAGACAATGAAACATAAGCTACGAGTGTGTGTGTGTGTGTCTGTGTATGCGTGTGTGTGTGTGTCGTGTGTGTGTGTGTGTGTGTGTGTGTGTGTGTGTGTGTGTGTGTGTGTGTGTGTGTGTGTGTGTGTGTGTGTGTGTGTGTGTGTGTGTGTGTGGGGGCTCTTTTCTTATTACATTTGTTACAATTGAGTTATTTACAATATTTCCTTGTAATGAGCTGTGTGCCCAGTCACCAGAACACCAAAGTAGTTTACACACTTCTATGGGTAAAGTGCCAGGTGTGAGATGTCACATCTCACTTGCTTAGATGAGTTAATGTGAACCTTTGTAGTGATATACCGTTAGTAATACTGAGGTGAGCCTTAGGGCAGAAGCAATGTGTAACTTTAAGGACGATGGCTGGTTTAAAAAAAGTTCATTAATTGTCCATTGACAGGACATATGTGACTTCTGTTTTGATTTCTTTTAATGTATGGGGCATTCAGCTGTAAACAAATATACAGTGATAAATGTCACTTGCAAAATAATAAAATAAAAACAAACACGCATTGAACACCGGCTAAATCACATGCAACCTAAACAATAACACATATCAGTCGTCATACTGTCATCTCTCAAGGAATATGACAACCAGATGAAAGGTATTTTTTTAGCAAGTAAACAGCATGCAAATAAATACAAGCATAGGTGTGTAAAAAGAGATGGAGAAAACATGTCTCTGTCCAGGTGTAAGCATTACTCTTACTACTGGCATCTTAACCACTACTTTACTTGAACTAATCTGACTTGTAACAACTGTTAACAGTTCATCGTGGAATAAAGGCAGTGATAACCTAACACATATCTTTTTACTATTTCGCCATCACTGGCATCGATTTATTCACAATGCCACTTAATTTACCTAGTTCTTTAATATGCTGTTGACATGCTGAATAGAATTTAAAATGACATATGAAGACAACAGAAGTAAAGCATACTTAAGAAATGGCTGAGTTTAAGGCAAAACTGCATTTGTTTGCCCTGCTGAACAGTATTCACTTATTGCAAACATATCAGAGTGCCAAGGAAAGGGTCCTAACCCCCAGATGTTCCTCTGTGAAGGAACTAACTGCATTCCTGAATTCCTACTCTAAGAGAAAGGTTAATACAGGGGAAGAAGAAAGAAATGACAGCAGTAAAAAAAAAAAAAACGAAAGTGTTGATATTCACAGAATGGTGCCAGTTAACTGGGTTTGCCTGGTAGGACTTGATGAGCAAAGAGTGTTGCCTAGGGCTGTTGCTGATTTCAATCTCCATTTTAATAAGGAAAAATTGGGACTATTAACCACTTGATGTATAAGCTTAACAGATGTGAGCTCATCAGGGTTCCAAAAGAGCAATCATCTTTAGGAAATTCTATGATGGCCCCAGCATGATAACCAAACAGATGTGCTCTCACCAGGGTTTCACCATAATAACAAATGACGGCGTTTAAGAAAGTGCATTCACATTCAAAACATGATGCAACACTTGCAATCCTACAGGGACGTCTTCATGGCTGCATAGCTTATAAAAGTACACTACTTCAGGTGGAAAACATATTTTGCAATACTTGACTGTATCGCACTCAGCATATGAGTGGTCCTGGTGAGACAAAACTGTACTGATTAACTGGCTCTTTTAAATGGGACAAATTTGATATGGAGATGATTGATTTCACCCCCATGATAGAAATTAATAACTGCACTACAAGAGGAATCATTTTATACTATGAAGTCAAAGGTAAATGTGAGATGATTTTCAAAATGGCATCGTAAAAAAAACAGTAAGTCTTATTAAATAAATAACTGCAAGAGAATCTCTGATACAATAATTGTATGAAATGTGCATCTCTTTTTTTATTCAAGCTTCAAAATATAATGTGCTGGACAGTTATTTTCACATGGATCTTTAATAACATGCTTTAAGTAAATCAGCCTGCAGCACTGCCATGTGGATAGTTGTGTAAAAGCCTAAGAAACATGCATAGTGTTATTTTGTTGCCTCCATTAAACAATTAGACATTAAAGACAAATTTATAAGTATCTAGGGTTTGACAGAAGCTCAGATTTTAATGCCAAGAATATCATCTTTCTGAGTTTGCAGGTCAGATCACAGCCACTTAAGCACTTAGTCTTTCTTACATAGAGGATAATCACCTTTTTTGAAAACTGTAACAATGCACAACACTTTCTTCCTTGCTTGACTGAAGTCCAGGTTTACCTTTTTTTTAAATGACTTGTTATCCACACTGTTAACATTGATAGGAGCATTGCTGTTTATTCACTCAGAATTAGTACATTTAAATACAAGTGTTTGGAGCCTCAACAATTCCAAGTTGGCAGGATGTAATGCAAATAAGTCCCACATCTGCTAAATGGGGGTACGGTCATGTATATTTCTGTAAAACATCACAGTTACTATTCTGATGAGGTATATTCTTACATTTTATAAGCAAAGGCATGCATCTGGAAAAATGGGTTATAGGTAAATATTAGGCCGATGGATAGGCTATCACAAGGTTAGCAAACAAGCAGAGGTAAGACTCAAGTGCTGCATCTTGTATTTACAAGGTAAAGACCTTAACCATTACACCAACCTCTCCCCCTTTTACATTCTTTCCATTGCTCACTTCAGTTTCTTCTGTTTTGATTTGATAGCTAAGACTGAATCATAGAAAATCAAATTCAGCCTGCAGGTATTAAGTTTTAGCACTGGCACGATTATGCATTACTTTGTCTTTCCAAGTTGTTTTCAACAATCTTCAGCTCATATGTTAGCCTTCTGGGATATACACATTTGTTGCAGCTACCTATTCACAACAATAGCCAGACTGTAAGTCCTAAACACATCTATCTGTGCTTGTGGTTTGTGGTTCAACACCGCTTTAGTCATCATTTCAATCACAATGCTGTGTAATAATATTTTAGATGCTAGCAAAGCATGTGCCAGGTTGAAACTAAGACAACTTTAATAGTTTCTAAATACCTTTTATACTTTTTAATATTTCTTCTGTAACCTACCTCTGAACTTAAATTCACTCAGTGTGGGTATTGGCTGCCTCGCTGAAACTACCTGGTTTTAAAGGCTCCCTGAAACAGATTTCTTTGACTTAGCTTATAACCACTAATTAATTTAACTCAGACTTAATTAGTCTTGTTCTTGTTTTTTCTACTTGTTACTAAATTTAAGTTGCTTAATGCATCCAATTTAGCCAATAGCCCATTTATTAAAACCATGCTACTGGGCTAGCCAAGATTGCCCCTTGTTGTTTTCTGTAAATTCTGTCATTTTTTAATTTTTTTTTTTGTCTTCCCTTTGTTATTTCGGATGACTGTTATGGTGCTTAGAAGATAAGCACCTAAATGAACTTGAACTTGAAAAAGTATCCTTATGACTTGCCAACCCACTCAGATAAATACATACATACATAGGTACATACATAAATAAATACATAAATGCATGAATACATATGTGTGTGCAGGTTGAGGGGGCTGGCTGTCATAATGGCACTTACACAAAATCTGTATTGCAAAGGAACACAAGACATCAGGGATTACACTTTCATTTTGTGCCACAACAGCACTTACATAAAATGTGGATCAGGGGAAACACTAGACACCAGGGATTCAATTTTCATCTTGTTCCTTAACAGCACTTACACATTAAGTGCATTGGGGGGAAAACCACATGCTTGGGATTACATTTTCTTCTCATGCCTTAATGGTACTTCTCCATAATGTGAGTTTGGAGGGAAAGAACTAGCCACCAGGGATAACTCCTTAACATGTGCCAACAGAGCACTTACAAAAAAGTCTGTCAGTTGGGAAGGACCACTAGATACCAAAGATACTCTAAACAGTTGTCCTTAAAGGCACTAAAAAGGGTTCAAGCCATGTATCCTCCCTCTCAGAGAGGATATCAGTCTTCTGCATCACCATAAAACATCACGGAAAACTAGGGAATAATAGCTAAGCCCTGAAAAAATTAAATTACAAAGAAATCAGGGAAAGGCATCAAATCCTGCAGCCTCAACACAGGAAAAAACAGCACTAACCTGTTATGCTAACTAAGAAATTACTGTTGTCAGGGTTGTTATAATATATGGAGGATCTCCAGCACTAGTCAAGGCCAGCAACAGTCTGTGAGTTACGAGGGAGAGGGACAGGCCACATATCTCTCTCTCTCTCTATATATATATATATATATATATATATATATATATGGGTCTACTGCTCTACATTGAAAGAACACTTCTTCGAAATAGAGCAGGAGACCCACACTTCAACGAAAGTTCACTTTAACGAAAGTGCACTTTCACTGAAGTCTAGTTCCCCGGGCAACCCAAAAAAAAAACATGCTGTGCCTCCCACCCCCCCCCACTTAAATATACCAAATCCGAGATCGCACTACAGTGAGGAAAAGGGAATATTCCCATTCCACGCTGTAGTGTGACTGCCGAAGTCAATGTCCGAAGTTTCACTAGTTCGAACAAGTGGACTCGGTGAAGTGGGTTCGAAGAAGTGAAACTTCGAACATCTGCATGGATCCCATATATATATATATATATATATATATATATATATGTGTGTGTGTGTGTATATATATATATATATATATATATATATATATATATATATATATATATATATATATATATATATATATATATATATATATATATATATATATATATACACACACACACATATATATATATATATATATATATATACCTCACAGCATCATACCACAAGACATTTAGCCAAAGTCAAAATTATTGGTGGGATAAAGAAATACATTTATGGATGAGTTTAATTATTCTTCTAGATCGCAAATACAACAGCTTGGGCATTAGCATGCATCTACTGAAGGTTATGAAGTCTGAAAATGTAATACCTAGGTTTAACGAGTGAATGTACGTATCCATGACTTATAAGGGCAATATCAATGTAAGTTTAGGCAGTGGGATGTTCTGTCATCTAAAGGACAACTAAGGATTATATATGGGTTTGAGTGTGCATATATTATGCAGGAGAGTTAATGAGGGAGGATGACCATGCGTGCATGATGCATCGGCCTCCATTGTTAACTACTGCTGAAGTGCTGATCTGCAATTCTGTAAGCAAATTAGAGAATAATGCGGCCGCTTTTCACTGCAGCACTTACCGTGTGTGGGGCTATTTATGAATCCTCGGGAATATTTTTTCAACAGATATGCACCTGATAGCAAGGTGATCAAGATAACATTTAATAAACATTGAGACATTAGTAGAAGATTTAGAAATATATTATGT